>NW_024349800.1:33322785-33523260 GCF_902729225.1 Pteropus medius
TCTCTTCCTTCCTTCTCATCCTTCTCATCCTTCTCATCCTTCTCATCCTTCACTTCCTTCTCTTCCTTCTCTTCCAAGCTCATATTTCTTGGTTTGGTCCTCAACCTAGCATTGGATAGTATTCAGTGTTACCAGGCTTAAGAAGAAAAAACAAAATACACTTGCCATAATGTGTTTTTCCTTACTTTTTTCATGAATTTCTGTTACAAAGATAGGATGATAGTTGAGAGCAGCAAACACACTGGTTAACATTCGTAGGTTCTATGCTTGGGCTTTATTTTATTTTCATTCTTACTTTCTTGATTTTCAGTGTTCTCTCTGGCCTCCCTTTATGCCATATCTTTTAAATCCAATCCATATATTTTTTTTTTTTTGGTTTTTAATATTTCTAAAATTTTGAAATGCCCATGTTACTAAAATTTATATATTAACTGGCCTAATAAGATTTTAGCATAATAGAGTTTTACAGTCTTAGTAAAGTGATTTAAAATGTTTTTTGTAAAGCTTGATTACCTTTCATGATCCAATTTAAATACTCTCTTCCCTAGGAAACCCTCTATAATTTTTCTGTCCCATGTTGACCACTCTCTGATTCTTGTTTAATTTAGTCCCTGTCACAGAGTATAAGTCTTACTTGTTAAAACTATAATTTATTTACAGATAGGTTTAATGTAGTATAGATAGGTTTAATGCACTTACACCTAGCAGTTATAGTATAGAGAGAAGATTGCTTCTTTGTGCTCTATATATGTAAACAATACGTGGTGGAGGGAGGTTGTATATGTGAGCATAGAAGAATATTCTATAATATTTTTCAATAGTTTACCAAAATCAAATGTTGCAAATCAATTGTTGTTGAATCAGACCCTGTCCATACATGGCTTGCTTGCTTACATAGTGCCCGATTGCACATTTAAAATATTTTAAATTGGTTATCAACAGTACAAATCAGGATGGTTCACATAAACATTAGAATCTCTACTGTGTAAAAGAAAAAAATTCAGAATATCTGACAAAGTGGTCTACATTCTTGTGGAAGAGCAATCAGATAGAAGTGAGTAGCTGCTACTACCTTAAGACAGAGAAGACTCTCTTCTGCCTGTAATAGCTCTCATTTCTCCCCATTCCTATTTAAAAATGCTGCCTGACCTCTCTCTCTAGGCGCTCAGATCCATCAAAGCTGTCCTCAATGCTTGGATAAATATGGAATGCGTTGGAGTATCTCAGAATCTTTTTAAGACATCTAAGAATATCTGGTAACGTTCTGAACTTGGTGCTGCAATGGTTATCAGATTTTAGAGATAAGAAAAATGACAGCTTCTGAACAATGAAGATTCCTCGATCACATGCTGAGCTTTCTGAATCAGCGAGTCTGGGGAATCTGCATTTTCAAAAACACCACAGGTGATGGTGGTTCATATGTTATTTGGATCGCATTTAGTGAAACCTTCTGGTATCTCTTGATCTCTGAAGTCAGATATACCTGTTTCTTCACTGATAAAAATCATTTCAAGTTCAATAATAATAATTTTAAAGTACAGAATCCTAGGGGTTAGGATGAATAATCTCTTGTGCTATATTTTTTATCTACATCCTCATTGTCAGACATTTACTTTGTGTCTAATATTTTGCCATGATAAACAATTCTTGGATAGATATCCTTGGAAATCATCTTAAAAAAAGATAAGAGCTCTACACTAACCACTTTTATTTAGGAATATGTGTGTGTATATGAAAAAGAATGTATAAGTCTTATTTGTTTTTAAAAACTAATTTTTGCTTAAACTAAATATACTCATATATGTTAACACTTTCAGCTCCCACTTTCATTTATCTATCAGTAAAAAATGTTAAACTTGGAAAATATTATACTTTGTCCACAATACTCTTTTCTGTTGACTTGGAAAAGAGTCTTACACAATGTTGCCTTAGTATTGATAAAATAGTCTATATGAATGGTCTAGTAAAGTTGAAATTAAAACCTTCCAATTACATTTGTAATTCCAAAACCATCCCCACTTATTATTCGTGCCAAAACAAATGTAACTAAGGTATAATAATATTCACCAGTTCATTACAAGTGTTTTATTGTTTTGTTTTTCTTTAAAAACATACATTACTGGCAAGCTACTGATTGCTCGGATATTGAAAAAACAACTTTCCAACTGCCTGTCATACCTTTACATTAACTTTGTCTAGCAAAAAGTAACTGTCTAATCTGTCTACTTAATCTCTTTGTTGGAAACTGATGAATATTTTTGATTAATGATATGACTGTCATTATCCTAGAAGAATAACAGCTCAGGTTTATATGATGGCCTATGTATTAACTTTATTTCTCGTCCTGTGACTTTGAGACTTTTATACATTTACAAAATGGACTCTTTATCTTTTAATTTTCACTTCTCAACTCTCATCTGATTTCTTTGGCCCACATTTCAAAAAAGCATCTCAAAGAGGAGTCAGACTTTCATGGCTACCATTCTGTGTTATTAAACACATGTATCACTTTGGTTTTATGACAAACTAATGGGGCTGTTGTTCCTATTCTTCAGAAGGTTGTTCTTTGGGGACCTTTTGAGTGTGGAGAAGAAAGGAACAAGAAAATAAGGTGGCTTCAGCCTGACAATCAGCAGGTAGTGCAGCTTACAAGATGGCCATTGTTAAATGTTTTGATACGCTGGAAGAAACAGTCTGAGGAATTGCCAGTTTTATTTTAATTATGACTAACAATTAAATTCTATTCAAAGTTAAAATTATTTAAGAAAGAAGAATAAATAAAAGGTGTGAGGAGAATGAAACAGGGGGGTTTCACCTTCAAACAGCTAAGAGAGGACAGTGAGAGGTGATAATTAACATTCTAATTTTACTTTCATAATTTTCCTGAATTCTTTGTGATAGTCCATCTCTTTCTAAGCACAAATAACATTAAGGAATTAGTATTAATGTATTTCGAATGGCTCATTAAATTATTTTTCCTTTTCTGCCCTAACCAGCAAAGGTTTCCTTTGAAAGAGATGGAGAATCACTTTTCAGTTTGCATTGTTTTCACTATAGATAGAATTTTTTTAATCTCAGAAGCCAGCATGGTTGAGGTGTATCCCCATCCATCCCTCAACACATCAGAGTCGAGAGATTCCTTAAATGTGGTGTTGTTTCCAAGCTCTGAATATTTATTAAATTGTTTAAAAATTCCAACAAAACTTATTTGCAGAAAAATGATGAATGGATTTTTCATTTGTAAGTTTCCAAGGCTGCATCAGTATTTTTTATGACAGCTTTTTTATTGAAAAAGATGGTTCAGTTTCATTTAGAATTGTACAAGTCCAATCAAGAAATTCAGAGTAACATGGAAAAGTAAAATGTCTCAGTCTCCCTCAGAGGAGAAATTAGTTTCTTTTAGGAAAAAAACACTGAAACTGATCAACAAAATGGAGTTTTCTTTCTTTTAAAAAAAGTTATTTTTATGCATTCTTTCATAAACAGCCTACCATCTCTTCTACTCTCAATCAAAATCCAATCTTTTCTCTTCAGCTAATGACTTTGAGTGGCAGGCAGGCTATTTTTTGACACAAGGAGTACTTAAAAAGAGATGAATTGACTAATTGAAAGCTATATTCTTGGTAGAGTACTAGTTAACAAAGACTTGGAAGTTTTGTCCTGGCTCTAGAATTATAAAGAAATTAAAGTTATTACATTTCTTCTTTTTTAATTTTGATTGACAGATACAGTTGGGAAATCTAGTCGCAATCATGTAGAACACAATTCTGACTAAATCAAGAAGGCTTCATTTAGAATTTCAGTGCATATCCATGACAGCCTACTGACTTGATCTGTCTACCAGTAAACTCTCTGGAGACTGATCATCAATATTGGCCTTAAACTCCAAATAGTAGTAGCTCGGGTTGAGAACTAACATGTCCACAAATGTTCACCCATCATCCATTCTAAATGTTTCTTGGTGAGCATATACAAAGAGCATATTGGTATAAATCATTGGTTTGTTTCTGTGTAGGTTTAGTTGTGTTTGATGAACATATTCTGGCTGAAATGAAGAAAAGAGATTGATAAATTGTTTAATCTTAAAAGGTTATTCTCTATTTTTCTTCAAAATGAAGGTGGAGTAATTTATTCTTTCCCAAATGTGCACAAATGGGTAGTTCAATATTGTTAGATTTTTTTTCTTTTACTAACTGGAACCATAACACATTTTAAAAATTATTATTTTTTTATTTATTTGATTTTCCAGATAATGCATTTTGAACAATAAAAATGCTATCAGTTTGGTATTCATTTTGCGCATAGGACTTTATGGCTGCCATGCTTGATTAGGACAAAGGCATTTCTTTCTCTTTGTCTTAAAGTTACAGCAAAAAGCTATAAGCAACGGATAATCATTAAACACCTGTTAGAGTGTGGTGTGTTACCAACCAAAAATAAATAATCAGAGTCTTTTGAGTTACCATGAGCTATGATATCAGAGACAAAGATATTTTAACAATATTATATAAAGTAAGAATTTTAAATGTGTCCTAAGGGCCTATCATGTTCTATCCCTAAGTCAGACGTCCTGGCAAAACAAAAAGAACTTTGAATTTAGATCACTTTGAAGACTTCTTGAATAACCATTTTGAATCAACTTATTTCTTAACTCGGAAACTACCCACCTCATTCTGAAAAATTTATTCTTCTCAGAAAATTTTATTCCTTTTTTCCATGCGATTCGGCCTTAATTTCATTTCTGGAAAAAAAAAAAGTAGTACTCTTATATAGCTGCATAACAATGCCTATAATTAATTACATGCTTTTATGAAAGGAGAACTTAGTTAGAAGATGAACTTTCTAACCATTTCTTCCTCTGACTCTTCCTAGAAGGCAGGTATTGTGAGAAAATTGGTCAGTGTTCTAGAGATGGGAAGGGAATAAAGATCTATTGTTTTGAACACTGGGCAAGTAGGAAAACTAGGGCAATTCCCTGGATTGCATTTGTAAGCCATTTTCTTCTCACAGATGTTTGACATCTACACAAAATACAAGACAGTGGAATTGACCAAGATTAAATGTAAGCTTTGCATTATCCATATTATATCTCAATTTTCTTGCAAGAGTATTTTTTTCTCAGTAGAGTTTATTTGACTGCAAACCAATTAGTGAATCCATAAATATCCTTCTCTCCTGCATGAAAATTTAAAACACTACAACCAAGATAATTATAGCCTTTACTTTGATCAGATATCAGAAGGCAGCTTGTTTATAAATTGTAAGAAAAGAATCAATACTTGTTTTTCTACTGCGATGTTTGAATTTGGAATTCCTCTGAAATGTTTCTTCAGTTCTCATCCACCTTATTACTGCTACTTAAATCTCTTGTAATGGCTTATAGAAAAATAGTTTCTTATCAGCTGTGTTTTTATTTGATCACTTCACCCAGTATCTAGTAGAGCACTTCAGTAAATATTTTTCAACAAATGAATCAATAAATCTGCTTACTACCAAGAATTCAGCCTGATCCTAAGTAATGGTAAGCATGTTGCCTTGAAACTGCTAATGACAGCTTTAGGATTGCAAAGAGAAGCTATGTAAGAAAGGCCACATTACATTTTGGCATGTAATACTTTTGCTTTCTTGTCTGAAACACTCAAATGAACTAGCAGAAGTTGTTGGGGGGTGGAGGGGAAAGGAGTAGCAGAGGGGTGAACTGCTGTCTACTCAGATTTTTAAGAATAGAGTAGACGTCCATCTCTTCTGGTGTTTTAAGCAATTACCTGCAAGCTATATATCAGCTGTGTTATTTCAGGGTACTTCATCAATGATGATATCACAAAATGGTTAACCGAAGACTAAGTTTGTAAGTGTAAAGGAGTAAAATAGATTTCATTAAGTAACGTTTGCTAGGAGATTTAAGAGGAAAATATGTGTGTGATGCAAGAACAAAGGAACAGAAACAGCAATGAGAGTTGGTGTCAGTGTCTCATTTTGGGGATAGGGCTGAGAATCTGCCTAAATCTGCTGTTTGGCTTCTGTGATCTGTTCTTTTTGGTCCCTAGATTGGTGATCAACACTTGGCCTACATTTTATCAAATGACTCTGAAGTATGGTGAGGGATTTTTTAAATAGTACTTTGCTAGTGTTTTGCATTCCATCGTGTGGAACCCTTTCCATGACAAGGCTCTGACATTATAAGGAAATTTCATTCAATTTTCTACCACTTGTAGTTTTTCTTGAATCAATTCAGTAGAATAGCTTTAATGATGACCACGTATTTCTGTTAGAAATGTGGTGAGGGAAAACATCTTGTCTTCTCTTGGTATTCTGATATTTCTGGTTACTGTTGATTAATATTGGCAGCTATATCTCAAAACTCTTTTTATTGCTTTTTAAAATGATTAGCAGTTCTAAATCAACATCAGGCCACACAAGTGATTTTCTTTCATTGTATTTCTTGACCAGTTGACTTAATCTTGAACTACCTTGAATTTCTTTGCCTCAAGAGTGTGAAGTTTCTACATCTGGAGCATCATCTTCCCAGGCCATTCAGGAATAGGTTTATCTGTTTGATTCAGACTGCATGTTTAGTTATGTTCAAGTAACTAGGCCAGAGAAGGACTCAGCTATATCTGTTTCTAACTAATTTTTATTATGTGTTCTGCTTCATTGGAGATTTCCAACTTAAAGAGAATTTCAAGACACAAGCAAAGAGATGTATAGTTTTCACTTTGCTAGTTAGCTGTGTGATTTGGGGAAATAATTTCTCAAAGCTTCAGGTGTTTTGTTTGTTCATTTGTTTAATTGGTAAATAACAAACGATAGTTCCGATTGATAACTAAGACCCTTTCTGCTCTAAAAGGCTACAACTTCTTGAGCATTTATGTGGCTACTGGCCTCCCATGAGAGAGCCTTTCTTTGTTAGGTTTTCCTTCCCCTGTGTCCATGGTTTTAACTTAGCTTTCTTTTCCAGGGCACCTACTGGTTTATTAGCTTTTTTATTGAACTGTCACTCTGGATCAGAATCTAAAAACAGTTAAGATTTCAGCAGATCCTTGTGCACCTAGAGAAGAGTCCATCTAGTACCATTCAGATTGGTGGAGATTATGGGTGTGATGTTGGTGTGGCATATCTACTTCACCCAAATTATTAACACGATTATTTTTCCTGGAAAATTTTCAGTGGTTGCTCTGACCTAACAAACTTTCTTTCATTAACTTCTCTTTAGAACTCTTCTGCAATCCAGATTGCCCACTTGTGAGTGACCTCCATACCGTGGACTGTACTGGAGCCTATGTACAGCCCCTATGTAACCTAAGAACAAAGGTGTTCTGTGGACCTTAGCCCTGCCCTGATCCAGTACCCTGCCACAGCCACTTTCCCTACATCTTCAAGTATTGCATGCCACGTATCTGCCGGTCTAACCCCAAGCCAGCTACATGGGGATTTGTTATCTCCAGCCTCACATAACAGCATTCTCTGGTGCTTCAGTCTGATACCTGACCATTGGGTACTGATCTTCTACCAGATAAAAATATGTTGGTGTGGGAGTAAAAGGCAGGCATCTCTTAGGGCTTAATTGCATAGATCCCAGCAGAGTAGAGAGGAGTAGATAGCAAGATAAAACAGCCCACTAAGCCAGATGTTTAGAACTTACATGGAGCACTTTCCTGATTATATCTCTGTCTCACTGGACTACTCTACATTCTCCTTTAAAGGACCTGTAGACACTAGGCCTTTTCATTATTTTTTACTTCTAAGAAGCTACTCTGAAAAACTCAAGGTCTCCAAGGAATAAAGGCAAACACAGCTGAGAGCCGAAGCGATATATGACCAAGTCTTTTTTTTTTTTTTTCCCCCTAGCATTCACAGCAAAATAACATGTTAAAGAACTGAGTTTGGGATGTGAGCTAGCTTATAGAGATTATATGAAGTAGCATAACTGTACACACCTGACAGTTTCCATGTGTACTTTAATTTGCAGTAGGCTTCTATGGATTTTATTGCCTTAATGTCTATTTTGAAATTATGATGTTTCTATTGCCTTTAGATCTATACAATTAGCACACTTTTGCAAGAGCAAAATAAGTTTTAGGTCAAATGTATTTCAATTTCTGTGGCACCTACAAGTTGTTTTAGAATTGCAAATAGGAGCCAGTAGTTCTGCATTACAGTATATATCAAAACTGTTTGCATGTACACTCAAAACCACAACAAAGATCATTGTTTGATAGAGCTATTGGGACCATCTAGTGTATTTGTTTGTTTAAGCACTGTTGAATTGTCCTGACAGTAACTAAAGGACAGTAACCTGGCCTTTGTTAGATGTTTGTTCTTTTTATATTTTCCCCCTAAGTAGAGCTGGGGACATATGACTAGAAATCAGTAATTGCAAATTTCTAATACCTGACAGAAGATGTTTAACTTTCTCTAGCTTTTAACAACCCATTTAGCCTCTGTAGCCTTTACCTATCAGCAAAATGTAAATAGCTGAATGAATGTGAATTAAGGGCTTTGAAGATGAAACTACTCTGTACTATAAGTGGCAACAGAGCTTTTATTCCTTTATTGAAGAAACATTTATTGAGCTTAGTGTCAATTCTGTGCAGAGCACTTTAGGGATCACAGAGATGTACAAGACAAGGTTCCTTTCCTCAAGAAGAGTCATTCCCATCTTTATGACCCCAAACCTAAATTGAGAGATTGTAACTAGTTCAACTAGTGATTACATGACTGAATTTGGTTATATCTTGAAGGTATAAAACTACCAAAGAAAACTGTAATTCATTATCCATGATAATAAACTCAAACAGTAAGCTTTGTCTGTCGGTGGTATTCGTATTCAAACAGATAATCCTTGAAACACTATCCACTCAGGATGCTCCTGGACAAATGTGTTAAACCACATTTAACTGTATAAATAGCCTTCTCTTGAAGATTAATAATGAATGTATTTACAGCTTTCAACTCCTAAATGTGTTTTCAAAAACACATTTTTGAAAATCTTATGTAAATTTACCCATTGAACATTTGCTTCTAAATAATCTGAGAATGCTGCAGAATTAAAATGGGTTTTAGAGGTGCCCATATGATGCCTGAACAGGTTTTAAGAGGGAATCAACTTCTCTCAATATAGTACCAATAAAGACATACTTAAATAAATTGGGCAGTGTTTATACAGAAATATTTTTGAACGTTTTGGTATTAAATACTGTTAGTCATTATATCTGGAAAGAGTTGGCCAAGATCCCAAGTCCCTGAATCCTCCACTAACTGCCTTCAGCTACAGCCACTCCTTCCAAGTCTCCATGTGGAGAAGACATAAAGCAAGGCATCAGAAAGACTTCAGCAGATTTCGATGGACTTACTACTCTTTTAGAGTTCATAATGCAAATTAGCATAGAAATGGTTGATAATGAAAATGACAAAAAAAGCTGAAATTTATTCAGCCTAGATCTTCCTAGATTTGTTCAACTCCAAAGTACTTTGTTTTTGTTTTTGTTTGCTTTTGCATATTTTTTTTTCCATTGAGGTCTCATGTAGAACATTATATAACACAATTCCTTGCAGGGAATTACTTAAGTGGAGGCTACTCCCTTTAGTTTCTAGTTAAGATTTTAAGCCAAATATTTTGTCCTTTTCCTTCTTAAGAAGTTAGATCAGCCCTCCAAGCTCTGAGAAAGTCATGGGGAATGTGGAGTCTGTTTGTATGGGCTGCTGCTTGGTTCTCGCTTAGCCTTTTGAGGAGCAGAAACCTAAGGAAGATTTTTGATCTTCTACTAAAAGTTTCGCCTCCTGTTGTTTGTCTTTGACCATCTTCAGAGCATCTCCTTTTGTGGGCGGAGCAAGGGAATTTAGGAAATGTTTTGTGCTCTCTTCATAGATAAGATGAGTGTGCTCTTAAGAATATCTTCCAGATGGAAAAATAAAAATCTTCATTCTCAGGCATGTCAGAGCAAGAACGGACATCAGTAGAAAAAAATGAACCATGTGTGACCTTGAGAAAACTTAATATTTCTAACTCTCAGTTTCTTTGTGTATAAAATGGGAATAATAACCTGCGTATAGAGTTGGTATAAAAAATAAATGAGATGTCCTGAATGATTATCATAGTGTCTGGTATTTGTTTAGAGTATTGACTTTATATGGAAAATATAAATTATATTTAGTTTCACTTAATTTTTAACTCTAATTCTATTTAATTGTGTTTTAGGGCCAATTCAAGTAAAAAATCTAAAATTCAGCATGTAGACTTTCTCCCTGAATTAAAATGAATATTGTTATTGCTTTTTTTATTTGAACCACTTATGAAGTGGGCTGTGGTGCCTAGTTAAATTCATGGGTAACTACAAAATTCTGCTGTGACCCAAAATAGGCCCTCTCTTCTTTTTGTACAGCAAGCCTATAAAGACTATCTTTTATTTTTTAAGCAACCAGATTGGTCCATCCACTGGGTTTTCATATTTCATTTCATGTCTCTGTACTTTAGAATTATTAATTTTGTTTTTATATTACAACACATGGAGCATGATTTATGAAACAGCCTATCGTTGAAGCAAGATAAATTCTTTTTCTTTAACTTGTTAGCTCTCCCCCCTTTCTGAGTATCTGATCATTACTTTGATACAAAATTCCTATTTAAATTTGAATTTAATTTTTTACAATTATATTTTCTCTGTGAGAGAAAAACTACCCTTTTGATTATATGCCAGTGGAAATCTGCCAAAGCAGTAGATGTCTCAGCATCCTGCTTCATTAATTATGCCCAATTTTAGTGAGAGAATGTATATGGAATAATCAGATATGTATCCAGTTATTTAGTTTAAGCAGAGGTAATAGGAGCTTTGAACAAAGAGAGCTGACTGTTTCCCTCTAGTTTTGTATCATTTGAACTTCAGGAGAAAATGCTTTATTATTTCAACAAATATTGTAAAACTGAGATATTTAAATAGGATAATGTCCCTTGTTTGTTTGGCTTTCTGTGGCATCAACTAAGACATCAGCAAAATCATGAGGTTCCTTTTGAGTTTTATCACTTTAGGATTAATTTGGTTTGCCCTTCATAATAAGGTTATTCACATTGTTTATAGTATGCTTTTTAAGAGCATTTGGATTTAAACAGTTCCAGTTGTCCTGGGGTACTCTTTTTGAGAATCAGATATATAAATTTTATTCCATGGCATCAATTTTGTTTTTTTAAGAGGCAAATTATCCATCGGGGAAATATTTATTATTTAAATCCTGACTTAAATTACCGAAACGTAATGAGATGGCCAAGCTTCTGCTCACATGTTTCCTGATGTTATGGTATTAGTTATGATATATGCACAAGGAAAAAATTTGACTTAATCTGTCTGAAGCATCAGAGCTCATTATGTTGGCTAATAGACTCAAAAAAGGCTGAATCCAGAGGATGAAAGAAGTCGTCATGACTCATTGTCTTTTTCCACGTCTCCATGACCTCACTGCCTTGGTACCACAGAGCTTACATCTTCTCATATATATCTTCTCAATTGTAGCTCCTACCATGTGCCAGGCAATGTTGATCAAGACAGCTATCCCAGGTCTCATGGTAAATCTCAAAGAGATCTCTGCTCACCTGGCAGCTTTTTAAATACCTGATCAAGCTGCCATGTCTTAGTTCCTCTCTTATCCAGGTAACCAGTCTTTCAGCCATTTTACATATGGAATACTGATAAAGGAAGAAACCTATGAAGATAGAATAAGGAAAGTCACAGAGAGGAATGAAAATAATAGGGGAGTAAATTTAGGAGAAGTTCTTTTCATTAGGCTCATATCTTTGTGATGCTCCTTGGGAGTGTTTAAGAGCCTTTCGCCATTAGGACCAAGCTTAAAACTCTTTCTTCCATTGACCCTTTTTCTTTTGCTTCTTATATTATCTGACCTTTATTATACTTAGAAGAAAATCTGAGGACTATTTGGCTACAATTTAAGACTTAGGGGCTATTCCTGATAGGTTCAAAAATAAAATACATAAAGGCTTTTGTATTTCATTTACTTCATCATTCTACAGCACAGTCATAAGAATTTCTGGCTTTTGCTATCTTCTAAATCTTGGATCTCTTATATTGAGAGATAAGTGTTGAGAAGTATAGTAAATTATCTTGAAAAATATTAAAAAACAATAACCTATTGCCAGTTTTCTGTAGAACCCTGATGATAGGAAAGTAGCTGAGAAGGTACTGGGGAATCTTAGAATGCCCAACTCTGAGTAACTCGACTAACTAGGCAGAATTATATTTGAAATCAAAATGTTTTACATAATCCTACTTCAAGCAGGATTTTCTTAAAATTTTGGGTCACTCGTGATTTGATAATGCTTTGAGGTGTTTTCTTTTTCTTTTTCCTTTCTTTTTTCTTCTTTTCTTCTTTTTTTTTTTTTAAATTAGACCGAAGGTATTTGGTACAAAGGTGAAGTGGAATTAAATAAAGAATGTGTTTTACTTTTTTTACTTTACTTTGCCCTTTTAAGCTTCCTCCATGTCTTAGCAGATTCAGTTATTGTCTTATGTTTAGTCGATAGGCTCTGATTCACATTACCTTCCCAGTGGATGGAGAAACTAAGGGTGACTGGGGAACTGCAGAGCAGAGCTATTAAATTTATATTTACTGCTAATCATTTCAACTCCTGGCAGACAGCCTAATTGCAGGCACAAAGAGGATGCTCATGAGAATCATGGTCATATAACTTGTCCAGTGACTTTCAATAAGATACATGGTTGTGAAAGCTCTTGGCTTATTGGGAGAGTAAATATTATTGCAGCTTGAGTTTTCTTATGCTGTTTCCAACTCAGGATTTATTAAATATAATTTAATGAAATATATAATTTAAAGAGATGAGGCAAATGTGATTAGTAGCTTACCATTTTGTCTTTTTAGGATAGGCAGCAATGCATAAGCTCCTTAAAAGACCAAAAACTAATCTAGGGCTTTCTCTATGCATAGTTTCCATTAATGTTAATGGATTTTTCTGGGCATAGTTTCTATTAATGTTAATGAGATCCCTTATTCAAGAAAAGAAAAGGAAAGGAAAAAAAATAAGAAAACTGATCTCCATTTGCTTCAAGTATTTTCTGATGTAGGCTGGGAATGATTATCTAATAACAAAGTATACTGACTCCAAAGGCAAGGAATTATTCACCTTCTATTTTTGTTTTCATTATGTCTTAGCTTTTCTAAAGTTGTATATTCAGGAAAGTTACAGAAAAATACAACCGTATCAGTTGTATCAGCAGTACCAATTGTTTATTCAACCAAAGATTTCCCACATTTTGTATATTAGAAAAAAAAGAAAAGATTTTTCTGTTATCTGTAGAATTGCACCTGTAACTACCACTTAAACAGAGCATATGTTGTGATAGAGCATTACTTAACTACGAAAGGTGAGTTATAGTCAAGAAAAAAGACAGGAAGGGTGTTTTTCTTGATATTTAGTCAAGGTCAACCAAACATCTGCAGAGAAAGAGCATGTTCTAATATGTGCTGCATGCTCAATATGTCAGTTTTGTATTAAAATCGTATGCTGCAAAGGGCATAAGTTTAAAATCCTATATAGTGGTAGCAAATTAACAGTCAGTCTAGGGACTAAAATAGAAGGAATAAGTTTTTATTTTTAAGACTGTAGCTTCTCTTTCTTTGCTATTGTTCTTTTGCTTTGTTCTGTTCATATAGTCTCTAGAATAAAACAGCATAATATTTCCTAATTCAGTAAACAGGTCACTCATAATGTTCCAAAAAGCTAATTTTTGTTTAAAACAACTTAGTTGGGTTATACCACAGAAAAAGCACCGCAAAATGATAAATAGTTTGAACTTCTTCAAAAAGGTTACTTCCAAAAAATATCCAGGTTCTCTCACATTACCCTGGCGTGAGTGTGGGCGTATGTGTATGTATGTTAAACTCTGTGGGCATTTTTAATTTAATTTTATTTTATTGCTAATTTCCATCTCATCTTCCACATGGATTCATGACCCTAGATCAGCATTTAAATGAGAAGTTCATTAACTTTAAAACTTAACTGTAACCAAAAATATTAACATTAAAGCCAGAACCTTTAGTTAATATGTTTTTATGAAAAAAATACATGATTTTTCCATGCTCTCTTGTCATTGAGTTGTCCCAGTTTAAGCTGTCTTTTCATTTTCTGCCTCAGTCTGAAAAAAATTCTTGAAAGAGAAATAGTTAGATCCCTGTTATCCCCAGGATTTCACATCGTGTCATCCCCTCTTTCTGGTGCAAGGCCAGATGTCTAATCTTAATGTGCTTAAAGGCACATAGGAGAGGAAACTCTGGAAATACAGGTCTGTGCTACTAAGAAAGAGATTTTGGATGAAAAAAGAAGATAATGTAGATTTTATTCAACCGTGCTAATTTTACATTCAACTGCTATTACTGAAATTTAGGACTACTGAGAATCAACATCGTGATTTGATGGTTAATGTTGCTGCTGCATTTTCAATAAATCAAACATTGATTTTGGGACTTATTACAGTCACTGGTACTGTGCTGAGTGTTCTGAAGACTATAAGGGAATAGAGACAATTCAAAAATAGGAATGTTTATGTTAACACACACACACATACACAAGTAACAGTGAAGGAGTTTTGAATGTTGCTAAAGACAATAAATGTTTCATTAATAATGAATGATGAGTTATGAATCAATGATTAAACTCAAAGGTTTATTCAATATCTAGGTTGCCATGGTGGTTACATGACTATGCATATGTCATAACTCAGCATACTATATACTTTGGAGAGGGTACATTTTCATTCATATATATATTATATCTCAGTTAACCTGACTTTAAAAGCAGGGTCTGGAATGCATTATTGTGCTAGGCACTATGTCTATAAGAAGGGATGCCTGCTTTAAAAGAACCTGTAATCTAATTTGTTAAACTAATTGAAATTAATGGGCATGGATATCGTAGTAAAAGGAAATACCAATAAATTGAGATTTAGGCATGCTGGATTCTGTTGCTCCTTTGTTGGGTGAATCACTTAACGTTCGTCAGCCTGACTTTTCATCCAGTAAATATTAAGACTGCCAATAGGTGAATTCTGAAATCAATTTCAGTTCTAAAGATTTATGGTTCTATTATTTTGGTCTGCCGCCTTGTGTTAACAATGGGAAGAAGTGGACTTTCTTGAGAAGTAGCCTGTAATCTATACTAAAATATCATAAATTGTATGGAAAACAATGTTGAGAATCCAAGCAACTTAAGTAGAAAATAACTTTGGAATTTGACTCGTTTCAATTGCCTAAGGCAAGTTCTGACCCAGGAGTATACAATTAAGTTAGGATAATAAAATATCCAATATTTTTATCAAGGTCAACAATGGCCATCAATGTCGGTCCTCCGTCCATCTTCATGGTCCACCAGCAGCACTTTATGTGGTCAGTCATTATCTCCTCCATGAAACAGTTGTTTATTTGGTTTCCAGAACCACGCAATTTTGTCTGATTGCTTCTTCACACTCTTGTTCTCTGGTTCCTCCTCATCTCCTTGATTTTTAATTATTAGAGACCTCTAGAGCCCAGTCTTGGGCCTCTTCCCTTTTCTGTCTATACTCTCTTCCCTGGAGACCTCATTCTTTCTCATGACCTAAATACCACCTGTATGTAATACTTTCAAATTTTAGCTCTAGATTCTAGACTCATACTCACAATTTATTACCTAATCTTGTATGAACTTTAGTTGTCCAAAATTAATCTGATATTTCTCTCAAAATATACTAATATAATATTATCTGTCTCCAAGGATGGCGATCCATACATCCTGTTGCTTTTTCCAAAACCTTTGAAGTCATCTTGAGTTCTTCCTTTATTCCACACCTCACGTACAATCTAACAGCAAATCTTGTTGACTCTACCTTAATATGATTTGGTTATAATTAAAATGTAATCAGAATTTATCCACATCTTACTATTTCAATAGCCTACTAATTGTTCTCTGTACTCTATTCCCATAGGAGCTGAAAATTATTTTTTTAAAAATTGAAATCAGATTATGTCAATCATCTGCTTGAAATCCCTCTTATCACTGCTACCCACAACCTAGAGCAAAATCTAAAATTCTTCACTGACCTCTAAGTTCCTATATGATCATATGATCTTCCTCCTACCCACTCCCATATACACCTCTTCATTTCTTAATTACTTTGTTCCAACCATACTGGCTTCAAATATGCCACGCTTGCTTCTACCTCCAAATCTTTGTATGTGATCTTCCTTTTATTCAGAATACTTTCTTCCCAAACAATCGCATGGGCTTTACCTAACCACCTTTGATTTTTATAAGGTCACCTTTATAGTGAGGCCTTCTCTTGCCACTATGTTTTTTAGTGCCACTCACTCACACTTCGTTTTCCCCTTTCTTGTTTTACCGTCTTACCATATTTCATACTATCTATTTCATGTATTTCTCTAAGTTATTTTCTGTTTCCCCATTCTAGAATGAAAGCCATAAGAGGGCAGAGGTTTGGAGCTGAGTTTTTGGGTGTGTGTGTGTGTGTGTGTGTGTGTGTGTGTTTTCCATGTTTGGAAAGAAAAGTCTGATTCTTCAAGGACCTGTGTTAATGGATGCTGTCGCTGGAATCTGGATACGAATCTGCCCTAACAAGTACTTGGGAGCACATCTGGAACACGCAATCTGCTGCTCGTTGTTCCTGTGCACACTTCTTTCATTTGAGCAGGTCCTGTCAGATGAGATTAAAATGTCTTCACAACGGCCAAACACAAAGAACAAAACCTCATGTTTTGTGGAAATAGCAAGTGGGGAGAGGATTACAGTTCATGTGAGTGATCTCTTTAGTATAGGACACTGGAAAGAGGACTTCTTGCCAGTCAGCTGGAATTAATTAGCATAGTGAAGTGTCAAGGATTGCTGAGGACCTCATTAATACAACTCCTCAGGGAGGGATTTTTACTTGGAAAAATTAGCCTTTCCTCTCAGAAAGTACTGAAAAGACATCCTTCAACCTCTGGTGAGGATCTGAGCTTCTCCATTATCATATCTGGTAACAGAAGAGAAGATACTTTGATTCATTGTCACATTCAAACAAGTGAAGAAAGAAGCTTCTCAATAAGTGTGAATAGATTTTGGTAAACAAGTGGATTTTTTTTTGAAGGGTTATTTAAACAGCAAATGCATCTACTCTAGTGCAGCTTGACTGTCTAGACATGAAGGGCTTTGCAGTTCTGTTCAACACACTTTATGAAAAATTCAGTGACTGTACTACTTCCCCTCCGAAGATTTTTGGGGAGATTTTCTAAAAAAAATTTGCCTTTTCAGACTTACTAATAAGTTTTACTAATAAGTACTTCTCCATTTCTGTCACATGTTGTTTCATATTGCATTGTAAATAACCCATAGCTTTATTGAACTTTGTCAACCTTTAAGAAAGGTCTAGTTTTTGTGGTTTTCTTTATATTTTCTTTGAGCATATCAATGATTCGATCTCACTAAGCTTTAATAATAAATAAAGCACTTGGATGTTTTCTTCCTTCCCAATCAAAAGAATCATAATCTGTATCCCTCGGTTTTGCACCTTACATATACTCTCATGAGTAAGGAGCTTTTTTTGTGAGCAGTGCAATGTAGTATTTAAGATACATTGAAACAAAACAAAGAAGGTATAAATTCAAGTTCTGCCACTGACTAGCTATATGATTTTTGCTAAACCCTCTGTGAGTTAATTTTATCATCTGTAAAATGGGGATCATTATCCTATTTAGAGTTATTGTGAGGATTAAATGAGATAAGTATAGCGCTTAAAACATTGTTATACTGTGATTAAATGAGAGCAGTGTAGTGCTCAAAACAGTGTCTGTCATATAGTAAATGCTTAATGAATGTTAACTCCTGTTATTATCACACCTTAAGTTCAAGTATCAACAATTAGAGTCACACTAAATCAATGGATCTGAAATGATTGGTGGCTTATCAAAAATTTCTTTAAAATGCTTTAATGGAATAAAGGTTTAGTGGCATCAGTGATTACTAAGGTGAAAAGTTTTGTTTAACAACATATGGAATGATTAGTCTTTCATAACTTACACCAAAGCTGTGTTATATCAAATTCCAAACAGGGAGCAATATTTAAGGAAATTAGAGAGTATGCATTACTGTCAAATCAATAAATTCAATGACTTTATTGTTACTTTCTTTCACTGAAATATACATTCATGTTTAAACAATAACTGAAGACTCTGGCAATGGATGTTTATACTTCCATTTTATATTGTGGATAGTATATTTCTCCATTACAGAGCAGAGTGCCTATTTAAAAAGGTAATTATTTTAAAAAGTTATGAGGGTGAATTTAATTAATGTGTATCCCTAAAAATAAACTATAAACAGTATTGTGATTAATAGTTTTCTGATATCTGGTTCCCAGGCCTATGTTCTACCTTTAGCTATATGTATATATGTGCATGTTTATGTATTCAAGTCCTTGAACATTTCCTAGTGTCTTAATTATATTTTATAAAGATGTATATAGCAATGCATATTTATTTTTTTAAGCTTGAGATTTTATTAATACTTTCCTTCACCTCACATATATTTTGTTTGAAGGTACTCTATGAATCAGAATGTGCTGAAGTTACATTTCAGTGAGAAACAGAAAGCGAGAATAATTTTAAGCATAATATTAAATTGTCTTTTCTTCTTAAATTGTTTGCTCTTAATTATTGGCTTCTTGATCAGCAATAGGGCAGGAATCTGTTAACAGCTGCTCAAAGCAGAACATATGATAGAGTCCAGAAAAGCTAATTGGGTGCACTGTTAAAAGTATAACTGGTCCCTTCTTTCACTGAACCAAAAACATGTTTCTAAAACATTCATGAAAGTGCCTTTTTGCAATACTTAATGGAAATGCATATTTTATATCATTCTTCTTGAATGCTAGTGGAAAATTTTAAAAGAGTAAAACAAATATAAAAATGAACAAAATAAATATAGGAAAATTACGCGAAAACAGGTTGGTTAGGTAGCAGTTGCAAGGATTGATATGGGAACTAGAAGAAAAAAAAATTAGGATTTTGAAACAGAATCTCTTGAGCTAGGATTATGCTATTTTATTATATTTTCCACTCAGCCTGGAATAGACGCTCTCTATATTTTACATCCGTATGATAGAGTTTTAAAAGATGAGCCGCCTCTTTCAATCTTTCTCTGTTTACAGTATGGTTTTGCATCTCTAATCCCTGCCACAGGCTTTACTCATGACAAAGAAAACTTAGATAAAAGACAAGGGGAAACATCCAGTTTCTTTGAGGGCTTTTCAGGACTTACATCCATACTTAATTGTAACTTCTGCTAATGTTTCCCCCGTAAAAGAAGGTCATAAGTTGTTTATCTTTACAATTAGCTGGAAAAGAATCCCATAAGAAAATCAATGAATTTTTATTGTACTTGTCTCAAAAAAAAAAAAATCGACCAACATAGCCAGCCTTCAAAGGGAGGGGAAGAAAACATAAAGTCTGACAAAGCATAACCTAGAATTTAGATGATGGTGGTGGCTGCATCTCATATGCTAAAATTCAAATTAATATGTGGGAAGATTTTGGATCAAGTGAGCAGCATGAAGCTCTTAGTGTCAAAGAGAATTGAGGAATCTGTTCTAAGTCTACTGGCAAATATAAATTTAAAGTTTATCAGAAAGTCTCCAAAACTGACTAAAAAAGAAGAAGTTAGCATATAGGTATTGTGTCTTTTTGAAATGAAAAGTGTCTTTTCCCAAACAAAAATGAACCTGGCTTTAAGTAGGGTAATGCAGACTTATGTACAAAGAAATCCTTCCTACTAGGGAATTAAAATGTATCCCATACATATGTTCAAAGAAAGCTTTACTGATGTCTGTCTTTGATTATATCATGGTCCCTTTTACAGCCAAGGAAAGCAAAATCTGGACATCTAACTGATTTGGTAACCCCTAAGTCCATAGGTCTCCCCAGATATCTTGAGACCAAATAGCTCAGCAGTTCACTACTATGGTTTCTAAAGAGAGTTATGGAGTTTCCTTTAGATTTTAAAGAAACTACAACAAAGAGCCACATCCTCTATTTTTGTTGAGCTACTTTTACTTTTAAAAGCTAAAGAAAAATTTAGAAGAAATACTTGTATTGCAAGTTTTCTCCAGCTAAAAAAGTTCACCAATTAAAATGTCATAGTCAAATTGCTATTTCATTTTTCATCTTAAAAAAAAATACTTAATATACCCAGCCTATCATCTTAGGAAGCTATAACAAGGGGGAAAATAATAAACTCTGCTATATAATTTACATTCATGTTATTTAAAGATTTCTTAAACAGATGGATCCTACCCATCAAACTTCTCTATACATTATATCAGGGGGTGGTCTGCAGACCGGCAGTATGAGCATAACCTGAGAGTTTGTGAGAAATCTCAGGACCCACTTCAGATTTTTTTTTTTTTTAAATAAGATCCCAGATGACTCATAAATGCATTAAAGTTTGATAATCCCTGTTCTATAATCTTTTTCAGTGTTCTCATTGAGGGACACATTCTATTAAATATAACGTTAAGACTGACTTCTGCCTTGCTCAATAAATACCTTTACCTTTAGGCTAATTTGCTAAACCACAGTCACTCTTTTGGAGGTGGCTGGCCTGATTCATAGTTCCTACAATAGAAGAAAGAACACATAGGTCTTTATTTAATTTCTTTACAGCATAGACTTATAACAAAGATCCTGCCAGTTCTGTAGAGTCTAGACAATACCACAAAAAGTAATTCCATTAAATTTCTTAGCAGTATAGGCCATGAGCCAATTCTAGTATTTTTCATAATAGAAAATCTGGCAAGTGTATCATATATTTTTGTCACGACCTTGTCAAAATTTACGGTGAAATTTTTTTTTTCCTGACAACCTGAGGCTTTATGATTTGGTTCACTGAATCTGTGAGAAGTACTTATTGAAACTCTTCTGGTGGCCATGTGAAGACATGCACATTAGTCTATAATACTATCTAAAGCAGGTTGTTCTTTTTTGAGGCATATAGCAAGAGATGACTTGTGGAAGAACATATAACTATTTAATACTTGCTCTTACAATCCTTCTTTGCTGTCGATTCTGCATTACATGCTTTATTAAAAACATGTTTTCAAATAATGGCTTCTACCTTTCAAGACTCAAATATATGCTGCACAAAAATGCTTATTTTGCTTATTCACAGTTTATGCCTGTACCTAAATTATGGATTGAGGAGGAAGATATGGAAAATCTTCCACCTGGCTCTCTTTATTCCCTGTTTCCCTTATCTCTGGGTTAAAGAATTTTCATGGAAACCCCTAATAATTTTGTATTTCAAAAGTTGCTGTTATTTTGCGCAACAATGGGGATTTTGCTGACTGAAAGGAACTACATAAATCTAATGGGTATTTATTGTTTTTTGGTCCTCAGTTTTCAATGTGAAACCAGCAGGATATGGGCTGAAAATGTTTCAAGGTATATTGCATTCAGTTCTTATTTTCTTTTCCAAACAGATTCTGATAAAGACAACCACAACCAAACATTCTGAAAATGTCAACTTTTCCCTTTATTCCCAGGACTTTTCATACATGCATATATTAAACATACATACACGTAGACAATTTTCTGGGGTTTTTTTGTGACAGTTCAGAAAATCATGAAAATTATTCTCTTCCATTGACAGCCTTCTGCCTCCCTCCTACTCTGCATTTAATACCAGAAGGGGGCAGGACTTTTTCAGGCCTTTTTTGTAGGATGCATCACAAGAAAAGAGCAGCACCAAGTCAGAGATATTGAAGAAAAGTGACCTTTAATCAATGGCATCAGCTACAGTCTTATATTTGAGAAAAGGCAGTTGTACTCCTCCTATAAAATGTTTTAAATTGTTAACTCAATTTGCCTGGAAATATTTAGAAGTGTTAGTGGCAAGGAGGTGGCTTAGTTGGGGAGGATTTTGCCTGTTCCTCGGAAGAGGAGATTAGGGGAAGAAGCAGAGGGTTTTTTTTTTTTTTTTTGCTTTAAAGCCCCACGTCTGTAGATATTCAGTTGCTCCCCCATTTTTGATATGCAAAGCAACTTTGGTAACTTACTTTGAGAATCCCTCTGAGTGTCCTTTTTCAGTAGTGATCTGACCCCATCAAAATTTCCAGATAGTTTGGGAAATGTTTTCCAGGTCTAAACTTTTACTTTCATGTTTGAATGTATGAATTCTTTTCATTGCAAATCTTTTATTTTTTTAGCCACCTTCTTCTCCAAACATAGACAAGACTTTAATTGCTAATTTATTGTGTTTCTTACTGCTGACTTAACACTTTAGGTTGTATATCTAATTGCCCCTGTGAGGTTCAAATAATAACTTTAACTTCAGTGAGTTTTCCCAGCTTCCCAAAGTCATTTAGTAGAGCCTGCAATACCATGTCATAAATCTTTCTGATAAACTTCAATTGCTGTAGTAAAGCCAGTGGAAGATCAACAAAAATTGTGTAGCTTTTTATGGCATCCCAGCAAGAGATACAAGTAATTATATATTCAGTCTGCAGTGCATTTGCCTTGTATTAAAAATTGTTAGTCACAATAAAAAAGAGTCTGAGCCATAGGATAATTCCAAGCTATGTCTTCAGGCACATTTGGAAAGGTTCAAAAATCAATAAAAAATCTAACTACTTGTATTAAAAAGATAGCAAATGTAATTGCTTAGCCCCAAGAGTGACCCTGTGAAAATTATTTCTTTTTAATAAGCCTTCCTAATAAGGCAAACTGCTTATAAATTGAATATTAATACACCTGTAATTGTAATGTAATAGGAAGACTATCGCCTATGTTCATATCGGAGATACTCTAGTGGTTTTAAAGAAATATTAAGTAAAAATGAGGTGTAAAACTGTCGTAGGTTGGACAATTTCCCAAAACAAATCTGACTTTTCTTCCTGTCTTGTTTGTTCACCTGATTTCTGCTTCAAAGCAGCTAGCATAGGATATTGGTTAACCCCAAGCTATGCAGTCAGTCCAGGATTCCTAATGCTTATATCCCACACTAGCTGTGTGAGCTTGGGAAACTTATTGGTCATTATAAGTCTCAGGCCATAAACAAAATAGAGATGATAATGGCATTTCCTTTATTGGATGGATGTGAGAATTAAATGAGAAAGTGCACATAAACTGCTTTGACCATTCCAGGATGACAGTTAGTGCTTCAAGGTGTATTGATTCATGTCAGTATTATCTCAGCTTGGGTGAACTCCTGGGCACCTTCAGAAATTTGTTCCTTCTGTGTTCCTACTGTACTTAAAAAAACAAAAAAATCTTCTATATGAATATGTATATGTATGTATGTATATATTGATAGACTCAATTTTGTAAAGTGGTTTTAGGTTCACAGAAAAATAGAAAGGTACAAAGATCTCCCATATGCCCTTTACATTAGGGCTGACTCTTAGGGTTATACATTCTATGCGTTTTGACAGATGTGTAATGTGTGATGACGTGTCCACTGTTACAGTATCATACAAAGTAGACTTACTGCCTTAAAATCCTCTATGCTCAGCCTATTTATCTCTCCCTCCGCCCCCCAGCTCCTGGCAACCACTGATTATATATTTGAAATCATACAGTGTGCAGCCTTTTTGGATTGACTTCTATCACTTAGAAATATGAATTTAAGGTTCTTCCATGTCTTTTCGTGGCTTGATAGCTTATTTCTTTTTAGCACTGAATAATTTTCCATTGGATGTGCCACAGTTTATCCAGTCCCCTACTGGACATCTTGGTTGCTTCCAAGTTTTGACAGTTATGAATAAAGCTGCTATAAACATCCATTTGCAGGTTTTTGTGTGGACATAAGTTTTCAGTTTATTTGGTTAAATACCAAATAACATAATTGCTGGATTGTATGCTAAGAATATATTTCGATTTGTAAGAAACTGTCAAACTGTGTTCCAGAGTGGCTGTACCAGTTCTCGTTCCTATTAACAATAACTAGGAGTTCCTCTGGTTCCACATCCTTGTTGGGATTTGGTGCTGTCAGGGCTTTGGCCAAAATTAGGTGTGTGGTAGCATCTCATTGTTGTTTTAATTTGCAATACCCTAGTGACATATGAGCATCTTTTTATATGCTTATTTGCCATCTGTATAACTTCTTTGGCAATGTGTCTGTTTGGATCTTTAGCCTATTTTTTAATCTGGTAGTTTGTTTTCATATGGATGAGTTTTAAGAGTTTATTGAATATTTGGGGTATGTCTTTTGCAAAGATTTTCTCCCAATCTGTGATACACCTTTTTTTTCACTTCTCTAATTTTAGAGTTCAGTGTTTATATCTCTTTCATTGATATGTCAATACTTGTGTATATGGACCTTACCTTCAAAAACAGGGAACAGACCTGTGTTGTGTCCTCCAAAATTCCTATATAATCTACTGCATGCATAGAGATACTCAATAATGATTAATTGAGCAATTAAATGGTTGATATCCAATGAAAGTTATTTCAATGTAATGATACCACAGATTAAGGAGTTCCATAAAAGGACCCAAGACTAGTGGTGTCAGACAGGGCCTAATACAAATTATATGATCCTCTTCCTGCCTCACTTTTAA
This sequence comes from Pteropus medius, assembly GCF_902729225.1. Taxonomy (NCBI): domain Eukaryota; kingdom Metazoa; phylum Chordata; class Mammalia; order Chiroptera; family Pteropodidae; genus Pteropus; species Pteropus medius. The sequence continues at coordinate 33,347,385 of NW_024349800.1, forward strand.
ACATATTAAGATAGATTGAAAATGAGCATCAAGAGCAAAGAGTGTCTCAGAAAGATTCTCTTTAGAATTAGACTTTGCCTTTTCAAAGGCTTTTCAGAGTTGAGGCTTTTCATTTGCATAGTCAGGATTTTGGTCATTGAATTATAGAACAGATGTCTCAAACAGAGGCAATTTATGGTCGAACCTTTGTTTTTTGGTACATATTTCAAAATTTCCATGGACAAAAATTCAGTGTAGCAATAATGAAAAGCAGACATTAATTCATTTAAAAATATTTTGAGTGTCTACTCTGTGCTGAGGCATTGTGTGAGAGCTAAAGGTCAATTTGACATAGATGGACTCAAAGCTTTATAAAGCTGTAGGTCAGAAGAATCGTATGCACAAATAATTATGGTTCATGGTAGTTATATGCAATAAGGATGTACAAAATTCGGGGAATTAATTATGGCTGGGGGAGAGGTGTCATTGACTCATCTAGAAGGTATTGATTAATCACCTACTGTGGTTCAAGTTTCCTGGCAGATAATGGGCTTTAGGGATGAGTTGCAAAAAGTCCCATACCTTCAAGATCCTCACAGTACAGAATCTGGTCCAAGGGTAGTGATGGCTTCAGAAATAATCTTAGGGAAAACCTTTTGGAAGAGGTAGCATTGGGACTTGGCATCAAAGGAGAGGTAAGATTTGGATATTTGGAGATGTGAGTGAGGAGAGGGCAAACACATTCCAAATACTGTCAATGAAAGTGTCATAGGATTGTCTCATGTTTCAAAAAACAAACAATCTGTTAATTTCTGAATTCTTTTGATGATCATTTTATATCTAGGAACGTATATTTAACATACTAATAATAGATTATATTTATTGCTAACTTGCATTGACCTTTACATTATTTTAAACTTTACTTTTAAAAATATATGTAATCCTTACTAGATACCTAAGGCAGATATAACTTTTATTCTCAGTTTTATTAAATAATGGCTTACCTTACATGGGACTGAGACATACCCACTCTGACTGAGTTCTCCACAGCATGTTAAAGCCATGACAAAGCTCTTGATACCTCTCAGGATTCTGTTTCTATTAAAAGAATTCACTATTCAAAATATTTTAAAAGGGCATTTCAAAGGATGCTTGCAAAACCAAAAACGTTGAGAGAAAGGGAGAGAGGGAGAGAAGAGAAAAGAAGAGAAAAGAGAGTTTGCCCTGAGCCAGTCAATATGGACTTGAATCTAAAGTCAGAATAAGCAGAGTATTGTATAACATGGGCTTGTTATGTTTTCTGGGAAATGATGGACAAAGAAAGGATCTGCTTGAGTGAGAGGATGTAATGATGATGAAAAGAGAAAGCTGTGTCGTTTGACTCTTATTTAGGTTTTATCTTCTTTGTCAAGCGGAATGATAAACTAGAAAGGTTAATACCGAGTGGAGGAAGATTTAGCCCAAGATAAATAAGACAGTGTTTTCAGACAGTAGAATTGAAAAAGAGCATTTTGGATGAAGAAAAAAGATTTGAGCAAAAGCAAAACAGATGGAATATCTGGAAGGGGTGTTTAAAGTCCTGTAATTGTGTTTTCAATTCCACAAGAATAAATATAGAGAAGATATCTTGTAATGATAAGCATGCAAAGGTCTAAGAATTTTAGTTTCCTAAATGCTCAGATTTGCAACTAGTGAGTGTGGGTATTAAAAAAATCCAAACAATATTGATGTAAGAATAATGCCTTAATTAAGGAAAATAGTATACTGTTTAGTACCCATCTTATGTATGTTGCATTTAGGTCAATGTATTATATTAAGGTCTTTTAGAATCGAAGTTTGCTAACAAACTGGATATCTGAAGGTTGAATGGTTAAGAAAAAACTTCTCTTAATGATTAATAGTTAAAAAATTGAAAATGATTCTCCAGAAGAAGATTTGAGGTGAGCATGGAAGAAGGTGGACTTGATAACTATTTTCAAAAGGTGAAAGGTTGCCATACAAGAAAAGGATACAGACTAAACTATATTGATTCAAACTATAGACACATTGAAGACAGATAACTTTCACTTCAAAAAGATTTTAAAAAATAAGTAGACTGCTTTGAAAATTGGTAACATCACTGGCTAGTTTCAAGTGGAACTAAAGTACCCTTCGTCAGATATTTTAGAACAGCTTCCTGAATTTGGAGAGAGTTTGGGCCTAAGACCTCTTTCCAATTCTAAGATTTCTGTTTTTTTAATATTTAGTATGTGTGATCAGTATTCAGTGTCATTCAGTTGTTGACACAGTTTCCGTCAGTTGCCTCCTGGCACATCATGGGACAGTTTAAAATAACGGACCAAGAAAAATCCCATAAATATCCTATGTTTATAGTCTCCAAAATGTAGTTGTTTGCAACTTACAGTCTTAATCTGAGCAAGTAAGATAAAATAAAGCATAATATCTCATGGAAGTCAATCAAAGTTCTAAGTTCTGGAAAGAGAATGAGAAATAAGATGTTAACAATTTTATCTTTTAGAGTACTGATGTTTTAAAAAGAAACTCAGTGTATGGGCATTCTATTAAGCTATTAATAGAGGAACAGTAGAAAAATTTTATGACTAGTAATGTGAAGAAGTCAATGTGTTTTGTATAATCTAAATTAAAATCTAGAGGAAAAATATTCACTGAGTTTTATTTTTTGAAATGTTTTTGGTAACCACTATTCAACAATAGAGAAACAAGACCAAAAGAGATGCTAGAATTGGTTCCTCCACTCAGGTGCCACCGTCTATCAATTTTTATTGCTTAAGACATTATTTTATGTACACACACTCACATACCCCACATATAAACTCAGAAAAAGAGTTAGACTTGAAATTATATTTTGTGTTGAAGTTTATGCAAATTAAGGAGTCTGCTCCCTCAACATTTTTTATTTCTAAGTGTGGAGGGATAACTGATGTTCTCTTGGTAATGATTATTGCTTTCCTCCAAGTCCTACTCGCTTGCATTATACATCTGCCTTAGCTTGACACAAAGGATAAGAAACTCCCATGTAGCCATGACTCCTCTCTTATGCTTAACAAAGTTTCCCATTACCGGGTTAACATAGGTTTGTTGTGTTAACTACATCAACACTAAGAAGTATATTTGCATATAAATCAAAGCCACTCTCAGTATAATTTTGCTCAATATATTTTTATTTTGTGCTCTGAACTGTATTTTTTGATAGGTTATTTATAGCAGAAGCCCAGGAAACATCATTTTGTATGTCATCAATAAATGAAAATAAACCTATGCCACAAATAAAGGTGAACAATTGCTCCCCGGATACATTTTATACCATCTCAATATAGTCCCCTGGCTTCATCCAAAGGGGTTGTAGCTGCAATTTTGATGGGAAACATCAGCTGTTGAGTGTTGAGTCTTTACCACTCTTTATTGCAGTAACTGTTGTCAGGGCATCCCAACATCCTGCTAGAAACCAGATTCAGTCGTTTTCTTTTTCTGTTTATTTTTCTTTCCTTGTTTTTTGTTTGTTTGTTTGTTTGTTTATTTGTTTTTTAAGGTTAAGAAACAATCTTACATCTCAAAGCAGACAGGAAGAGTATGCTACTTAGAAATTAAAGCAGTGCTTCATGTATTTTTGTTTCTTTTTTTATTTTGGCTAAATTTTCCATTGTTTACACATCAGTGTTTTTTACAAATTGAACCATCATGAATTAAAATGTATTAAAGTTCATAAAAATTGAGAAGGCTATTATAGACTAGAATAGAATTATATAACTGAAAAGGATGACCTAGAAAATAAAGATGTTGAACCAAATGAGGAAACTGAGACAACAGAAAAGTAATTTGTTCAAGGTCACAAATTTAGTTAGGCACAAAAATTGCAGTTCCCTTGATTCTCAGGCTACCATTCATTTTTTCTATTATAAAATTTTCTAGGACAGATAGAGAAACTAATATAATAGACTTCAATGAACCCATCACCCAGAGTTAACATTTAGAATGATTTGCCAAAAAATATTCATAACCTTTCATTAACCTCATGTTCTATTTTTTTTCCTAAGGTATTTTTCTGAATGTCTTTAACTACTCCTTATGAGAATGTATGCATTTATGTTTGTCTCATTCTTAGAATAGTTTTTGAAGATTGGCACCTGTATGTTATTTAAAATGCCTATTTTCGCATCCATAAGTTTCAGTTTAGTAGCAAGCAGTGTGCGATTGTGTTTCTTTTTTCCCCCAGTTATTTAAAGTATTTTCATTTCTTGTCATACTGCATTAATTGACATGTCTAAAACAAAGCTAAAACATAAAAGTGATAATGTAAAGATTTATTTCTTTATTGGGAATGCTTTTAGTGTTAAGTATATTGGTGGCAGTTGATTTAAGATTTGGTTTTATCATGCTCGGGAATAGTTCTCTATTTCTATTATACTTTGAACTTTTTAAAAATCGAGAATGTGTTGGATTTACTAAATATCTTTACAGAATCTATCTTAATGATTTATGTTGTTTTTCCTCATTTGGCCTAATAATTCATATGACTAGAGTGCCTAATTTTGAAATATCACAGCATTTTTTATGTGTACCCAACACGTTTATACATGGCATCAGACCTCAGAAAGCACCAGTCTTGAATCTTGGGTTTACACTTTGTGGCTTTGTAACTCTGGGCTACATTTTCTCATCTATAAAGTGATCATAAGAATTACCTCATAATCATAAAGATAAAATCAGTTATTACATAAAGTGTCACGTAGGGACTGACATAATAAATGGCGTTACTTGCGAGTCATCTTAATACGTATAAGGAGTATGTCGATTATGTCAATGATAACAATGATTATAATAGAAATTGGCCTATGGATTTGGAATTCGTATATGTGTGTAGGTGCTATACTTCACTGGTTTTTGTATAAGAAAGTTCTGATTTTATGAAGTTAAATGAGTGGTTGGCTATTGTTTTCTATATTTCTATAATACATTTTAATTCATGATGGTTCAATTTGTAAAAAACACTGATGTGTAAACAATGGAAAATTTAGCCAAAATAAAAAAAGAAACATATATCTTCCCTGGGAATTACCTATTTCTAGGATGTTTTCTTTTTTCCCCCAAAGGCAATGTAGCACAGTAGTAGTTAAAATAAATAGATGTGGATTCAATTCCTGGTTCTTCAACCGATTAGCAGAGTAACTTTAGGCAGTTGACTAAACCTTTTTATGCCTCAGTTTCCTTATTTGTAAAATGAAAGTAATAGCATCTGCCTCAGAATTGATGTGAAGATTCAATCAATATCCAGTAAATGTTTATTTGGTGACTATTATGGGCCAGAACTGTGTTCAGCGCAATATTAAAAAAAAAGACTAAATTGGGAATATAAGTAGTCACTGACATTTAAAGCTTATTAATATTGTTATCAACATTAGTAATAATTGAGGCATAAACTATCAAGACCAAGAACTTTTTACAAGCATTTTCTTGTTATTTTTGTATCAGTTTCAGTTATTTCTGTAAGTTTATCAGTTTCAGCTCTGTAACAATGTACAAATATAGCTAGATAGAGAGCTGAGTAGGTAATTCTTTTTTTAAAAGTGATTGACAATTTGCATAACACTTCTATTACAGTATTTGGATAAGAAAAAATTATGTCCTAGTAAGTAGCATGTGATAATATTTGCAAAAGAATAATTATTAGGACATCAAGAAGTTAAATAATAATAGTAAAATTTTAAATCCGTGAGTAGTCTCTTTAATGATTAAAGACATGACTAGTACAATAATGAATGAGAGATATACCTTATATAATTTTCAGCTGGATAGACTGAGGAACAGTATGGCAGCATTTAAACTCTTAGCAGAGCTTTAGATAGCAAAAGAATTAAAAGGGATTTTTTTTTTTTAAGTCAAAACTAATACATGTTATTCCAAAAAGATAAGTTGAATTAAAATTAAGATGTATCTCAGGAATGGATAAATTCAACAATATTTTTGAAACAGGCAGTGTGTATATGGAAAATACCAAGATGAACCTTTTGATGTTGAAGGATTATTTTAGGTTTTATCATCAAATTTCTTTGTGCATTTATTTGGAGAACTTAAGTGTTGCCTACTTTTTGAATCAATAATCATATATTGTATGAATTAATCATATCTTCTATAACCAGTGCATTTTGCTGGTCTGTGTCAATGTCAGTATAGTCATTTGTTAGGAAAATGTGTTGAGGTAGCTCAACTCTTAAATGTAGATTGGATATTATGATGTTTTAAGCTAAATGATGAGTCAACAATGCATTAAAAACAAAAATAAAATACTAAGATAGCATTTAAATTTATGAGGTAAATTTATCTGTCTTGAAATATTCTCATAATTTCTTCTTATGGCATTTTTCGGGGGTACAATATGTAATAGCAAAGTTTGAGATAGATCATAGAGTTCATTAAAGTGGGAAGTTGCATTATTATTTCAAAAGAATTTGGAATAACTTAATTTTGACTAGAAAGACTAATCAAAAGTTTAATGTCATTAAACCAATTGTGCTGGGTTCACATTTGTTGCATCTTGGCTCAAACTTAAATTCTTCCCACATCTCTTAACTCACCTATCATTAAGTGTTATTGTTGATCTTGTGTGAATCATAGATTTTTATTGTTAGTGGTAAATTGGAGTGCAGCTAGAGCCTATGTTAAATATTCTTCTCTCTTTTTGTCAACATCGAAGTATGCTCTTTGCTTGAGGGCAAAGAGTTTTGCTATATTTTTGGTTCATTTTTCAGGGCAGCATGGGTATTAACTTTATGATTTCTAGCATGAAGCATTCTCCTAAAGCTGGCATTCTTGAGCAGTATCTTGGGTGAAATTAACTCAACATAAAGATGTTATTAAAAACTCAATCCATGCTTATAGGCTTAGGGAGAAAAAGAAGATGGCAATGATCACGAAGCTGATTTCAAAGGACCAAGATCAAAATGAAACAATTTTAATAATTTTTACTTATAAATAGAAGACTTAAAATATTCATGGCAACAGAGTATTAAAGGGGCCTGAGACATCACCATATTTTTAAAGGAGAGGTTAAATGAGATTTTTTTTTTTTTAAAGAAACAAGACTAATATTAACATTTCTAGTTATGACCTAGAAAGTTAACTGAGACAGTTGAAAAATTATAATAAAAAATATTTCTGTTGGGTTAATTTGTATTTAGAATTTCAGCAACTCTACTGTTACATTATTTTTATTATTGTAATATAAGAAATAGTTAATGATGGTTTATTTCATTTGTTCTAAGACCATTTAAAGGCTTCATATCACAGTACTATACAAAAATGCTGATTTAAATAAAACTGGTTACAAAACTAAGATCTCTATTTACTTATTTATTTTGACATTTGGAACACTATCTGCTGAAAAGTTATTAATATTTCTTTTTAAATATTAGTTTTATCAGTATTTGGAAACTGCAAGTAAAGTCTCTCATTTCCTTTCCCATGGAGTAGCAAATTTTATTAAGAAAAACTCCATAACTGATTTTGTTATGATGATGACATATTCTATTGGATTTGATTGGAATTTTGAGACACATCTTTCCAAAATGATAGCCAATACTAAAAATGATTTAAAGAAATCCATTAACTGGGGCGGGGGACGGAGATACTAGGCGAAAGACAGGGACGCAGTGGGGAGAAAGGAAAGATACTGACCCTTTCTCCAAGTGCTCCTCCATTATAGTAGCTCTGAACATCTCATGACATCCAGAATGATAATTAAACCTAATGGATATTGTGCTCCCATTTTTGTTCCCAGGGCTCCTGAAGTATGAGAAAATCTGCTCTGGCCCTAATGTAGGTGAAGATTTAGCCTACTTATAATTTTGAACACCTGGACCAATTTAATGCCCATTAAAGAAGAGTTTCTCGGCTCTGCCTACCCTATCTTAGCAAGTTTGTCAGTGTTCAAAGCCTCGTAACACGGTAAGGGTTTAGAAGCCCTAGGATACTCTCATGTGGCCTCTGGTATTTCCAAGGGATCTTGAAGAGTGTACAGAGGGAGACAATATGATGTGGTTGAAAAACATTTTTTTGGAGCCAGATAGGCCTGGGTTGGATGTGACTAGATGATGTTTTAGTTCTGTGACTTCAGAGAAGTCACCTACTTGTTTAGGGGTTCAAACATCCTCAACATGATTGCAAGGCTGACAAGTAGAGTTACTGTGAGGATTAAAGCAGTGAAATTTTGAAAAGTAATTGATATATTGCTTTGTATATACAATAGCCAGGATGTTAGTATCTCTCTTTTTCCAAGAGGCTTACTAATGTTGCATGTAAACTGACAACTTGTTTCAGTACCTGGACCCTTACTGAGCAGCACAGTGATATGGTTTTAAGCACAGAAAATCTGAAACCAGATTCCTTAAGACCAAATGACAATTCTGATGCTTATTAGGCATGTGATTTGGGGCAAGTCATTAAACTTTTTGAGACTCAGCTTCCTCATCAAATAAATGGGAATAATTACATGCATGTATGTATATGTTCTAATATATGTAAACTGCTTGGAAGACACCTAGTAAATATTCAGAAGGTTAGCTATTATTACCATTATCATAATCACCATAATTATCATCATCAAACATCTGTTAACAATGCAGCTCTTCTTGACTATTCACACTCATTTGGAAAGCTTTAGCACTGATATTACAAAACAGTGAATACTGTAGATATAGCTTCCATTTGGCCGTAGAATGATATATATATGATTAATTTCTCAGTAGATTTTTACCTTCTCCATTAGATTTGATTTGCGTTCATTTTGAAAGAGTGGACATGTTTGGCAGGGAAAATATATAAGTGGAAAATAAGATCACAGAATATTAATCTTACTGTGATATTTAATAATTAAAGATTTATCACAGATAACCCAAGTCCCCTGAAGAATATTATTAATTAAGTGAGACACACCTTCCTATCTGATACTGGCTTTTCAACTATTGTCGGGATAGACCTTTAAGTGACTATCTTTTGTACTTAGGGTATCAACTAATCAGTTTTTGCTTTGATAAAGGGCGTTTTTGCAGATAAGCATTGCCCTTCTCAGAACATTCAATGACCAGCTCCACCTTAAAGTTCTCAAGGTTCTCCCCACATCAAAAATATAGGCTGTCTTTACTCCGTTATCAGAATCCACAAGTCTCCTCAAAATATCCTCTAGCTCTTCTTGGTGAACAATGAGAAGGGATGATATCAGGAAACCCCTGCTGGTTACTGCTCTGGAGAAGTTAGCAATGAACATTTATCTCAAGTTCAAAATGTTCATGAATTATTCGGACATGAGCACTCTATGTGTTTTTGACTTTACAATGCTTCATCAAATTGAATGAAAAATTCATACTTTGGCTTTTTTCCGGAAAAAGAATTGGATGAAGAATTTCTGTTCCTGTTTGAAGCGCCATGTTCATTGCCTAGAAAACTGCCTTTTTTGGGAACTCAAATATTGAACCTTATTCATTTCTTCTTCTAGGTGAACAGGGAAATAAAAAAGTCAAAGGTGAAAACTTTTCTTTCTTCAACTAATTTATAGAAGGTACTTAAAAACTAGTCAAGTGATTTCAAACAGTATATTTAAAGTGAAAAGTGTACGGAGAACACTTGTTACATCTTGAGATAAAAGGGCTCTCTAGAGAAATAAGTTAACAAGACATTCTGCCCCACAAAGAAATGCAACGTCGTAGCTTTGAAATATAAGCATATGATGATGAATCATTTTTTGACATTGTAGAAGTAAATGACTTTTAGAAAATGTGGCTAGTCACTGTTAATTCAGAAAATCTTTATATGTTAATTATATTTTATGAAGCACATTGATGTATGAAACAGGAACAAACAATTAGATGAAATTCAAGATATATACTGTTAGGTTCTACATTTATATGAACATTTTTCCATTTTGAGATTGGAAGATTTTTTAAATGTGCTTAATTATCTATTTCCCAATTGCTTTTTTTGTGCAAGATTTTTGTTATGCATAATTCCATAATCTAGTTTTATCTCTTTGACACACTTTCTAAATAATACCTACATATGTTCATATATAATTTACATATCTCTATCTCTATGAGAAGTTCATTATTTATATCTGAATCTGCCTTTGTACATAAAAGCAGCTGTCTTTGTACATACTTATTTTCCCTCTTCAGGACCTGAGCACATACTGTTTCCTCTGCCCAGAAAACTCTTACTCTTATTATTGATTTCTTCACATTTAAAGCTCCTCAAAGAGGCTTTCCCTAATCACTCACTGCCTCTCATAGATCTCTGCTATTTTCCTTCTTACACTTAGCATACTTTATATGCTAATACAAATTTTAATGTATAAAGAAGTAATGAGAGACTTAAGCTTCATAATGGCAGCAGTGTCTTCTGTTTTGTTAACCACTGTTTATCCAGAACTTAACAGAATGTCAGGAGTATAGTAAGAAATCTACATTGGACAAATGAATGAATGAATGAACGAATGAATGAATGAACGAACAATTATTGAGGGCTAAACTTGTGTTATAATATTTCCAAAATTTTAGTGTCATTTATGCAAGAAAGTTATGCAACTTAGGAAAATGAATGTATGTAAATACAACCAACAAATATAATTTAAAATTTTTGAATCCTGGAAACAATGATACAATGTTTTTCAAAATACATTGCCCCTAATAGATACTTGATAAACATTTCTTGACATTATTTTATTTTACTGGCAGTATTATTGTTTTATTAAGATAAAGAAAGGTCATAATCATCAGGAACTTCAGCCTTAGAGATTCATATTCTCTTCTGAAAACACTGATCCAAAATTATACACATAAACATAGATTTATTTTTGACGGCTGCAGAAATGATTATGTACTACACTGGAGATAATGGAGCCTTGTTGATTCTATAGACAATAGTCTTTGGTGAATACATTTTCGCACCCATTTGCAAACATTTGCTTTCTCTAAGGATGTCAGACAGGTAGTCCTGGACTAGAAGTCAATAAGAAAGAAAAGGAAAAAAGTAGCACTGTCAGCTTTATCTCTTGGAATACATTTCAAGTTAGGGCTCTGCTTGAGGCTTGTGAAAACCAATATAGCATTATTAAAAAGTCAGTCCATCAGACACACTTGAAAATGTTACCTCACTGTCATTTTTCTGATTGCAAGTCTTGTTTCACAAACGTAACTTAAAAAAATGATAGCCCTTTCAAACCAACCTTTTCACTTCATGTACAGCTCGTAAGCATTTATCAACTGAGGCATTAAAATAATTGTATTTATCTCTTGATATGTTTTGGGTTTTTTTTTTAAATATATTTTTTAATGTAAAGGCTAATTTTGTTTTGCTTAACAACCTAATTACTGAGGTAACATTTACCATGTAGAGGACTAAAATCACCATCCAAAGATATTTTGTCTATTTGTCTGAAAAACGTTGTGTTCTGTGCTATGGAAATTTGGAACATTACAGTCAGTCTATAATTATATAGTCAGCTCTCCACCAAAATCATGATCCTGAGATACAAGTAAGTGAAATCTACAAATAACCCCATACCTCTTTTATAGGAAAATCATTTTCCATAAAAATGCCAACTAGCGGCATTGATAGAGTCAAATGTCCTTTCTCTGTCCAGTGCCTGGTGTAATGGCCCAAAGACATGGAATCAGGGAGAAGCAGAGAAACAAAGGTTATTGTATTAATCAGTACCTGAAACACAATGTATATGGCATTCAGTTTCCTAAATGACTATGAAATGTGAGCAAAGCCAATTTAACATCTAACCAAAGGTTTTAAAAGCAATGACAATAAAACAAAAAAAAATAATACAAGTCATATCTGCTCAGCCCATTGCACTTGGGACAAGTTTACCTTAAGCCAGTGTAGATTTAGATCTCTGTGTAGCAGCTAAAGGTGTTTGATATTTAGTGTTTGCCATGATGCCAGACCACTGAGCTAAATATTTAAACCAGAAGTATAACATGTGAAAAATTAAAAACCTTACATAGGCCAGCAGTCAATGCCCATTTTTTGCTCTGTTTAATTTCTGCTTTTAGATTTTTCAGAGAAAAAAAAAAAGTGGTAGAATACATGCATTCTTTACATATAAGGATACATTTAAAGATGCTATTTCAGGGACGAAAATACAGAATTAATGACTCAATGAGATAGCTCTAATTCCCAATAGGATAAGTTAGCTTTATTTCATTATACATCACTTGTGGTATCATGCAAATATGCTGTTTGGACCACAGGAAAATACCATGAAAAAGGCTTGGTGACATCTCTGAACCCATGGCCACAATGGAGAAAACTTTATAATGGTTCAAGAATGTCTTTTTAAATAGAAAGGATAGTCTTTTTAAATGTCAACGATAATTCAGTATTGGCTCAACAGATGAAACAAACTGGAAACAATCTCAAAATACCGACATTAGGGTTATTGCCCTTTTCAAAGGTACACCAACCAGTCATTTATTGGGCTACTTTCATCCCACCATTGTTTTGATTCTTGGTTTAGTTTTATCTAAGGAGAAGTAATGTGAGGAATGGAAGCATTGACGAGTGTTATCGCCAGAACTCAGAATCTGTCCATCATCAAGAGAGCAACTCATTGAACCTTATTCTCACTTAGCTCCACTAAGTCCTATATACCTGGCAAGGCAAGAATTCTAAGCTATAGAGACAAGTCCCTCTATTTTCCTGAGGGGAAGTGTTATAATTTCTTGAGAAAGAACACATCTGGTTAAAAAAGGGCTCTCAGATTACTCTGAAACATTGGCCTGATGGAATCTCTTTTTTCCTCCCAAATTGAAACACTGCTCATTTAAAAAGTATAATAAAATCCTAGAGTTCATTTACTTCATAAATTTAGGGAAAAAAAATCTAAGACTCAAATTTAAATATAGGTGCCTTTGATGTCTTTCATAAAATGAACTAGTACCTTCTTTTCTAATTTTTTTTCTGTGATGCCTAGCTGTTTGTTTAAGCTTTTCATAGAACCATGGAATCATTGAGATGGAAGGGGATGTGGAGATTGTCTAGTCAAGCAGTCTATTCTTCAGTACAACCAGTGGCAGGACAGTTTATCTCATTGATGAGCATAATTAGATTTTAGAATGTTCCCTCTTGAGCCAAACAATGGATAGATAGATGCCCTAACTTTGGTCAAGTCTCAGCCTTTCTGAGCTTCAGCATCTTCATTTATAAAATAGATAACGCTGCTTCACAAGTTGTTGTGAAGATCAATGCAATATTATGTGTTCTAACTAAACTGTAATAGTTATATAATTCAAACATTATTTTAATTAACTTCTATCCACCTACTATGGAACAAAACATGATTTCCCAAATGTAATAATAATAATAATAATAATAATAACAACAACAACAACAACAACAACATAGAGATAATAATAGTAATAATAATGAGATAGCTCAAAAGTGCTGAGTAGTTATCAAATGTGCCAAAAACTAAATGCATTATCTCATCAAAAGAAAACTGCAGTGTGATGAAAGTGTTCTGGAATTAAATAGTGGTGATGGTTGCTCAACCTTGTAAATACACTAAAATCACTGAAGCATATAATTTAAAAGGGCAAATTTTATGATATGTGAATTATATCTCAAAAAAGAAAGAGTTTTGGAAAAATACAAATATAGAGGTAGTCAAAGTATTGTGAAGGATACAGTGAAGAATAAGCCAGTCTTTTATTTTACCTCCAAGCTCTGTATAATATAGTTGAGGATTTAAAGCAGGTCCATAAAAACTAACACTTGAGCAGTGCATGGAAGAGCATGGCCATAGGCTTGCAAAGGTTTACTAGACACTAAGGACCGAGTTGAACATAAGCCTCCGGGAGGGTAATATCACTGTCAGGATATTATTTCTTGGAATTCAAGGAGCTCTAGCATTCTATAGGATGGGGACATATTAGAAAAAGTATATTATCTTAATGAAGACTTTATGGGAATATGAAAATACTATTTCTTAGAATATATTAGCACTGAATGAGATCTTTCTGAAGTAGTATCACCCTAAATCTCACCCATTTCTGGTTCCTTATTGTGTGATGCTGTGAATGTAATTAGCCAAAAAGGAAGATTCACTTTGCAGTAGTGAGTAGCCCTACTTGTGACTCAGTCCTCTGAGCATGCCTTGGTTTCACGATCTTTTCCTGGTACACAGACTCAGCTGAAGTCATCTTTTTTAGAAAGCATATCCAAATTGGCCAGATACCAGTACTAATATTGATTAGCTATATGATTTGGGCACATTTTGTAAACTCTCTGAGTAGATAGATAAAATAGCACTTATCTTTCAGGTCTGCTAGGAGTTATACGTCATGTGTAGCTCAATGCCTGACACCCGATGAGCACTATGGTAAGTAGGGCCTAGAAAGAGATGGGAGACAGAGGGAACATATATTCTGTGTCTCTGGATGTCTTTGGGATCTTCTGGCTGTCCTACAGCTGTCCACATGCTGGCTTGCTCCTGCCACACAGCTAGAAGTCTCCCTAAGACTCTCCAGAGCCCTCCCCCACAATGCACCTGTGCTGTTTCCAGTCACTACCTCAAATCCTACATGCATGATTTATCTTCTCAATTTAACTGAAAACTTCCCAGAGGACAGAGTACACATTTTATGTGTTTGTATTGTCTACACACTTAAGCACAATGCACATATATTACATAGTTGATTTTTATTAGCTGAATGAATTAAAAAAATATTCTTCAGTGGGGAAAGTAGGAGACAGGGCAACAGTAGCTTTTTATTTTTGAAATACTGTGTGTATTGGGGGGCAGTGCATTTTCAGTTCAATGACAGGTTAAAATAACTAGACTAAAACCACTTCTTGACATTATAGACCATCTAGAGTGGTAAACACAGTCTCTACCAGCCAGTTAGACCCCTAAGTCATTCATTTGGAAATGTATTTGGGTTAAATTAGCGATTATCTGAATCAGTGTGTTTGTTTTGAGGTGAAAGAACAGGTGGCTCTCTGACACACTGTGCAGTGTTACTTACTCCAGCAACAGAGGCTACAGGCTCCATGGTCCCCCTCGAGGCTTAAGACCTCTGTTCCCTGGTGAGGATTAGTGTCTGGAGAAGCAAAACATAACATTTAGTGTGACTCTGATTTCAACTGGCAATGCAGAATTGGAGCATGGGAGTTGTTCCGTATTCTGAAATGGGCACAGCATGGAGTGCATTTGAAGACATTGCGTAGTTATGTCCAAGGTGGGGCTCTGTATCATATTGGATGACAGAAGCTTATAGACCATAAAGAAGCCTCCCTGCTAATCTACATGCCATCCTGTGTTGCATGCTTATGTATTCTGTTTGGTGATGCTCTCTGTCAGAGTGTGGTAAACAAGTAAACAACAATCAAAGAACAGAGGACAGTTTTCTTTTTTTACTGCTCTATTTTCTTAGACATAGTTGAGCCAAACACTTCTACCTAACAATCCCAGACTAAGGGGCAAAAAACAGCGACACATCTATATGCCATTTACAGGCTTAATCTTTATATATATGTATTCTGTTTTATCTATTTTATGTGTGCATATATTGAAATATATCTGCATCTATAACATACGAACATGTTGTTTGAAGTATGCCCAACAAATTGAGAACATCATTAAATCTTAATATTGGTTAAAACAAATATTTTCAGATGAATATGTGATAGCAGATGAAATTAAATGGCGCATTAAACTAGGAACCTTTCAAGTTCCTTCCCATTGTTGTCTTTCATGATATTTCCTTTTAACTTGGCTTAACAATATAATCATTATTCAGAAATGAGCTTTTGTGAAGAAAAATAATTACCTTTGCCACTACTTATTTAACGAATCCATGGAAAGACTTCATTAAATTATAAATGCCTCGTTACTGATATTCTCATAATAGATTTTTGAAATTATGGTGTGAGCCAGTTATCCATTTCAAGGAAGACACAATGCTAAAAGATCAGTACATGTCCAGTGAAATTACTGCTGGTTTTGCTAATGCAATATTCATGAGAATTTGCCAGAGACAATCACATTTAATCCCAGAGAATAAAAAGTTGAAATGAATTCTTTTAAATTGTAATTATCCATCGGTAAGAAAGTTTAGCAAGTTTTATTGTTTATATAATTGAAATGACTCACTATTCTGTCAACACGGGAAGTATGTGTTTGGAGAATATTTACAGTTTCTGCATGGAATCATAAATTTGGTTTCAGGGAAAAAATTGGTCCTTTGTCTATCATTTATGATTAAATTGTTTTTCATGGATAATGATGTAACCTGGGGTGGGGTAATACTGTCTGAATTAGGGTAGAATCTGTTGTTTGAGCCTACTTTGGAGGTATTTCGGTTCTTTTCTTGCTGACTCCGGAGTGTGAATCCATGAGATACCCAAAATGTTGGAAGTTAAAGGACCACATAAACACATCTAGGGATAAATGAACATCATTTAAAAGTCAGAAGCTTGTCAAACATTACCAACCCTCATTGTCTTTTAATTGTTTTACTGTATTGCAAGAAATGAATCCCCGTGAAATCTGGGGATTTCTGTAGCCTAGAAAATAAGCATTTTACATTTTATATTGCACAAAATTTTAGGGATAAGGTAAAGGGACTCTTTTTAGAGTTTGGTACATTTTGTACCTTTAGCATTATAGTGCTTTTATTCACAGAACTTGAACCTCCTCAAGGAATAGAACTCTGATAAAAATAAGATATTGTAGCTTTCCTATCAGAACAAGCAGGACACTTTAAGAATTTATTTTGGTGTGTCTTGGAATAAGAAACATGCCTGTAATAGAAGAGACTCTAAAACAAGGGGCAACCCTAGAGTAAGGATTATGTTCATGTACGTGTTATGTTGAAAGATGCAATTCCTATGATACAGCAGAATTTTAAGCATATTCTGTAGAATATTTCTTTCTGACCCTAGGAAATTCCAGAGAAGTCTCAACACTACTTTGATCCTTCTTGGATAGTAAAATGTCTTCTGTTCACTTTTTGATATAAGAAGTAGTTTCAGTTCACTACTTTGTAATGATAAATACAACTTTAGTTAAAGCCAGGGCGTTACCACTGCTTAGGCTGACTTGGAGCTGCCACTTGTACTGGCTGAGGGGACAGGGTTGTCTCTTCTTCTCATGACATTCATTTCTCTTCCTCCTCCTCGAATCTTCCAGGAATGAAGGAGGAGGTAAGAGGCAGACAGGATCTTACTTGGCTAATTCAATAGTAGGTAGGCATCTAGCTGGGCTTAGCTTAACCTTAGAACTGACTCTACAGAGCACATTTAGGGGCATTTTGGTGAGTTCTTTAGCTCGTATAACCACACCACTGGAATTTCTTTACCTGCAATTTCCTCGAGATGGTGAAATGCACTTCCTTCAGATGGTCATTTTAGGATTTCCACCTTAATCTCTGGGCATCCATTACACAACTCCAAGTTCTTTCCATTGAGCCGTCTTCACCACCTACTACCCCTCCCCTCAGTTGCTCTCTTAGACAGGCAACAACATGATTCTAAGCTGGCTTTCTAATCCATCATCCACTGGCAGTGCTTGCTTGTTGCAGTAATATCTCTTTGCTCTGTCATCAGAGCATCAGCCAATCACAGTCTCCCCTTGAAGATTTCTCAAGCAAGAGTTAAATGTCAGTTTGCTAACTACCCCAACCACTGCCACCAAGTTCCAAGAGACAAGTATCAAGCTTTCTGAGGTTCCATTGAAGTCTTTCTCCCCTGCACTTGCGATAAGGGAAAATAACCTTCCAACCTGGATGTATATGCAGATCATATCACTTCCCAATTCTCCCCCACAGATCCTCCTCTAATTTTCAGACTCCTCTTGGCATTTCTTGCCTCTTTAATGGGCCAGAATTAGGTAATTAATTTAGGATCTCAAAAGTGGTTTTCAGTGTTCTCCTTTGCAAGTCCAGCTTAGGCAATCTTATACCTTATTTTGTAAAATGGAAGTACTAATTTGTTTATTTACTTCTTATCACCTCATGATTATAGTTGAAACTGAGACAGAAAATGAGTTTATTTTAAAATCTTATTCTATCCACATATGAGTTGCTCACTGTCCTCCATAAAATTATTTAAGCACACACTGATAGGTAGATGCAATCTGCAAAGCACCATACACGGACCTTTAGTGCTTCTGCTCTATCAAGGAAGATAAAACAGAAGCAAAGAACAACTAGATTTACCAATTCTGTTAACTGCAATTATAGGATGAACCAATATTCCTAAAATTCAGCCTAGTGTAATAATTAGGAACATAAACTCTGGAGCCAGACTGCTTGGAGTTGAATTATAGCTTTTCTCTTTCTGTGTAAACTTAGCCAAGTTACTTAATCACACTATGCTTTAGTTTCCTCATCAGTCAAATGGAGATAAAATAGTTCTTCTTTCATGGAGCTGTTATAAGAAATACCAGAGTAAGTATTAGTCAAGTGATTAGAATGCTATAAAGTTGTTTGTTAAATAAAGATAACAGACCTCATAAATAAGATTATTAGTTTTCCTGTGAAGTTGTATCACATGTTAAAATATATATACCACATTAAATAATTTACCGAAAGTGAGCAAACAGGAATTCTACCAGAATGAGGAAATGCTTGCACAAAAGAGATACGCAAAACCTTTATAAAAGTCTCTATAGGCCTTTGATAAATTTTAATTTTATTGAAATCTCATTGTTTGTTTGTTTGTTTGTTTTTTAAATCACCTGAATCATTCTAAAAAAACCTGAAATGCCTTACAGTGGCATATATTTAAAAGTAAGAATCATGAGACATATAGTGGAAAATAAGAATAAGTTTAGGGAAAATTGTATGCCAGGAGTCTATGTTACTAATAAAATTTTCCTACTCACTTTGACTCTGAGATTTCTAATCACCAAAGTCAAAAAGGAAATACAATTTTGAGTCATATTATCTGTCAAGCCTAAAACAAAAACTTTAAAAAATTAAAAACTATACCAACTTATAAGAGAAAGATCCTTTATGGACAATAAGAACCAGGAAAAAGAAAAATAGAAAAGTTTAGAACATCTACATGAAGGAGAAAAATGAGCAATGTCTTAAATAACATCTTCAAATACTTTCCTTCAATTAATGCATTTGTAGACAAGATTTTCTTATAACTCTCAGTGTAAGCTGGTACTATATTCTTGCTGCCTAATTCAATGATGAGAATCTGGCAAGAGGTCAAGAGAATGTGGCCCAGATCTCCAGGTTTTTGATATTCCAATTATAAATTTCTACAGGAATTGATGGACTATATGTCTTTTAAATCCCTCTTCCTCCATGTTGTTCCTCTGAACTGAGGTTTGATGAAAGGTGAACTACAGACAGTTTGAGGTTATGTACGTGGACAAGGGCCTGCAGTGTTACTGATTAGGGGCAAATCCATGATCCACTGAGCACCTGGTAACCTTGATAGTCCTAGTACTAGAGAAAGCTTCTCAGAAGCAGAGGACACGAACACATGTTTCTCTTTGCCACCTTATATTATGCAATTATGAAATTATCAGCAGCAAACTTTGCACTTAGAATAATGTGTAATGCTGTTTTGCATAATTCAGAGGAGTCAATTTTAGATAGCCATATCTTAGTTTAGATATAAATTAAGAATGAGGAAACTGAATTCTAGTTCTGGTACCCCTCTATTAAGTTATGTGACCTTGAACAAGTCATTATTCACCTTCCTGTGTCATAGTTTCATCATCTGTAAGATGAAGAAATTGAATAAATGCCAGACTTGGCATTTGATGATTTTTTGTATGTGAATAATGACTAAGAAACTGCACTCATTAAATGCTTGTCTGTGTACACATACGCTTTAGAATTATTTTCTATATTGTCAGCATTCGTCAGTTTTCTCTAAACAGACTTCATTGCTCTGATTTCACCGTAATTAAAAGGAGAATGTCAAGCCGCCTTTTTCTTGTAAAATGAAGAGTGGATTAAAGGAACTATGTAACATGAAAAGATGTCCTTTCACAGAGGCAGCTGTGCACCTTGTCTGTGGCAACCTCTGGGAAGAAGGCAGCTCAATTCTCTTGAAAGTGTGTCTTTTGGAATATCAATTATCCATGAAAGAGATGCTTCAGACTTAACCAAATGTCAAGAATCTTGCTTCTACTACTTGAGTTTTTCAGAAGTAAAATCCGAGGAAAGCAACTGTTTGAAGCCTGTTCTTGAACAATATCCTATATGTAATTCTTATTAAATGCTGACTAATCAATATAATTTTATTCAACTCTTTTTTGCCCCTCTGCCTTTCAGCACCAAGGAAAAATTGGAGTTAAATTTAATGTTGGGACAGATGACATCGCTATTGAAGAGTCCAATGCAATCATTAACGATGGGAAATACCATGTGGTTCGTTTCACGAGGAGTGGTGGCAATGCCACGTTGCAGGTGGACAGCTGGCCAGTGATCGAGCGTTACCCTGCAGGTAAGCCAGTGAATGTGTATCTGGGGAAGATTTATGAAAAACAAAGTGGAAAACAAAGCATTGTTTTGCATTTGTTTCACCAAATTGTGGGTTTTCTGAGAAACCACCAAGTATTTATTGCACTATAGAGTCAAGCGAATGTACTGCTGTCCTAAACTATTCTTGAAACAGTGTACAAGTGGCATTTTATAGAAGAACTTGAAGGCACACGTTATCGTTTGCAAATTTCAGGACATCAGTGAAACCAGAAAAATGCACACATAAAAGGCACAACATGTCAAAGCTCTTTTTACTGGATCCTTGCATTTGAACAAAGGAAAGGCTTTGTCAAAAGTAACAAAGTTAAAATTTAAAGCTAAGGGAGGGACTATTATAACACTTTGCTGTGAAAGAGAACTAGGTGATTCCTTTGATGGTGGTATATAGCTGAAACTCGTGAAACGTGCAGGAGGGCCATTTGACAAACAGAGCAATAGTAAAGAAACTGTCTATAGTAGCACAAATCAGCAATTATAAGAACATGTAGGTAATCGAAGTCTGTTTTCACTGTCATATAACCGTGGGGTTTCATAAGGATTGTGACACTGGTTTCACTCATTTTCATTCTGCACAATAACAGTGATTACCAAAATGTATATATAAACTCCTCTATTATAAGTATTCGTTTCTTGGAAGAAATAATATGAGGAAATAACTAACTTATTAAATACAGGTTAATTTTCTTTAGTATTGACTCAATTAGGGAATGAAATATCTGTGATGCCCTTTTGGGATTTTCTGATCTGAAAAATTTTACACCTTCAAGCCTCATTTCAGACCTATTTTTAAAACTCGGTGTTCTTCAAATATTTGCTGAATTAAATGTTATAAAAAAACCTGTATGACAAAATTTAGAAGCAGGCACATTAATATTATGTTCCGTGCCTATTATAATACTGGAAAACAGTAGGAACTCTATAAATATTTGCTGAATTGATGTCCTGGGAATTATCTCAATTATACACTACAGTTATGAGAGTGTACACCTTCTGTTAATAAGATGAGGGAATGGAAAACCTGGAAGAAAAGTAACTTAAATCTGCATGCGATGGTACATAGCCCCTGATAATCCCTTATAACATTTACTGAAATCCTAGTAGAAATGTAAAACTACAGGCTCAGTGAAATTACAGAAAAGTAAATTGGCAAATTTCCTGAAATACAATTAATTAATACCTCTTTACTGAGAGGAAGTCATTGCATTGGATGTCATGAAAGATATAAAATAAGATCAGTTCTAGAAGACTTGCCCCTGGAATATTGTTATCTGTGAGTAGTGGACCTTAACATGTAAAATGATAAACCGTATTTATTTATATTTATGTAAATATTCATAGAGTGCCTACTATTTCCCAGTATTATTATAGGCACAGGACATAATATTAATGTGCCTACTTCTAAATTTTGTCATAGAGCAGTTTTTTTATTACAGTGTGGCAGTTGCTTCTTGAAGACTGGCTTTGTTTCATCAGTTAATGCTTTTAAATTATTTTATATTTAGTACCTTTTTTACTTTTACCACACTTTCCAAACTGGTATCTTAGATAAAAGGTTATAGAGAGTGTTAATGGTGACCTATGGGAGGAAAGAGGAGGTCCTGCTCTCAAGTTAGTTTGAAAAAGTCTGGATTAAACTAAGTTAAAAATGTCTACCCTTGGACTTTATTATATTAATATTCATAATGGATCTCCAAAAGGAAATATGATATGCATTTCCCAAGCATAGATAATTGGAACCTAGTTTTCTAATGCATTAATGCATGTGAGTAAATATTTTATGTTTTAAAAAATTTCTCTACCCCATGATTTTAATATAGCTTTTGTGATTAAATTTAACTGTGCACATACCAGATACTGTGCACTAGGTATCATTCAAAAAAGTCATGTTCCCTGTCTTTTTGTGGCATGCTAATGTCCAATTTTAATCAAAATTGAGCTATATTAATTAAGTCAACAAATATCTGTGTATTTTTTCTAGACTAATATTTGATTAACATATAATGTCTTATTTACCAGTTAAATGGATACTCAGTATAAGAAGTAATATAAAATATATTTAAAAATCAGAATCTGGCAATATTATGATAGTTAAGGATCAGATCTTTAGAAACAGATATTTTAGATGCAACCTCTATATTTAGTCCAAGATTCTAAGTTTTTTTGTTATTCATTCGAAAAAATAGCCTTTACCACTAAATCCTATAATCAGAGAAGCGGGAACTAACAGACTATTTTTGGTTCCTTTTAAAGTGCCTGTACTGCAAAATATAAGTAATAAGAGTGGAAATTAGTAATTAAGTATAGCACTTAACCTTCCATTATAGGGCTTTGTGGTGAGTGCTTTTATATGAAGCAATTCATCTGGTAGCAACACTATACCTTTAGTGAAAAGCATCTAAAGCATTGGCTGACAGTATCACCCTATCATTGTCTGGAAAGCTTTCATAGAGAAACTAATTAGTGGAGGTAGATTATATGCTCTTTGGGAGTTTATAAAATATTTCTATAGCTCAATAATTCACATCTTAAAATAAATATTGAATTTTATGAAAGCAGACCAAATTTCGATTCTTTCCTGTGCACAGAACAAAGTATAAAAATATTTTGCAAACTATTTAGAGAAAGTCATTTCTTGGTGCTTATCAGTTAAAGCTCTAGAATATAATGCATCATTAATCTCTGATTCGTCCCTAATTACAGTTATATAGCAAAATTTTCTCTCTCAACAGACTTCCTTTTCTCATAATGTTAGTCCACAATGCCTATCATCTTACTTGCTCAGGCTAAAGATTGCTCCAGATAAATCACAGTTACCTTTGAGAATAAACCTTTGAGCTTATTTGTCAACCACAGTGTGCCAAAAAGATGTCTTTCATATTCTATGCAAGGTCAAATATTAATTTTATTTCTATCAACTTAACACATCGATAAATATTAATGGATGTATACTATATTAAAGGAACATACTAGGCTTACCATCTGGTTAAAGAGATAAGTAAAAAATGTTCAAGATTAAATATAAAATACATGAGAAAATTTAAGAGTTATCATATCACATTTGGCTAATTTCTGAATAAGACATACCATAAAAAGGAAAATATGTTCCAAGGAAGAGGAGACCAGTTCGGAGTGAATAGTCTAGAAACTTGATTGGGGTCTTAAAAGTGTAAAATTTTACTTGGAAGAAAAAATGCATTCATTTTAATGGGATTAACAGGAACAGATAGAGACAGGAAATATTTATAAAGCTATTAAACAGTCCAGGTGTCAAAAGATAAAGGCTTAAAATAAGGTATGAGAAAATAAAGAGGATGAATACAGAATACATTATAAGACCTGGTGAATAAATAAAAGGGGACTCATTCCCATTTTTTAGTTTCTGCCCCTCTCTCTCTCATCAATTATTCAACATTTTAGTGCTGCAGTGTGTCACGAGGCTGTGCTAGGTGTCAATGAAATGGAAACCTGTGGTAAGAATGAGTGGACAGGTCACAGACATGGATTTTGCTTGCTAAGAGTTTAGTCTGGAAGACAAAAAGGATTCATCAAACTTACCAATGTAAATAAATTGTGTTAACTTCAAAATTAGTAGTACAGCGTTTAATTGTTATTAGAGAGAGTATCGAAAAAGGAGAAAATGGTGGTCTGAAGTGGTGTAACAAAGTAGATCCTAATGGGGATGGGAAAATTTGAAAGAAACAGAGGCTAGCGCAAAAAGAGGCTGCATAAAGATGGTGTAAATATTTTTTATGTGATTGTTCTTTCAAAGACTTTATGAGTATTACCTCTAAATTTTAACTTTGTTTTTCATCTCAAAACGCTGGTAAATATTTTAGGCTGAGGAAAGGCATATTGATGATTGCCATTTAAATTTATACACTTAAATTAATTGGTTTTTAGTTCAAGTCATCAACGAATTTATTGACTGTCTATATGAGCCCTTCCATTATTTAGAGTTTTCTGTTTGGTACAAAATGTGTCAGTTGGTTTGGTGATTTTGGTGTTTTTATTTATTTTTTAACCTTTTTTTTTTTTTTTTACAACATATGATGTAATTGAGAAAAATCAACCTCATTTCTAATCATAGCATTTGAAAGAGGGAAGGAACTTCAAAGATTTCTATTCCAGCACCTTCATTTTTTCAAACAGTAAAACGAAATGTTGGAAAGGCTACCTGATTTGACCAAGATCACTATGCCAGTTTGGGAATCTTGTCTGATTCTGTGTGCCTTCCTTTATGTTGTCTGGGAGACAGAAACCAAAATGAAGAGCGATTATATGTAGCCTTCTACATAGCAAAGTATATTCTTCATAGCTAAATGTTATGACTTACGTGATTGGTCATAGCCACATATTCGAATCCATGTCACAACTGACCACTACATATACACACAAAACTATCTAAGGTATGTTAAAAAAATAATAACACATAGAAGAAAAAATATTCTTACAAAAAAAATTTTGTTAATAAATTTTGAGTTAATACTACTCATTAGTAGGCAATGATTATTTTTGACCTCACATTAAACACTTTATTTGCAAATTAAGTAATCCATTATGAATCATTACTATTTTACTTTTCCCATAGCACTCAACCTTCAAGTTGGTGTGATTTCCAATTTTATGTACTTTTTTATATTTATTTTTCAGTGACATAACATGAAACTTAGTTGATTTCAGTAGCTAGAAGAGGAATGAATCATTAGAAGATTCCGGTATTAGAATTGTTAAGGATTATTTGGGAGAAAAACTATTTTAATAGAAGACTTCTCCCATGTCTTGGTTAAATGTGTAGACATGGGAAATGTTTGACTGAATCCTGTTTCCTTGCTATAAAAGTAAGAAAGTAAAAATATAACTCTCTTGTGGAAACTGATGAAGCATACAGAAGATTGGAATCATTCTGTAAATAAACTACCAGTTTTTGCTAGAGTCCAACGGAAGACATAAGAATCAGGATTTGGCACATAGTAGGGAACTTAATAAATAATTGTTGAATAAATCCAGTTTCCTCTATTGAACCCTATGTTAAAACATTGTCTCTTACTGGCAGTTTTTAGCCAAAATATACTTATGTACATGGTTGAATGTACTTACTTGAATATATAAATGTTTGGTTTCTATTAGACATAATTAAATGTTTACTAATCCAAATTTTCCAAAGAAAAGCTTTCTCACATACTGTGAGAAATCTAAAGTCTCCAATACTGTAGCTATGTCAGATAGAACGAGTAGCTAAAACTCTGAGATTTCTGATGTTAATTTTCTTCTTTCATGGTGTTCAGTTTTTCTGGGACTTTGGGGGCTTTTCTTAATGAAACATAATGAACTTTTTATTGAGCAGTATATTAAATACATCTGCCCAAAATGCTTAGCTTCAGAGAAATTGTATCCAAGGAGATAGAAAGAAATGATATATTCTCAGACTTCTCACTCATTCTTAATGTATTCTCAATGAGCTGGAGATTATATAGAGATATATGTATAGATATAGATATAGATATAGATATCAAAAAGTACTTACTAGTAAGGCAATCACACTAAGATTTTTAATTTCCTGACGAAAGAAAGAGAAAATTCCTCTAATGGTTTGGTGGATTTTGGTATCATTTAGACTACACAGGCTGACAAACACATATAACACAGATATTTTCCAAAAGATTATTTTTCACAGTACAACAAAAGGAAAGGAGATTATATCAACAAGTCTGAAGGGTTCATTTCTTAAATCAAAGTTCTGTAGATTGACTGTAAGTTGCCTTTTCTGTTTTATTCTTGTTATGTATGGCAGTGTTTTTATATTCCACTTCAGGAAGCTTGTCAGTTAAACCTATCTGTGACTTCCTTAAAGTTATCTTGCACTGGAGGCTAAAATACTGTTTCCCATCAGTAGTCTACCCCATAGCACTTGAACCCAATTCTCACAGGGCCAAATTAATAATTGTATATAAGATAGATAATTCTGAAAGCTCAATTCAACCATCACAGGCCATTTCTTTCTTTTGTCAAAACATGCACATTCTTTACCCTAAAAACTTTTGTATTATTAAATGCTTATTGCTGACAAAACTGAAATAACTAAAAAAATTAGTTTCTGTAGATGTGGGTTAGGTATCACTATTCGAATACCATTGTGAATGATACAAAGAAGTATAAGTCGAAACACTTCTATCTCTATTTCTTCTACTATCCTTCTACTATGTTTCCTTATTTCTTTTTGCTTCTCATCTAACTCAGTCTAATTTGAAACTGAGCCAACAGGATAGGAATGACCATAACTCCGTCGGAAACCTAGAGCCCGATAAAGTAGGAGGGCAAGCTGTGGGTTCCCTATGTATTTGAAGTTAAACTTAATTCAAAAGCCCATTGAAAGAAACAAATATATTTTGAAACATTTAACAAGTAATAAATTTATTTTATTTCAGAAGTTTAATTTATAAACACACTCTAGATTTTTTTCCCTTTGAGACTGAAATTTAAAGAAAACGTGCTTTTTTTAACCAGTATTCATTTGCCCTTTTCTTAATGTGAGAGGTTCTCAGATTCTATCACTAAGAAGCCAACAAATCAAATTAAGGAATATTTGTTGAACTATGTTCAAGGAATTTTGCTAAGTATATTATATCTTATATTATGCTATAAGATACAAATAACAACCCTTCTTATGATTTCCAGAAGATCCTTCATTTATCTTCTTGTTCTCTATTCCTCTTTCCAATGTACAATTTGTTTGTAGTTTTAAATTATTATCATAAGAAAAGGATGTGTCGATCCAACTTCTACAAAATATTCACTGTAAATAGAAAATGGCATTATCATAATTTTAAGTAAAGATAGCCAAAAATATTGACTGAGTAATTGGATTCACAGACTTTTCTTCAAAGATATTGAATTTGCAAACAATAAATTATTCAAGTCAAATACAAAAATTAGTTGCCACTACAAATGCAAAATTTAGTTTTTAGGAAGTGCAGCAAAAAAGGATTTTCACTAAATAGCTAAAGATTGAAGGTCAGAGAAATTATATTTTAAGGATGTGAGGCTTTCAGGAAACTTCAAATGGCTTTTGCAAGTGTTTGGTTGATTTTGTTAGATTTGTAGTTTGTAACAATGCTTTTATAGCTTGATTATTATCTGAAAGTATAGTTGCTGTATCATGTAGTTTATAATTATCTGAGTTCCGTGGAAGATAAGTCACGTTCCCAACTCAAATGACAAGCCTTTCTGTTAATATTTTCTCAGACACTCTGAGCTCTTATTTTCTTAAGAGCTTTTTAAGTTGCCTAGGGATATTTATATATTTTTATGGTAAATATAGATAACAACTAGTACTTTTTGTGTATAATTAAGCAATTAAAAAAAAAATTTCTACTGTGAGAGGGAAACTCCCAGCTTTTAATGTCAGCAGTTGAATGCCAACTATGAGCAAGCCTCAGACTTTTTATACTGTTTTCTCTTGCCCATCATCTACCTACTTTTCTTATCTTGTAAATTCAGGAATAAATTGGCATTAAATGTCACTTTACTTCTAGTAAACAATGACAGTGTGTTCAAGAGGTAGCAGAACAGCAAAAAGGTTAAAATTTCATATACCGATGTTGAGGCCCTATATGAAGTACAAAAATTATGTAACTATCTTCCATTTTAGACATTAATCTGATAAAATTTTTTAAATTTCTTTTGAATTTCTTTATAAGAATCTGATAAAGTAGGACATCTTGTCTTTAGAAAAATACATATATATCTGCATGTATACTCAAAGTTATGTATATGTTTTTTAGTAATTGTTCTTCAATATTCTTAAGGCCCATTTACTAAGAATTCAGAACTTCTGATCTTGAGGACGTTGAGATTTTAGAGAACAAAATAAAGTCTATTTAAAGAACATATGAGGAGAAACCTCTTCTTACCCAAATGAGGCATATGCTTCCAGTGTAATATAACTGCCCTTTATTAACTTTCTAATAATAATAACCATCTAACCACTGATGAAGCTGACTGGATATAGTCTCTGCTAGCTCAGATAAAATTCTTTTTCTTTAATAGAACAAGTCCAACTTTTGTACTTCCAATTTAGAACAATCATTCTTTCAAAAGTGATTATAAGAATGTCATTATCCTTTCAATAAATGTATTTTGAGCACTGACACCATGCTTGATATGATTCTAGCATTAGAGCATTGCATAATAAATATCCTTAAGACCAAAATATATGGTTTGAGGGTCTTATTTGGATAGATCTATTGGTAAATCATCTGAGGATTGTGAAATGTGATGGCATAATAACAGCGTCCAATATCTTCGAGACAAAAATGACTAAAAATTTGACATCTTTGGGAATTACTTTTTATTATGAGGACAATTTAATAAGCTTTTTGCATGTATAGAGGAACCTTTAGAACTCATGGAAGAGGACAATGTCTCTCCCCTTACTAGATAATTTTCACCTTCTTTATTAATATTTATAGTTTATTCTCTTATTTATGTACTTAACTTATTCCAGGAGAATACTGACAGTCCATTTTCCTTCACACAAAAAATCATCTCTAACATCAAAAAATGTTATAACTAATTAATTTAGAAGAATATAGAGGCAAACATATATTCATGTTTCTTTATTATGAACTACCTGAAATGTGACAAATACATTTTGGGTACTATCCAAAGTTCATAATTAAAAACAAATTATCTAGGACAAGGGTTGACAAACTTTTATTGTAAAAAGCCAGATAGTAAATATTCTCAGCTTTGTGGGCCACATGATCTCTGTCACATTTACTCAACTCTGATGTTATAGCTTAAAAGCAGCAATAAATAATAAGTAAATGAATGGGTGTGGCTGTGTTTCAATAAATCTTAATTTGCGAAAGTAGGCAGAGGGACTTATTTGACCTATAGGCCATAGTTGATTAACTCTGAATAAAGGAATGAGAGAAGAGTGCAGGAACCAATCTGAAAGAGCTCCTACTGGTCAGAACTAGAGCAATTTGAGCAACAAAATAAATATAGATAGCATTGGATTATAACTCAGCAAAGTAAATATCCATGATATTAATACTGATATTAATAAGTAGTTGAATAGATCGATGGATATTAGATATGTGGGGGAGCAAGAATAGTTTTTTCTTATAGAAGAATTCTAATTTACAAATATAGAAGGATGATGGAAGTAGATATTCACCATTAGAACTTCAAAGTAAAAAGCACTCGTCGAAAGCACTAGATGTGCTAAAATTAGTGGTTAGAAGTTTGAGTAGAGACTACTAATTTCTGTAGTCTACAAGTGTCTCTTCCAAGGGGAAAATATAAACTTGCTTGCAGAGAAACTCAGCAGACCACCTTAACTAAGTGATCAAGTTTAATATCACCAGTAATAAGGAATATTGACTTTATACACCTCCTGATATATTGAGAAAAGCACTTTATTTCTTTGATAATTCCTGGTATTCTCTACAAAAATTCACGATCTCAGTCTCACCGTGAAAAATGCAATGCGGGAATCTGGATAGAATCCTGGAACAGAAAAAGGATATTAGCTAAAACTAGTAAAACCTAATAAAGTTTGTACTATATTTAATAGTATAGTGCCAAAGTTAATTTCTTAGTTTCAGTGTTGTCCAATGGTTATTCAAGATGTTAACAGTGAGGGAAGATGGATGAAAGGTATGTGGAACTCCCATACTTTCTTTTACAACTTTTCTGTAAGTTGATGTTTTTTAAATTTTAGAAAATTTCTATCTAAACATACCTTTTACTCAATTACATATATATTATAACATTATTCAAGAAAAAAGATTTTAAATAATAAAACTTCATGTCTTTGTAGACCTGATACCTGGTAGGTCAGGTGTAATTGTTGTGAATAAATTATATATTAACATGTTCATATTGTTTATATAAAAGTACGTTTATTTTTAAGGAATATAAACCTAATTTCTGTAACAATCCAAAGGTATAACCTAATCTAATATTTTAGTTCTTAATTAAGACAGAATGACATAATAAATGTGAAAACTTTTTGAAGTATGAAGCCTTTAAATAGGCCACACATTAAAATTTAAATTATGATGATGAATATTTTGTGTCAAATTTAGCCTCATGGGTTGAATATTTCTCAAAGGAAGACTTTCATCTTAAACATTTTAAAGTCTGTTTTGTTTTTAGCCTTACAAATTTGACTGTATTAAAAGCAGCTGAACTTCCCACACCCCCCATCTTGGAAATTTGAGACTAACTTTCTTTACATTAAGTATTATTGAAGTGATTCATCATCTTGGGCATATTATTTATACTGGTGGCCTAAATTTAAAGTGTCTATTGAGAATCCAAAAGACAATATACCTAACCTAAGTCTGTCTAGATATTAGCATATGCGTTTTCAATGAACTCTTTTAGCTGGATTTATGAGATATAAAACTGGACAGAATAGAAGAACATTTAACTTCATTTTTCTAGATAACGTCAACTAATTGATAACACACCATAATAATTTTTCAGGGTCACCTTTGCTGAAGCATTTTAAAAGTCCACGTAGAGTCATCAGTTTTCTCATTTATTATTTTTATCACTCAGTTTGGCAGAGGAGTTGGATGAGAATGTGCTCTCTGATTAGAGGAGAAACAAACAAACAGAAAAGCTTTTTTAAATGCAAAGGTTTGCTTTGCTGAAAAGAGGGACAGGATGGTCACAATCGCAGTAGGAAATAGACCTGGGAACAATTAGATGAGGCCTGTGCTTTATGGAAATAGAGTTCAAATAAAAGGTTAAATTCATTGAACTGATTCAATAAGGAAGTTAGTGTTGTGCAAGGATTGGGGCGAAGAGATAACAGAACTCACCTGAAATCCCAGACATTCACTGAGCACGTTTAAATTTCTATCTTGTGTAGGATCTGGTATCAGTGACTGTTAGACAAGTACTCTATGCTGGGTACTCCATATTGGGAACTGTGATAGTTATTTTGTATACATTTTCTCATTAACAGTCATCAAATCTTATAATGCAGCTTATAGTACCTCATTTTATAGATAAGCAAACCATAGAGAGATTAGGTTACTTGCCAAGGTTGCACACACATCCCAAAGCTCACTCCAGTGCTCTGAAGTATTATGCAATGCTGTTTATTCTTACTCTTCCTAAGGGAAGAAAAGCTCAGAAAACTTTTGTTGTGTTGAGGTCTTGATAGCAATGGTCATTGCTTCTTCTGTTCAGATCTCGGGGGGACGGGGGTGTCATTCAAGGGTCTCTAGAGATTGGTAGCATGCACATAATGATGGCATTCCCCACAGCTGATTCTTTTTCTTCTTATTCTTCTAGTAATTTTTTATCCAAGTTCAACTTGTACACCCCTCTTAAACACTAATATTTAATAAGAACATATAGACCACACATCAAATGACTGAACTTCAAATATATGCTAGAGATAACACAAGATTAAAGGTACGATAGGGTACAGGTTAAGAGAGAAGGCTCAGGAACCAGCCTGTTTGAATTTAAATCTTAGTTCCAACACTTTGTAGACGTGTGACCTCTGGCTGGCTTCTTTAACTTCTTTGTACTTAAATTTCCTGATCTATGAAATAAGTTAATGATAGATAGTAATTACTTCATAGGGTTTGAATTTTCAATAAGTTTTTAGTTTCAAAATACATAGTAATTGGTAAAAATCCAGTAAGTAAGTACTCAGTAAATGTTGGTTCCACTATCATTAATCAAGTTAGTTTAGTTTTGCAACCCTGCAATTGCAGTTGATACTAACCTCCCCATATTATATAGTGTATAGTGTATAGTGTGTGTTTCCTTCTGGGTACAATTCATCCTGTCTTGGCTGTCGGACTTGGGTTCACACACATGGAGATAAACCTTTCCAGAAACTTTAGACATGTAAATACCCAACTCCCTTTTCTCCCCAAACCCACTCAGAGCCAGAACACTACAGAGATATCACTGGGAATGACAGGGTTTAAGTCAAATGAGTAGCATAGAAAATGTGTTTCATATAAATTTAGAAAATGGAGTGTAATTTGGTGATCAGGGAAGACTTCAAGAAGGACTAGAATGTGGGCTGGGTATTGGAGATTCCTTTGACTTTAGCGAGTGTTAGGGAGACCATGCTAGCGGGTGGATAGGCCACTCCATTTGGTTATGCAGTTGGGGTACCTACATGCAGTGCACCAGGATCGCATCAGAGGGAGTAGGTTGTCATCTGGAATCCAGTTTGCACTTGTATCAACAAGCTGTGTGCTTTGGCACAGAAAATGTCCCCTCAAGAAAGAGGTATCTTTTCCTTCTCACCAAGTACCTCAGGCTTGCCAAACCTTTTGTCTGGGCTCCAACCACCAGAGGAATCTCTTTTTTCAATTCCTCATAATGGTGGCCTATAATTAGGAGGCCATAAAAATTATCATTCAAATAAGCATAATTCTGAGAGAGAAAAGATGCACTGTTAATAGTTACTCCTACATAACATGCACATAACGACACTGTCCCAGGCAATCCAGAACATTTGTCACTTGACCTATAAGCTGCCAGATAAAACTTAGACTTTTACCCAGAGAAACTAGAATCAGCCTTAGCGACTATACTAGGTAACTGAGTTTATTTCTTTTTAGGTAGGGAAACTGATGATATTAATTGAAACAGATTCTGAACGGAACTTAGAAAAAAAAATTTATCTAGATTTGAAAAATCTTTACTTTTTTTATTATCCTTCTAAAAGTATTTTAAAATATCAGTACATCCTCAGTCACTAATAAATCTTGTACTTAAGTTCCTCTTTTGCTTACTCCAGTTGCATGTATCTTAAGTTGTATTTATATATATATATATATATATATATATTTTTTTTTTTACTTTTCTGCCTAAACATATTTTTCTCAAATATTTATTTCATTCCAAATTAGAAAATATTGAGAAAATGTAAACAACCAGAAATGGGGGTGGGGGGTAGGGGGCGGGATGGGAATCAGAAAATGGATAAAATTCTTTAAAGTGCTAACAACAGTCTCAAATCTTAGACTTATCCATTTCTTTCACATATTAAGGTCTACATTTTACTTAAGGCCCCATTGGAGGCCAAAGCCTCAATGGCTCTTGTAATCCAACAATAGGTATGCATTAAGACCCACTTCATGATCGTCCTATAGTGTGCGAAACTTGGTGGGGAAACACAGGCAAGCAGAAAGCATTGTCTTCATCCTATAAGAGTTTCAGGTATAACTTTGGAGAAAAGATAAATCAGTCATTAAAGTATTAATTTTGTGGGAAATATAAGATTACATAGTACAAAATACAAATACAAGAACTGGAAGAGATATGAAGAGAGAAGTGATAACGTTTAGTGCTTAAAAGAAGTTAAGTCTGAGCCTGATCTGGTTGGGACAAATGGAGATATATTGGTGAAAATGAGCCCATTCCAGGCAGGAGAAAAAATGAACCTAAGAACAGAGGTGGTTACAAATTACAAAACAGCACAAAAAATGGATTTTTGCTCTCTGTGATGGGGTATTTATCATATTTACTTAACAAGCCTAGTGATTAAAGCTGAGAGAATAATTAAGGAAGAAGGATCAGAATTCTTTGTTACAGAATTTGTGGGTTTCCAAGGGATCTCTTTGCTATGACAGGAGACAATGTTTTCTTTGGGAGTTTCAAGATAGTCGTAGAGTTAGGGACATCACATTTATTTTAAATTTTGAATTCCCTGGACTCTCAAGGGAAATTGAGCACAGTTTCTGAGTCTATGATAAAAAGCGAAATTAATGGTGACCACCTGGACAGAACTCGGGAAACTAGTGCTGGATGTATGTGCCTGTTAAATTTTAATAAATTCTGAATGAATAGGTAGTAATGAGCACAGCTGAGTTTCATTTCTACAAAGATGTACATTCCTGATTGCAACTAAATTCTAACTCTAACCAAATTATAACTCCCCAAATCATTTTACCCTCTTAAATACCTAACTGATATTATGAATAACATGATTCACCTTATTAACTTCATAAATCAAAGTATTTCTCATTGTTCCATCAAAGCAACCATTGGATCCAAAAGTAGGCCCAAGTTTCCACTAAATGCCCAGATTCCATCATTATCTTTCTGTGCTGCCATTATTCTAGTGATGTAAGGCCTTTATCAGAATTGAGCTTATTTTCCTTTTGTCAGCTATAAACCATCTATGTTCCTTTTCAGTCCCCATTATTTTAATCCATTTAGCGTACAGCTAAAATCTTTATCTTCCTAAAATTGTTTTTATCATATCTCTTTCTGCCTCTCACTTTTTCAGTGGCTCCTCAAGGTGGACTGTAGAGAGAATAGAATTTATATGGATGAAGAGAGTAGTTCAATGCCCTTCTCTCAAGTCTGATAGTTTATAGTTCAGAATCTTATTTTTCCAATTTTAATTGTTTTTGTTTCTACACATATAGGATTTTTTTGGAAAATCTGATTTTGTGATTTATATTTTTTTAAAGTATTATGTTATCAATTTTTTGCCCTTGCAATAAGAAACCTAGGTTTACAGGTATTTATTTACTATATTTCTCAATTCAATTTCATACTTTGAATTTTACTGTTATTTGTTTGTATTAAATATACATAAAAGGCATTAACTTGAAAAACTAAATGTAATGATAAAATACAATTAGAATATTTCAGTGTTTAGTCAAACCAAAACAAATCAAAACTAGAGGGTCCATTGTATTTGCCATAATGTGTAATGTTTTTTCTTTAGTTTTTTATTTCCTTTAAAAAGGAAATAACAGTAACAAGACTAGTTTACGAGATAATTTACTTCAACTCTTAATGAGCTGTGGTAACTTTCTGACTCTCCGCTAATTCTGTAGAGCTCAAGAGACCAATCTATCAAGGCAGTCAAACCCATCCTGCATTGGTTGAGAATTGGACCAGATTCTAGCTAAAGTCTTTTTCATTTCTACAGGTCTATGATTCTGTGTAATCTATGAAAACAGTAGTAGCCATCATATATTTAACACTGATTATGTACCAGATACTTTCGCAGGTCATTTACACACATTACATTCTTAAAAACAATCTCATAAGGCATCCCCATTATACAGCTGTGACACATCTTGGAAAGATTCAGTAACACACCCTTGAGTGCATTACTGAGATTTGAACTAGGGCTTTTCTAACTTCCACAAAAGCAAATAGGCTTGATTATCTCTATCCATAAATCTTAATAGTCTTATAGTTTAAATATTTAGGAAATCAAGATTTCACAAATTTTAAACTGGAAACTCTCTTGGATATATTAAAAGGAAACTATTTTTGGTTAGAAATATAACATCTGTGCTACATGTACTATAATTTTCACCTACATTATGTGTTAATGTAAAGTGTTAAAGAGTTGACTATTCTGATGCTATGCTATATTGTGATCTCTTAGCTTAGCTATTAGATAAAATATCTTAGTCATCAAATTAAAAAATGTGGCAACCTAGAATCTTTTTTTGTTTGTTTGTTTGTTTTAAAGACTAGCCAAATAAGTATCTATGATTGTACATGTAATTAATGTCAGGCCTGGGACTCTACCCATGCTTTTCCAGGTCAGAGTTCTTTTTAGTACCACATTGCCAGCTAAAGAAAAACAAACAAAAACCTATATTGCATAGTCCTCTTCTGGCACAAACTCCATTAAATACAAAGTTATTACAGTATACACTTTTCTTTATGTTTGCCGATTTCTCGATTGAAATGTTAAACTTACAGTACACTCACTTATGTGTAAGAGTTTATATGTGATGTTTCTATTTAGAATGCCCTAGGACTTCCTAAAAAAGGTTAGTAGTCTGTGACTTTTGTGATTCCCAGCTTTCCTATCCAAACTAGAATTGTATATCTCTACAACTAGCAGAGAATCATTGTTATCAAATTTTGTAAAGGGAATTGACTCCATATATAAATTTTTCTGTGGAATGGTTTTGTTTTCCTGATGTATTGTTGAGAAAAGCCACCAACACTGTGGCTACCTTTTTTCAGCTGCAAAAAGAAGGGTTGGGAGGGAATGGAAGATAGACTCAGTAAGTCTGGATCATGGAGAAGAAGCTGGAAGCATGAGATAGGCCTGATAAAGATTTCAGAATAAAGAGATTCAGTATGGTAAGGCAAAAGAGAAAAGATAGTAGAAGAGACAACTACCTAAGACATTTCATTTATTTATTCAGTAATTCATTCAAAAATATTTCTTTGTGCCTGGCACTATTTGGGGCAAATAGTGGTGATCAAAAGCAGACCATTGTTGCTCTCATGGAGCTTACAATGTTTTGAAGAAAACACCTTATTTAACCGCTCCGGCTAAAGTGTAGAGATTAAGGTACAAAGCTAAGGTAGGAGTGATATAGCAGTCCAGGTTTTTTTCAGACTACAGTATGGGAAGTGGAGGTAGAAAGGCACTGGTGTTGAGAGTGAAGGCCGGGCTCTCCCTGAAGGTGCAGTCCCCAGGAACATTAGAAGAGAAAAGAAGCCAAGGGCAAAGACAAAGCTTTCCCAATCTCTTCTACCAAGCATTTCCCCAAGCAAAAGGCAGACCAAAACATATCGAAGTCTGGCTCAATACATGGAAATGGTAAATTGCTGTCCAATTTCTCGTGAAATATAAGGGACCTTTGGATGATTACATTCATGTAAAGCTCAAGTCTTTCTATTTTAGCCCAAATTGGTGCAGTCATCCATTTGCCAGGCCCTCCAGTGTTCCTGGGCTCTCAGTGTGGAGACTTTCACCTCTACTCAGG
This sequence comes from Pteropus medius, assembly GCF_902729225.1. Classification (NCBI taxonomy): domain Eukaryota; kingdom Metazoa; phylum Chordata; class Mammalia; order Chiroptera; family Pteropodidae; genus Pteropus; species Pteropus medius. Next base: position 33,384,643 of record NW_024349800.1, read on the forward strand.
GTGGCTTCGCAGAGGTACCCCTTATTGAAGCTGGGCTTGGAATTGACATCATTCCTCGGCAATAAGTACCAAAAGAGAAAGAAAACAGAGTAAGACACTCATCCAGTTTTTAGTAGATGATAAATATTCAAGTTAACAGTGAAGTTGCTATTTTATTTTGTTATTGACATGACTCTAGCAAGCGCCCGCCCCCCCCCCAGAAAAAATCTAATTACAGTCTCACAGAATCATTTTTATTTAAAAAGACTTCTTGGACAGATTCTAAAATAGATATTTGTGTGAATAACATACGCTTATCCTTCAAGACTTAGAATTTATTTTTGGAGTTTTGGAAGTGGGCAGAATGAACTTTTTGTGATCTCACAATAGTTTCTAAATTAAAGCAAACATTAGTATAAGAGAATTTTACCTTATTTAACCATTAATATAAGTTGGGATTTTTTTTATATACTTGGCTTTTTGCATGATAACTTTTTAAAATAAATTAGAAATCTGATACTAACACTAAATTTTTCATAGTACTGCAGTCATCTGTGTTAATGAAGCCACAGGATGCCACAAAGTAAAATGGTGTAGTATCACATAATTGTTTTTAGTTTAAGAAATTTTATTTAATAATTTTAAAGATAACATAGTTCCTGTTACAAAAGTTGTTCTATAGACATAACGGAACTATTCTGAAATATCCGTATTTCATGCCTAAATCAATTTTATTATTATAACTTAAATAATGCAAAATGTAAGTTGGTAAAGTTTATTATATAACTGTGCTATCAGAATTATGTAGATATTATGACTTGCAACGAATCTAGAAAAAGACAGAACATAATTTTTAACCAAAATTAATGATTAAAATTAGCACAGTTTTGACATTAACATAATAGTTTATTAAAACAAAAAAAAAACAAAAGTACTCATTCCTAGACGTTTTGGCAATTAGCAACAAAATGCTATATCCGCTTAATATCAAAGATCTGTGAATAAGCCAATAACATATGATTTTAACCACTTTTAACTCATCTCTATATTGGTTTTCTAGGGCTGCTATAACAAAATATCACAGACTGGGTGGCTTAAACAACAGGATTTTTTGTTTTTTTTACAGTTCTAAAGACTAGAAATCCAAGGTCAAGGTCTCAGCAGCGCCGGTTTCTTCTGAGGCCTGTCTCATTGGCTTGCAGATGGCCACCTTCTCTCTGAGTTTTCACATAGATTTTTTGTCTATGTGTACTTAACCCCTGCTATCTTTTTCTGTGTCCAATTCTTGTTACCTATTCTTGTAAGAACAACAGTTAGATTGGATTAGGGTCCACCTTAAGGGAGTCATTTTAACTTAATCATCTCTTTAAAGAAAGGACTTATCTCCAAATACATTCATATTCTGAAGTACTGGGGGTTGGAGCTTCCTTCATGATATGAATTTCAAGGGAATACAATTCAGCCCATAACGTGTCTTGAACTATTTGAAGAGTATTGCATGGAGTTTATAAACAAATTCTTTATGCTCACTAAATTATCACAGACCAATTGGATTTCGAGACTTCAGGAAAAAATTTAAACAAAGTGTTAATTAGGCCAGAGTTGTATCCCCCAATTAGTTTAGCTCTCTACTTGAAAATGACACAGCCTGACTATAGATGTACTGGGTTATAAAAATGACAGAGAAGAACGCGTGAGTGGATCAGTTCCAGTTGTGCTGACTGATGGAGCATCAGTTTAAACTTCGTAGGACATATTTGTAGTTTTGCTCTTCATTCTGTTCTGTATTTAGGGATCCACTAGAAATCACAGGTGGCTTATGTTTAAGGGGGAAATACTGATGGCAGTAGAGAAATTCGTAGTCTTAGCCTGAGAGATATAATGAACTATGTCTCCTCTTTACCTACTTCATTCTTTAGGATGTCTGGATCTTAATTGGTCATCTCTACCTGGCTAGGAGTTACATTTGGGCTATCTACAGGTGTTCAAGTCTGTTCTTGTCAGACTTGATTAGATGGGAACTGTCATGCGTATATCTCTTGAACCAGAAATAACCCCCAAAGTGCAGTTCCCTAAAACATAGATGTTTGAGAGACTCAAGGAAAGGTTTTACTTAGATCAATTATGGACAAAAAGGGTTTGCAAAGAGCAGTCATTGATTTGAAGAAATACTTATTCTCTCTTGAAATTGTCCACTCTTCTCTCTCTAGTGCTAAGAATTTAAAATGAAAAGGAGACAAATCTCTTCTCTTCTTGAGTGTCATAATGTGCTCCCTCATCCTCTTAACTACTTTTTTTATAAGATTGAAATCTCCTAAAATCTAACCTTTGCCTGCCTTACTCCACTGTAATGGCTGTCAGAGAAGTGGGAGGGTAGAGAGAAGCCAGAGAAATGTCTACATGGTGAGAAGAGTGTCTGTCTGTATGGTTGAAAGAAGAAAGAAGACAAGCTTGCAACATTAAAACATATCAGAAAAATGTAATGGCTTAATTATAAAGGTCTCCACAGATAGTGACTGAAAGTCTTCATAAATTTGTCAAAGCACTGTGACATAGTTTTATTTTTTAAAGAAGGAGAGGAAAAAAAGAAGATGCTATGTCAAAGATTTCACTGCCTTTTAAAGATATTTGCAGTTAGAAACAGTGATGATATTTTGTTTATAATGCCTCTAAAATCAATTCCTTCCTTAAATCTCATACACAGCATTTACTAACAAGATGGCCTAATGCATGCCTTCTTGACAACCCTACCTTAAACTTGGGACCATGAGTCATTAGCATCGGAGGCCACCTTAGAGGCCATACAGACCACCAAGCTCATTTTACAAATAATGGGATTGCCTAGCTTTAAGCCATGCAGTATCCATTTCTGTTTAGTTTCTGTGACCCTTATTTGCCTTAAGCATTATGAGGGAAAAAAAGGATTTAAGACATGCTATTTGAAGTGCATCTCTTTAAGCATTAATACACAGATTAAAATGTCATTTTGAGACAGTGATATCTAAAGTATTCTTATTTCTGGAGAATCTTTGTCACCATGCTGCTGCACAGAACAGATGGTGGTCCCCTGAATTCCATTTGCTCTTATGGCAGGTGCCTTTGGCTTTTTCTTTTGTATGGTATCCTCAACTTAATGACCTCCTTTCAGTCGTTCCCATTGGCTTACAAGTAAGTAGCCATACATAAACCTCTGAGAATGATTCCAACATTGCTTGAGAGAAAATGCAGTGATTTTGATAATACACCTATGGGGGTCTGGATATCACTTATGATAAGTCTGGTTTCCTGGCCTTTATTTGTCCTGAGAAAGAAAAATAGATTTATTTTTCACTGTTCTTCACACCTACTTTCCTATATTCATATAGGTGAGAAATAATTTCTGTGTTCTGTATATTCCTAGATAGGTCATATTAGGCAAATTATACTAGATAATAAATAATGATACAATTAAAGTATAATAGCTGATATTTACTGAGTGCTTACTATGTGCCAGCCACCATTTAAAGAAATTTACATTTATTAAATCACTTATTCTTACAAATATCTATTTCACAGATGAGAAAGCTTAGGTTCAGAGATGTTATGCACATGCCCCAGTGTTACACATTGTGAAGCCATGATTTGAACCCAAGAATAAGAGCCCAGTTTCTTAACCAATAATGTCTCTTTTCACAATGAATCTAAGCACATGGGTACTTCTAAGACATAATTGCTGACATAGAAAATAAAATTTTGGGGGGAGAGGAGAGTTATTTTAGGGTTTTAAGTTCAAATCCATAGTATTTCATTTGTCTACAAAAGAAAAATAGTTATTTTATTTCAGAGCTTTTATATTTTATACAGTTGAGGAAGACTAGCAATGATACAACAGCTGTATCTCAGCCTGTCCAGTGCACAAATTATTTAATCTTAAATAATTTGTGTGTGGTTGACAGACTCCAGCTTTGTAGTTGAAAAAATATCTTCCCACATTCCTGTTATGAGTGGAAGAGAGAGATTGAAGTACATTGAAAATAAGGTTAGAATGCAATAGTCATCAAACTTATTTTTCTTCACCAGAGAATAAGGAACTTTTTCAGTACCATGGTCAAGCCATATCAGACTGTATATGAGACATTTACTTGTTTCCTTTTCCATAGACCAGCCTAAATATTTAGAATAAATTAAAAGTCAAGATTGGTGTGATGAGATAGAAAAATCCAGCTATACAGTATAATTCTCTGATTTTCAGAAATCAAGAACTGGAAAAGCCTTAGAGACTATATATGTAAGTTTTTATTAGGGTGAATAAGCTTAAATGTTATGACATTATGATTTAAATGCTTAAGATTCTCATATCTGAGAAAATGGCAAAATGTCATTTGTAAGGTAATGTGGGGCTGCTCTTACATTTCATTTTTTTCATTCTCGCTATTGAGTGATGTCTATCAGTGGCCCCGTCTGTTTTTGCAGCTGTTAAACCATTCTTCTGTCTTAAAAGCTACACAGCTAGCACAAAGAACTCTTTAGTATGCGTGACAACAGAGTATGACCTTTAATTTATCAGAGCACTTCTATATTTTGCTATCTGCTTGTCCTTGTTGCTTTTTATTTCTTGCTGCTGTTTTTTGATATGGTATTCCAGTCTCTTTGAATTAGGAACACAACAGCATAAAAAATGCTTAGAGAAGAATGTGTAAATCACTATTTATTCCACACAGGCAATGAAAGCCAAAGTTTACAGTTACCTTTATTTCTAACTAATTCGATGGAACAATATCCAAAATAAAAATTTTAAATATAAGTAGCTCATAGGCACTTATATTTAGTTCTAGATTTTTATTAAGGACTATGTCTTAATGTAGTTCTACATAATAGAGGGGCATAAAGGAAGAAATTTCTTAAGCCAGTTAGAAATGCACCAAGATTCTAATTTCTTCCCCAAAGCACTGTTGAACTCTGTAGTAGACATTCCTAGCATCACAGCAATCTCACAGGAATATGTTGTTTACCTGGACACAAAGTCCTGCTCTTTTGCATAAGGAGCTGGGGTGTCATCTGAAGCCTTATTCAGAGCATTGCCTTACTTGAGCAGTCTGTGCTCTCTCCAACTTTGTAAGTTAAATGGCTGACTCATTTGAGTCTTGCTATAGCATTGCATTAAGATACTACATTTAATGTGTAAAAATTGCTTTTGTTAAAAAAAAAAAGGGCACAAGCAAAATTGAAATATCGATAAATATAGCATTAATAATATTGAATTAAGTATTTTCATTTCCACGTATTGTCCTCAAATTCTTGCCAACTTGCATCATGTTCTGTTTAGTAGTTTTAGCATTATATTACATGTTTCACTTTGCATGGCATAAATATTTTAACCATTTTTATTAATATTTGCAGTTAGTTGGAGGCTAAATATATCCTATTAGAAAATATATTTATTTAGAAATTAGAGGCAGGGGTGTATAGCTTTATGAAATTAGAGTAATTATCAACATTTTGGGGATTAATCTCCACATTATAGTACATTTTCACCTAGTTATTATTTCAATAAAATTTAGATTGTGAGCTGGGTAAAATCCTTTGTGTTCTATCATATCTTCTTTGTCTTTTCTAATCCACTATCCTTTCTGAACTTCTGTGTGAACTATAATTTAAATGGTGGTTAATTGTATGCTTATGCCAAGTTATTTATTATCTTAAACTTCCATTTGACTTTCCTCACTTTGTCCCTTTACTCCCCAAAGTGTAAGCTCTTCCACAGTGGAATCTATGCGATGTATTGATGTATGCTTGACACAGTGCTTTCAGGGTAAAAGTCATTGCTTATGTATTGACTTCATTGAGTCAGATTGCTTTCCTAATGTTTCAGCTAAGATATACTAAAGAAACAAGGAATTTAAGTATTAGAACTAGAAAACAAAGGTGAAGACTTTTGGGGACATGAGATATATCCAGGAAGGGTAGATGTGTATGCACTCTTTGAGTTTTCAATGAGTGGCATAAAAAAAATGGATTTTTGGAGATGTATAAAGGGAAAAACAGAGATAAGAGATGGACAAGGAAGAAAAAAGGGAATGTGAAGTCCAAGCAAAATGAAGTGCAGTAGTCTTTTGACTCATGACTAGGACCCTCTCTCCTTTTCCAACTTGTCTCTGGAGAGGGTCAGTATCAAAAAGGCTGTGAACTTGGCAGATTATTATGCTTGAAGCTTGTCTTATAGGTCAGAGATAAAGTCAAGGAATGCCTGGAATATCTTATGTCTCAAGTGGCTGTTCATGGCAGGGCTTGGTTATTAAAGGAAGAACATGAAATACTGCTCCTCCGTGAGACCTCAACTGTAGTAGACTTTGATCACTTTACTTACTTCTACTTCACTATCTTGATCTATAAAATAGAGATGATAAAAATATCCTCCTGATGAATTCCCAATGATGTGGGGAAGGTTATTGATTTTGTGTGGCCAAGACAGCAGTCTTACCCCAAACTTTATAAGGCAGTACCTTTATAGACAAGACCATGACATTTTTCATCATACAGAAGAGTGCCATAAGTATTAAAAGGAAGATGTTGGGCTTTTATGACTCCATGGAACAGCTCTGAATCAAATATTTTTGGTTTCAAATAGTTCCTCTATTATGCATGGCACAGCACAGCACTAGTTATATTATCTCCTTGAGCCTCATTTTTTTTCCATCTATAAAATAAAAGATACTTGTGGTCTGGGATCAATATGAGGACTAAAGCAAGTAGCAACAATACATAAAACATAAAAGCCACTCAATATATTATTTTTCTATTTTCTTGGGGTTTTATATTTTATTTTATATATATAAACCAGTGAACGTGTGGACTGGATGATGTGGCTGCTGCTTGCAAAGGAAACTATAATCTAGGATCAATTACATGAAATTATTTTGTCATGATTATAGAAACTGCTACTAGGTGTTATAAGAATGCATAATGGAAGGCTTTAGGCTAATGTGGTACAGAGGTAGGGGGCACAGGAAATCCTTCCTTGAGAAACATATGAGCTAATATTTAAAGGAGAAATAAGTTGTCCAGTCCCAGACACGTGTGTGTGTGCGCGCGCATGTGTGGGGACCAGAGTGTTGAGGAGTACAGAGAGATGCAAGAATTTGTAAGGCAATGAGAATAGCATCTTCAAAGAGGATTGGCTTGATTAAAGGAATTGAAAGAAATCCAGAGTGATTAGAATTTAAAGAATTAGAAATAAGTAGTTCACGATGAAACTGGAGAAGTAGGCAGGAGCTAAATAAATGTATATATTTGTTACACATACATCTTAATGATATGGCAAATAATGTAATACAAAAGATGAATATTTTCATTAGAATAGCTATATTTTTTACAACTTAGTTCCTTGAAGAGTGTCGGCGGTGTTCAAAAGCCATTTATTTGGAACATCACTCGCCAAGTTAGATATTAATGTATTTTATGGTTTGTATAACAATCATACATAAAGCATTTAGTTGGAAATTATGTGATAATGCTGCTTTTAAAACTAGGGTAATTTTACAAAACTATGTTAAACTTTTACTATGTTATGTACCTAGGCACATCCAAATGCCATATTTCCATTTAAAAGCAAAAATTCTAAAAACAGACTTCTAGAATCCTTTCTGGAAGTATATAGAGCTTTTCAGAATCCTTTCGTGTTGCTTTCCCCAATATTATAAATTGGAAATAAGCCTTCCTCAAGACAAATATTTTTGTTTTTACATTCATATTATTCTGGGAAAATGTTGGTTTATAGCATTACTTTTCCTTATTTTTTTCTAAGGGTATTACTGTGTCATATAGAAAACTGAGACTTTTATTTCTGAGGAGAAATTACACATCAGGATTGAAGATCTATGAAAATGAGAGAATAACTATTTGTCAGCTAAGTTCATATAGCTTGTCTCTACTGATCAAGTCTTAAAAATATGATTATAATTTTATTTCCCTTTGTTTTCTGAGTTTCACCATGAAATTTAACTACAAGTGAAGGATTTGAGTTTTATTACTCCTTCCTGTTTACCTTGACTCTTTGAAATTACTCTTATTTCCTTTAAGTCTACTGGTTCATACAAAATTAATATACTATAGTGTGACCAAATATTATTAGTTAGGTAGAAAATTAAACTATCTGGGATTCAACAAAAATAAAAAATGTTATACTATAAGTCTGAATGATCAGATTATTTTTTTTATTCTTCATCTCTGAAACCTTGTTTGAAATATTCACTACATTTAGTACCTTATACCTAAATGACTACTTCAATTAGAGCTTGCACCTATCATTTGGTTGTGATGGTGTTACTACAGGGGGCCTGCCTCGTCAAAAATACCGAATCTTTCAGCCTTCAAAAGAAAACTAAACCCAAATTTTACAAACTGTTACTTTGCTTTAAAATCACTCAACAGACATGTATGTCATTGGTGACATTTTTGTGGAGGTAACAAAGTATTTAACACAAATAAAATTAACTGGAGAAAAAAGAAATCTAAAGAAAAACCTGATCCCACATTTATTAAAGTAAAGGAAGTATGAACCTAAATTATCTTTTAACTATTTAGTGAGAGGCTCTGTTTTGATAAATCTAATTAATGTTCTCAGTAGATTGCTCTAGTTGATTTGTATGCTTTCTAAGAGGTTGAAATTCTTGTTGGAACCTTGTAATAATTTCAAAATTAACAGGTCTTTTATAAGTAGGTCATTATTGCTTTATCCTTATTTCCGATTTCGGAAACTTAGAGATGAAAATAACTTCTCCCAAAGATTCACCTTTTGTTTGAATTAAATTTTCATATACATCCCACTTGTTTTTAATCTCTCCTATCTATAAGTCTTAGTCTACTTCCTTTGACCATCCATGAAAGCTTTATGTAATGTTTTTATATCCCAGTATGTTTTGTATTAGAGCCTAACCCTTTCCAAAGAAAATAAAAAGTGATAGGAAATTGTATTTATCTTTGGCCTTTCCCAGTCAAGTGGGTTTTATTGTGTATAAAGTTTAGATGTTTAGCAAACTATGGATGTAATTAAATGAAATGAACAAAATCATACAAAGTTACTGGATATTTTACAATTTGTAAAGAATAAGTACATTTTGAGCAAATTCTTAAACTATAAACCTCAATTACTTCTTTCCATATGCAGCTTGTTAATGAAAATCATGAAGCGGAGGCAAAATCTAGGTTCATTTCTGGGAAACCTAAAAAATATGACCTATTTCATACCCAATAGTAGAGCAGTTTGGAATCATCTGTTAAAAAGATATTGTCACTATACTCTACTTAGATGTGACTTCATGGAGTTGACAGTGTATTTATATATAATATTATCACAAGAAGAGTCATTAGTTTTTATTCTAGTAGAAGGACAAAGAATTTGGAGGAAAAAAGTCAACATACATTGCGTTGAAGTAAGCACCATCTGATTTCCCATTCATTAACCCAACAAAGAATAAAGTCTGTCCTTTGATCTTAAAATAACATCTTTCAGTTAAAAAAAAAAAATGGTTTCTGAACTAGAAGGCGCCTGACATTCATGGATTATGGAATTGTTTAACCGAATTCATGTGACTTCCTTTGTTAAAAATGATCACGTCTTTTTACACCTATCTCTGCTGCCTACTCTATTTCCTCTTTGGTGGTAGTGTTAGAATACCTCTTTGTTATTTATTAGGAATGTATATTTCATGTCTTATTTAAACCCAGATTCATCAAAGATCTTCAAGAGTTGTTGTTAACTTAAATCATGTCATATCAGTCATTAATTGCTGTGTGAGTACTAATCAAAGGTATGAGGGAAAAGTGTATATATGTGTGTTAGTGTGTGTATGTATACACACATATATATATATACCCATGTGTTTTTATGTACTTTTTAAAAGTCATTCAAAAAATATATGAAACTTTCATTTTTTTCCACCTGTTTTATTTAGACTTTTTCCTCTATTTCCATTACTAATAATAACTATGATTACCTATTTCGTGTCATGGGACAGTTATTACTTAGCAAATAATGAGCTGACTGAATGCTCAAATCAATGACAATCATTAAAGAAATAAAATTATAATTTAAATATGTGATGCTTCCTTTGTACAGTACTGAGGGAAGTTTAGCCACATATGGTCTATTCTCTGGGCAGAAGCATTTGCTTTTTTTCCTTTATGAATGTTAAGCTGTAAGTATGAGATGATGGTACCAAAAAAGCTATCAGAATTAAAAACAAGATTTTCTTTATTACTTTATTCCACAGATATTTCATAGAAGGTTATGTGATAAGTATTGTGCAAGCACTGAGAATGCAATAAACACTGTATACAATACCTGACTTCATAGAACTTTATGGTTTAAAGGGAATATATTTATTGAGTATGCAATAACAAGGCCAGTGCTTGTTTCCAAAGGGTGCTAGGAAAGCATATATTCAGGCATCCTAATCTAACTTGGGGACATCAGGGAAGACCTCCTGGGGAAATAATGCTCCTGCCAAGAAGATTTCATCAAGGAGCCATGTTTGACTAAGGCACGATGAGAATGGGAATGCAAGTGAGAATGAGTATTTCAAATAATGGAAGCTACACATATTAAAGCCCAGAGGAAAAAGGAGAGCTTTAGAAGAATTGAAAGAATTCTCATCAAGATAGAAGAGTTGAGCTATGAGATGGGGCAGGGGAGGTAGGAAGATTCCCAATTGTAGAAGCTCATTTGGGGTTTGATATTTCACCCTGAAGGCAATGGAAAGGGTTATTATAGACAAGTGTCATGATTAAATATTGACTGACATGTGGAGCATCAGTGAAATTTAATGCTAAGAAGATGCAGAGAGGTCTGTTAATATACTGAAGTAGTAATTGAGCAGGAGGTGATTTGTGGTCTGGATTTGGGTGCTCTCTGAAGGAATAATGAATTATTCCTGATGATGGGAACAATCTAACATGAAAAACAGTGTGAAGAGCCACCTAATTAAAAAGTCATCAGGCGTGAAGTGTGAATTGAAATGGTGTTGACTGACAAAAAAGTCCATACAGCCAAGGGTATGTTTTTGAAAAATATTTTCTGTTTGCTTATCAAATTATGCACATAAACATGTTTATTACGTCAATCACATATAAGCCAAGAATATATATGTATACAAACACATAAAAAACACAAATTCTACACACTTTTTAAAAACAAACAGGCTTGGGATTTATATCCTTGTTTTTTTTTTAATTATCAGTATACCAAAAATATATTCCCATAGGATAAAATACTATTTTATAACATTTTAGTGATTATATAATACAGAGAAATACATATAAATGTTTTTATTAAACTTTACATTTGACTCTACTTTGATGTTTACATTTTAAATTAAATACTAATGTATGAAATATTTTCAGTCATATATACCTTCTGAGGACAAATTCATAAAGTCTAAGTGACAGTTCTTTTCTATTTCTCTAAAAGTGTGTGACCAGTATTATAGTGGGCTTATTCTGATAAGTATAGTGTATAATAACACTAGTATAAGAAAGCACTTATAAATTATTCTAAATATGAGAAAAATGTATATCTATTATCTTCCCTAGCAAAATGCTCCAGTCTTTTCTTATGGACTTTACTACCATTCCATGTTTCTTTCACCTTTAAGTCTTCATCTGAGCTATTGCCAAAATGTCTTAGCTCAAATTCTGTGTTAGTTAATTTTCATGGAATAGAAAACTTCTTGCAATATATGTGATTAAGCACTGAGTTGGCAGCCTAGATTCTTCCTAAGTGCTTCATAGATCAAGAAAACACTTATCTATTTGTAAGCATTATTCAAGGTCAATTTAAACTGCATTTCTATTAGGAAATTTTTTGTTCAGAAGCAAGGCTCATACTTAGTTTAGATCTATGATTAGAGACCACTATTTGTGACTTGTATTTGTTCCATAAGCTATCATGCCGCCTTTAGCATAGCTTAATATAAAAGCAGATATTCGAGTATATAAAAACATACATATAATTTTTTTCCAAATTGTTATTTGCTTTAACATGTTTAGCTTTAAATGAAATGGAAGGACATTCAAAGTCACTTTTGTCAAAGCCTTTTCCTACAATAGCATATTTGGATGATACAAGATGTATTCTCTTGTGATGTCCAAGTGTTTGGTAAACCAATTTATATGGAATATACAAGAACTATTCAGACTCTTTTGTTTCCTTAAATGAGATGAATATGGATTTCTATTTTTTGAGGAGGACATAAAGTATCCTAGGACAATTTAGATACTTCAGTGTGCCAAAGATGGTATTAAGTTTGGTGTTCATAAATTACTAATCTGGAATAAGAGGTTGAATGTATTTTGAAAACTTAAACCTGTTTCACCTGAACATGTTTAACTAGTTAATAAGAAACATCAAAAAGAAAAAACCCTGAGATCAATGGTCATTTTTTTGTAAAGCTATTATATGCTGTTTAAATTGGTTGTTCGGGTCTGTCTATAACATAAGTTTAATAACCTAGCTCAAATGCAGATTTCTAATTTTCAATTAACATAGGAATAATTTTGTTTGCTAAAATAAAATAAATGAATGAATGACAAGTCTGAAACATGAAATGTTCTAGGTAGAACTTTTTAAAATTCCAAATTTCAAAAAATCATGTGACAACTGTATAGCTCAAGCTTTAAGTATTAACTTTTAACCTTTGACCTTACAGATTTTAACCAATGAAATGTCTCTTTAAACTTTAAAGGAAACAATGATAACGAGCGCCTGGCGATTGCTAGACAGCGAATTCCATATCGACTTGGTCGAGTAGTTGATGAATGGCTACTCGACAAAGGTAAAAAACATTGATTAAAACTTCAAATAAAAAAATAATTTGAACATAACCAAGTAGTACTTCATTGTAACACTAATAAACATAAAAAATAAATTTTCCGTAAAACTAAATTAAAAACAAATTTAAAACAGTAAAATGTAGATAGCAATATTTGCATACCTTGTATAATAATTTCTATACATTTTTAGACGTACCAGCTGTTTAATAATCTTACCCTGTTAACTTAAGGTTAAAGGGACTGTTAAATATAATCCACTAACTCAATCTATGAAGGTACTCACAGCAAGCATTAACCCAAAATGATAAATCATTCATAGATTATATTACATTTCCAGCCTCTAAATTATTAACTAAAATATATGTAGTTCTGATATCTTTATTATGGTCCTGAAAAAAACAAAAAAAACTCTTGGTTTAAACTCTAGGCATCTTAAATAGTGGGCAATATGGATTGCCGGTCAAAATGAAGTCCCTTTAACGTTTGCAACCTTCTAAGAGCATTTGGGAACCAGCCCTAATTAAAACTGAACTTGAAGTTGTGTGCATGCTTTTTATGAGCAGAGAGCAATCTGCTAAAACTGGATACTCAATTTGATGATATTGGTACTGTTGCTGAGGATTGCTGTTTGATGGAAATGTGCCATAATTTCTCCATTGGTTTGTGTATCATTCCTGAAGCCGCTTTTTACATCTGAAGCTATTTTTTTCATTCTGTTTTGTTTTTAAAGACTTGCTGAAAGCCAATCAGAAAAATATTTTTGAATGTTTTTTTTTTCTTTTTTTGGTCTCTGACATGCTCAGTGTAAACCATGCATTTCTTTTCAGTGTGATTGCCGGAAAAATAGAATAATTCAAATAACAATGGACTATTGCCTTCAAAAAATAAAAATAAACGTTTCTAAAGAATAGCATATAGATACCTGTAGCCATTAAGTGAATTGTGAAATTTTTATCATAAATTTAAAATTAGATATCAGCTGCTATAGATTAGTTTCTGCCAGTGGTAATTTTAGAATGACAAATACTTGAAATGGTAGATATATCACATTTTTAACTTAATAGTTTAGACTTAAGGGACCAAGAATATAAGATCTCAAGGTACAAGGGAAAGGGATCCACTAAAAATTGGTTTACAATTCATATCTTTGATTGGTCTTTTAGCAAAAGTACTACATTACGATAAATTGAGAATTTGCAAGTATTTGCCAATGATTACGCATTTCATGGACACCTCATTTATCAGCAATGAATTATGAGTCAAATGCCTCTCTTATAGTTTATTGCTCTCATTATCCACCCCATGAAAAATCTGTTTTATCATCCTTTGTAGAATGTAGAGTTCGCAATCAACATTTTTGCATGTATGTAATATTATTTTTACAGGGCGTCAGCTCACAATCTTCAATAGCCAAGCAACCATAATAATTGGCGGGAAAGAGCAGGGCCAGCCCTTCCAGGGCCAGCTCTCTGGGCTTTACTACAATGGCTTGAAAGTTCTGAATATGGCAGCCGAAAATGATGCCAACATCGCCATAGTGGGAAATGTGAGACTGGTTGGTGAAGTGCCTTCCTCTATGACAACTGAGTCGACAGCCACTGCCATGCAGTCAGAGATGTCCACATCAATTATGGAGACCACCACGACCCTGGCTACTAGCACAGCCAGAAGAGGAAAGCCGCCTACGAAAGAACCAATTAGCCAGGTGAGTGTGCGGATTTCATTCCTTCCTTTTGGATTGGTGATTATGAAAGAAGGCTTTTCTCCATTAGGTGTCTTTTCTAAAATGGGATTGTTTCTGATCTCAGGCATTACAGCTTCCTTTGAGACTCGTGTATTATAACGCACTCGGTTTAAATATGAAATGAATATATGCTGTTGATTTGAGATTTGTGGACTTTTATAAACTGCTTTACGTTGGTTTGTTCGGTGCTTACTGATAGTCTTAATTCAATGATCTTGGTGTAGCCTAAGCTGAGAAGATTGCCTTCTAATTACATAAGGTTTTCACTTTTTAAATTAAGTAAACAAGTAAATTAATGAAGTATTTGAAAGGCCTTGTTTGTTCAAGCTCAGCACTTCATCAAAATAAATTTAAAATCATAAAAAAGAAGTTGCCTGCAAAACTTCTATTGTATTTTGAAGTCTTAAAATTTTGAATTGGTAGGCGTGTGGCTCTCATGGTGAGTGATAGGTTTACTTTTTTACTGTCTATAAGAAAAACACAGTGTTCATTTACCTGAGGGCAAAGACCCAAAATATGATACTTAACAACTGTCTTGGGCTAACATGTTTTTTATGATGTGTGCCTAACTGCCCTATTCAGAATTTACTAGGTGAAGTGAATTATCTCGAATTCACTTAAATGAGCTTAACTATTCAATATTATGTCTACAATTTTTGAAGTATTAATTCAATCAAGATATGCTTATGGATTGCCTACTGTGTATCAAACATTGGTTTAGATATTTCGGAGCAAGAAAAAACTCACCTCATAGAGCTTACATTTTATGAAAAGCTATCAGAATGCTGCTGAAATGCTATTACATGCTATTAGGTCCCTATTGACATTTATAACCTTTGTGTATATGTTGTTGTTAATTCTTTCAGAATTATGTGTTCTCCTTGGTCCAAAATTGAATGTTTCCTTTTGTTTTGTTTCTAATAGTGATTTTCTTCAGTAGGTGCCATATAAAGGTTTTCAAAATACATTATTGTTACTTTTCTAGAAACATTCTAATGAAGCAAGAATGACAAGAATTTATTTTAATTGCTTTTATTGCACAGATTTGAAACAGATTGTCACTTGTTTGAAACAAGTGTCAGATTTAGAAAGAGAGTAAAAGAAGGTAAATTCTGTCATATCAGCACTGTATTTACTAATTAACATTTTTTCCAGAGAAAGAAGAAAATATCCCGACTTTTACTTTGAATAGGAAGAGGTAGGAGGGAACAGAATAGAGGAAGAAAAAATGTCCTAGGTAAAGAGAGATGATCAAAAAATTATAAATTCATAAGGGTACTATTGGATATATGCACCTAAATGCTACATTTTCTTCTCTCTACCTCTGGCCACAAAGAAAAATGAACAGTCTTACATGATGTTTATCAATACATATTTATTGATCACTCTGCGTGTTCCATACATTGTTTTGTCACTGGGGATACATTAGAAACAACAAACAAAAACCCCTGCCTTTATGAAATATACATTTTAGTAAGAATGCATGCTTAGAGAATAATCATTTTGTTGATTTTCTCTATCTTGTTTGGGTTTATAAGATTGTTGATAACACAGTCTCTTAGATAACGACTTGTGACATTAGACAGATTTATGCATGCCCAACAGTTCCATATGCTATCCTTTGCTTCTGCTTCATTGATTAGTTATTATGATTGTTGTTTATGGTCTTTTTAACATTAAGCAAGTTAAGGTGAATTAGATACAGGAAAAATGAAATACAAAGCAACAGGTAGACTATTTCCTTTATATAAAATAATTCATAAGAGAACATTCTAGGATATTCAGAGTTGGAAATGTTCCCATGAATAAAATTTGAAAGAACCACATATTTTTCTTAGTAGTCTTGTTTCATCATTAGAGATTACAGTTACCAAAGTTCCTAAGTAAGCCAGATGTACCCCTAAGGGCAAAATGATCATCCTTGTTTTTGTGTATTTTATCAGTAACTGATATATATTAAGAAATTATGTTTCTTAAGGAAATGTGTAAAATAGCTATTTCATTTGCAAGCTAAACAACAAATGAACAAATAAAATTTTATACATTTTATAATAATTAATGTAAAAGGAAACAGTTAACTGCCCATTAATTACAACTGAAGAGTATCTTTTATTATTAAGCTATTACGTGTTTAAAGACAGCAGTGGTTTATAGTAGTAAATGATCTAATCAATTAGTAATTACTTGGTTCATTTGAGGAGGTATTGAATTAAATGAAAGATCACTAGGTTCATTAAAAAATAGATGTTAAATTTTTAGATTTTTTTAACAGAACAAATGCAGCAATTACATAATTTGGATTAATATGTTACAAATATCCAATTATGACAACAATGTCTGAAAGTTGGACAAAGGGTTTTAAAATTCTCTTTTATAATGATACGTATGTAATTACAGGTAATGTATGTACGTAGGGAGGGGAACTAGTAGGGAAGAAAGGAAGTTTTTTTTTTTTAATTTTTGAGTAACAATAATTTGTTGCAAATGTTCTTTACCTCACAATTGATTTTTAAATTGCCCTCTACAAAGATAAAACCGATATATGTAGATTTAAAGTCTTTGTTAGAATTGTCAAAGTCTTGGAAGTTTAAATATGAGATTGATTTGCAATGCTAATTATAAGACTGTAACCTTTGACCCATTTTTGCAGGTTGGATAAATCATCTACCTTTAAACCCTGTCTGTAGTAGCTACATCTTCCTGCTTTTATCAACTGCCTTGCTATATTGTGTACCAGGAAGGGTCTTTTTTTATTTTTCAAAAACCGTACTAGACTATTTTCTCAATCAAAGCATATCTTCCTCAACGACAACACTGAGCCAGTTTGGCTACAATGGCCGTGTACCTTGGGGTGATTGAATGTTTTAGAACTATGGAAATAGATTTTTGGTCAAGCAGGACTAAATTGGATTCATTTCAAATATATGAGATGAGGTTTGTTCAGCCATCCAGCAAGGCGAGTAAGTAGGGGAGAAATATATTCTCCGTTTTTATGGTTACAGAATATAAAAGAGTATTCATCAATATATTATCCTATAAGATCTTATTTACATTGCTACTTAAATGTAAACATACTTTAAAAAGAAAAAAAAGGTTTTTTCTCTGAATGATTATCAATTTTCAGACTGATGTTTACTTTAGAAAGACATGATTTATATCACAAATTAATGAGTACATTTACCAACCCTTATGATTAAGTGGCTTTTTAAAAACTGTGACTATAACAATATTAATACCTTGTATATGGATTTCATAAAGTTCATAAAATTTGTTTTATTTAAAATATTTAATATTTAAATGTTTCCATAAGACCCACCTATCTCAAAAAAAAAAAAAAAAAAAAGAAAGAAACTGTAAGGCTTATCTTAGAAAGCAAATATTTGCAAATAATTGATAATATAAAGTTCTTCAGGATGCTAAAAGCTTCTTGGAAATGGGGACAGGGATGTCATGTAAGATTTTGACTGCTAAATGTTCTCTTGTCTTCTGAATAATCTGGCAATGTCTTGCAGATTTTTTGTAACTTTACGTAAATAAATAAGAAGTAAGCCAACAGCAAAGCAACATTCACTCCCATCAGTTGCCAGTCTCTAAAGAAAGGGAAGTGAAGCCATGCTGTTTCTCTTAAGACTAAAATTGTAACATTTCCTCTGATCTATGCTTTGTATCACATTTTGTGATTTTTTGGTTCTTTCCTTCAAGAGTATTTTACAAGCAATATACATACTGTAGAAAATACAGATCCATAGCAATGCCTTTTACTTCGAGTGAGTGCACAGTGAATCAAGAGACCTGGTTTCCACTTTCAACACAACCACTATCTCGTTGTGTAACTTGGACGGGTTGATTAACATCACTGTACTTTGGTCTGCTACCTCTCTAAAATTTATGGATTCAACCAGGAATCTCTTGAATTGTACCGAGTTCTAAAATTTCGTTGACTCTAGCAATGATGCTCTTAATTAGGTCTTCTAATGATTATTTACCAAATCATAGATTTCATCCTTGACTTTTATACAGGGTGGCCATGCATCTCCGTTGGCCTGTATAGTCCTCGTGTATACCTGATGTCCCAATGTATTTATTCGTATCACTTTTTGACTCTCAAAAGCATCTCATTTGGGTCTATAAATGCCTATTATATTGCACTCTACTTGTAGAGCAGATATAACATCTATCTTTGCAGCAAATCATACTTCATAAGTATAGTAAATAGTGAAGCCTCGTCCTTTACATTCCGAGCAGAAACTGGCTCTGGTATCTTTACCTTGTTTAAAGAATTTGTACCCTGTTTCATCTCATTTCAAGAATCTTGAAAAAGGAGAGAAAAGATGGCTTTGAGAGATTCTGGTGTTTGACAGGAGAAACTATGTTGCAACTGTTAGTAAGAAATTAAATTATGGAGTATAGCGCAATCAGTGAATATGAGTGAAATGTATTGGAACAAGTCT
This sequence comes from Pteropus medius, assembly GCF_902729225.1. Classification (NCBI taxonomy): domain Eukaryota; kingdom Metazoa; phylum Chordata; class Mammalia; order Chiroptera; family Pteropodidae; genus Pteropus; species Pteropus medius. Next base: position 33,403,624 of record NW_024349800.1, read on the forward strand.
GTGGTTCCAGTTAAGCTTTTTCCAGATTGGAGTTACCAAACCTACTCAAGAAGAGGAATTAGTGAGGATTTAAAAACATTGCTCAGCTGTCAAAGGCACATGTATATGTATTTCACATATGCAGTGTCCTATAGAAGTCAATGGCATTTTATTCCCATGGAATATTCCAAAAAGAAACCCAACTAGCATTCAAGCAAGAAACAAGTATTCGAATATATTGGATACTGCTATCGCTTCCTGGAAGATTTGGATATACTCATAAAAAATTTACATTATTTGTTTGAAAAATGTAAGCAGAGTGTACACATATTCCCATTAAAAATATTTAAAACTAACAAAATACATTTTGTAACTTCAAAGGACTAAATTTTATTTTATTAAAAATATTAATTAACCTTAGCTGTGGCCTATTTATCAAAAAATAATTGCATTATTTATAATTATGTATGTTCCTGATAACCACTCTGCATTTTAAAATACTAATGACATGAATAATTAATTTTATTTTCCCTAGTCCAGTCATTCTGCTGAATTCACTTAATGTACATTTTTACAGCAAATTTTAGTGCATATTGGAAAGAAAAACACTTGGGCATAAATTTTTAAATTCTTACAAAGGCATATTCTCCTGAAATTGATGGTGCTGTGTAAGAGATGTGTAGTTCATTGTAATTTTAAGTGTTAGGTAAGCAACCCTATTTAGAAAGTGTTTCCCCCTCATTGCTGGTAAGCAGAAAGGCCCAGAAATATACATTTTAAAGAATTTATTTTAAGAAAATTCTTCTGCTTCATGCATTTTCCTTGGGGTCTGGAGATTTCACTGGATGATAAAAGGTGCTTTGTTGATGATACAACCTTCATTTTGAGATGTCTTCAGACAAGGCTGATTTTATAGAAATGAATCCATCCATCCATCTATCCCATTCATCCATCCATCCATTCACCTAACACATGTTTGCTGAGCACCTACTGTATAGCAGTCAATATTCCAATCACTGGAAATATAGCATTGAACAAAATTAAACTTTTTTGCATAAAACTAACTTTCTAGTTGGGAAAGATGAACAATAAGCATCAAAACAAATAATATACTTGGGATGTCAAGGAAAAAAGTGGAGAGGAGAGAGAATGCTTGTGAGAGGAGATGATCATAAAATGGGAATCCTTTTTGAATAAACATGCATAAATAGTTGTATACGCATAGATTATAATAGAACATTGGCATATTAAAATTCGGACTTATTCTCTGATCCAGCAGGATCGTACCCTGTATGGACAGTGACAGTGGTCACTATCTGCTATATCAGGGAACTAGAAGGCAGGGAAAAGAACAGAAGTGACACCAAGACTGATTGATTTTAATGAGGGATACATTCAGCGTGGAACCAGGGCCTGGTCTGGATTGATGGAGTGTAGGTTTTCCCAGGAAGGCAAACAGGGAGCAGTTGGAGCCCACAGGGTGTGCTGCATGGCTTCAAGTTTGTGGTAACAGTAAGTATGGGTCCTGATGGAGGAGCAGGGTGAGAATGAGCTAGATGCACTGAACATCAGGGGCAGCTCAGAGAATGGTGTCATCAGGCCCCAGGAACTGTGTTAAGATCACTCCTCCCAGAAGAAGCCCCATCTCTCAGAATCTTGAGAGTTCTGCGGGCCAGCAGAGAAATACCTGGGTGCCCTAGGTCCCAGACTCATCTGTAAGGATTCTAGCTCATGCCACCTATCAAGCAAACCCCAATCCTTGTTGATCCCTTCCCTCCACCCCAACACATAGTCACAATGAGGAGACACTTAACCCCAGGGGTCCAGCCAGATGCAGGGAAATGGGCTCTGGCCAAAGAGGCTGTGCAGAAGCAGGAATGCCAGAGCAGGAGTGAACTGCACATACCCTGCCCTATATGGTCCTATGGATGCAATACACTAATCAGTGTCTCGTTTATATAATCAGAAGTGTAATCAAATTCTAGGGCACATATATGTGTGAGAAAGAGATGAGGACTCAGAAAGTACAGCTTGGTATTATTATTCTTATTCTCCACATGAGAAAATTTAGGCATAGAGAAATCAAACTTATCCAAGGCTATGCTTCTTTGCAGGGCGCTTTGGGGTGATCTTGTCCTCTGCCCTTAAGTATGGCCTCATCACTTTTTGGATTGTCATATTCTTAATCAGTTCAATGGGATCTCCACCCAGGGGTCAGATAGCTCTTTCAAAAATGCAAATATGGTCATGTCATGCCCTTTCTTAATACATCCGGGCCTTTAGGCTAAAGGACAGCTTCCTTGGATGATCATCAGGGTCCATCTTTCACAGCTGGACTTCCGTCTGCTTCACTAAAAGGGTTTTCTCCCGTCTTCCACATCCTTTCACCCGATCCGATTAACTACTCCCAGCGCCCTCTAGAGGTCATGCCATTTCACACCTGTGTCCTCTGCAGGGAAAGCCCTCCTTTCTTCTCCCATGTGCTTCTTTCATATTCTTCCCAGACAATCCCTCCCAGGCTAATTCTGCGTTCTGGGAGCTGACAATCTGAAGAAGCAACACTGGCATGAAGTGTTAGAGGGCGGTATTGCATAGTGGTCATGGGTATCGACTCCAAAAGTCAGAATTCCTACCTATGTCGTAACCTTACTCTCCCCACATGCTGGCTGCGTGACCCTGGGCAAGTAATTTTGCTTCTCAGTACCTGTTTCTCACTTATAAAATGGGGTATTATGGCTTAATAAGCTTACTGTGAGCATTAAATGAGTCAGTGTACTCTGTAAACTATATAAAATTACTGCTATTTGACAGTTTTTTTATTACCGAAAATGTAGAAATTTCTTATGGTTCATCCTAAAATATAAAGAAAGAAATAAATGTAACCATGATACAAATACTGGTTATGTGTGAAAAGTGTTCCTCAAGTAAAAAGTATAAATGAAATCATCTTTTTTATGTTTTCTCTGCCCTTGAAGAAATAGCTCGGAATTTGTGTTTCTAAATCAAAGCATCAATTGTGTGGCATACGCGAAGCTGAATTCTCTCTTGAATGAAGTGTTCGCCACAGGGAAGCTGCACTATTCCCTAGAACATGTCTGGCAGGGGGTGAGGGGCTGATGATTAAGGGGTTAGTTATCACCGGCATTTAGTGAGAAAGGACCATGAACACTAAATACACTGCACAATGAAGAACTGTCTACTGATCCCCATACATGATGATATTTTATTCAACCTCCCACCACCAACAACAGTCTCAAATGACTGTTGCCTGAGCAGTTCAGAAATTTCCTGTGCCCATTTCCCAACTTTCAGACAGAAGTTAATTCACAGTATGGTACTGAATCTTGCAAATATGATTTCTATAACTGTCCTTGATAATATGTTTCATCAAGGAGCTTAAAATTTCATGATATACCCGTTTTTCAACTTGTGTATTAAAAATATCAAGTACTTCCAGCTGTTAGTTGGACTAAATTGGGTTTGTGCATCTTGTTGTAATTTCTTTTGCTATAATCTTTATTAACATTGAAGAAATACAGTGACTTAACATTTTGTGTGTATTTAGTATGTGGTAATTATTTCAGTGAGTATTTTCTCAGAAAGGACCAGTGGGGTTGACACCTTGTTATTTCTAGTCTCAGTTGTAGGACAAAGACATATTTCTAATTAAATAATTAGTTAATATCTAAGTAGCAAGAGTATAGCCTTATTTTCTTAGTTTTGATCAGAACTCCAAAAGATATGTGCTATAATATTTTGTGAAATTCCAATCTCCAAATACACAGGTATTATAATTTATTGTTTTATTTATCTTTTACATGTAATAGTCATCTTCTTTGAGGGGGAGGAGGAAGCAAATAAGTAATTGTGTGTTTATGAGTGTGTGTATGTATTAGTGTTAACAATGTTTTTTCGTTCGTGATATATGTAAAACAGTAAGCTTTGCTCAGTAAGCTAATAAGCTGATTAAATTTAAATCTCTATGATAATCTCTTAAATTTTTATTATCTAAAACATAGATTTTCTTATCTTTTGGCATCATTCAAAAGTTCCCTAACAAGAAAAAATATATTAACATCGTTAGGCTGAAACCTTAAGAGAAGGATCCATCTGCCTTTATATAACACTTACCAAGTAGTTTTTACTGAATTTTCATCATCACTATTCTCTATATAAGATCTCAGGAAGACAAATAACACCAGTATTTTAGTGCTAACTAATGTTTTCTCCAATAACCATTCTAAATGATAATTAAACAAAGCAAAATAAAGCACTGTATATGTGTATATATATATTTTATTTTCAATCATATGTTCCCTATAAATACATAATCTTTTTACTTAACATTACAAATTAGCAAATATCTTTCATATACCTAACATAAAATGCACTTTTCGAGGTATTATATTCTTCAGAGGTAGGATGAGGTACCTAGTGATTTAAAGTTTTGTAATAAGAACTGTTTCTCAGACATTTATATTATTAGTGAATCCATACATAAATTATAAATTGCCTTAAATCAACAATAGCAAAGCTTTTGTACATCACAGAGGTATAATCTATTATTACAAACATCACTGACACAAATTGAAACTCAGAAACAAATTTAAAGAAAGGGAGATATTTTAGTCCCTTTTTGATAACAAGCATATTGAAGCAACGCATTTATTATTTCACATGTCCTGAGTGTTGACAATGTGCTAGACACTACCCTGACTCTGAAATTACCCACATTCTTTGGAAATCTTCTTCTAAAATAGATGTTATTATCCATTCCGTAGATTTGATAGGGTAAATGGTAGTCCCAGCCACTTTTGTCTCCTTTTAGGGTTTTCCTATCTTAATCAAGCAGAATCTAGAGACTCCCCTGAGTGCCATGTGGAGGAAACTGAATCATCTTCATCTTTATAGGGAATAATACTGTGCTTTTGAGGAAGCCCCAATACTGTTTGTTACATGTCTGAGCATCTATGTGGGACTGTTGAATGGAATAAAATATGAGTCAACAATAATGCAAACTTTAAAACCATATTTATCTTGATGACAGATATTTGGGGGACTATAACCTAAACTTACATAAGCACAGGTCTTAGTATAGCATCTGGCACATAGTAGGTGGTCACTTTTCTTTTTTACTATCTTTATCCCCACTCCACCACCACTCTCTTTCCTTTTCTCCTTCCTCTCCATTTTTTTTTCTTTCTTCCTTCCATGTGCTAGACCCTAGACCCTATTCTAGGCACTGTAGATACACACATGATGACCAAATTCTCAAATAAAAGAAAGGGGCCTGAATTTGGCCAATGGAGTCCAAGGACTAGAAAACAAATATATTCAACTATAGACTCCCCAAGATACTGGCAGGCTAACCACATGAGGAGCCTATCTGCTGTACCATGTTATACTAGCTATCAAAATCGTCACTAAATATAGCCCAGCACTGAAAATTCAGCAGTAAAACTTTGGCCCTGAAACATTTGAAGGAAACTTATTTTCATATTTTCTACACCTCTTAATTTGCTTCTACATGTATCAAAAGCCTATGTGCACAGCTAGAAAACAGTGTAGGTATTTGTGTCCAAAGAACCAAAGGGAATATCAATTTCTTTCAAAGAAATTAGAAAATATTCACGTTCCACTAAACACAAGTCCTCTGATTCTAATGTCCGTATTTCAGAAATGAAAGGATTTGTCACGATTCTTTCAAATTCTGTGGTAACATTCCTATATTTGATTTTTTTTTATGCATAGTAATAACTGGCCATTAGTAATAATTCTAGACATAGTCAACATACAGTCCATATAACAGGAAGGCAAATAAGACGTCACAGGGTAGCCAAATGACCCACTTTTTCTGTTATGAACTCATAGCTTTCCACTGTCCAAAGTAAGAATTTTCATTGTAGTTTCAGATAGAAGTTTAATTACATTTGTAACTGAAGTCATCCATGTTTTATTTAATTGCTTCATTATTTTATGTACTCTTGTCAGTGTGCCTTTGCATTCTACATTATTTGGAAATTTGATTCAGAAAAGGAAAAAAAAATGTGTAAAGCACCTAGTCTGAAATTTGTCACAGGTAGCAATAATGAACTTCTCATATGCCCTAAACACAGAATGCAGTTTCCCAGTTTGACTTTCAGTCTTTGTATATGTTGTCCCGTCTGCCAGAAGTCTTCCAATTTCCTCCTGTTTTTCCTGTGCTGCAACTCTGCATTTGATCTTATTAATAATTAGTGCTATATTTGTAAAGTTCTAAAATTTTTCTTATGTTAATGGCATGGGACAATTTTAGACTTTGCATTTCAGCTTTCCCAACAACACTAACTAGAATGCATTTTCTGTTTTCATAACATTTTGGATAGACAGATAAAAAGACATTCAGGTAGGTAGGTAAGTAGATAGATGATAGATAGATAGATAATTATCTATCAGAGCTTATGACCTTTAGTTTTCTTTTTGACAGGGGCCTTAAAATCAAGACCTATGCCTTATTAATCTGTGCATGCCCAGCACTTCACATGGTTCTTGTTACAAAGTAGACACAAATAGTTTTTGAATAAATAAATTAATGAACACACAGAATGCCTATTCCAATGCTGAGATAAATAATGTGTGTTGCTTAGTCTTGAATTTTCCTAGATCAATCAATATTTGCAGAGAATAAATATGATACATCTAAGGGAATAAAAGAATGTTTCCTTCATATTCAAAGTAAAGACACAGTTTTAAAGTATTTTTTTAATGCTATACATATTTAAGCAAAAGGCACGGATGTGATGTAAGGAAGGCAAATTTTTCATTTCAGTTTGTGCTGTTGACATTTATATAAGTCCAGGAAGGAGCTCCAACAGTTGTCCATCAGATGGAAAGTGGAAGGGTACAGACAGCACAATTTTTCCTAGCAGGCCACAGATTTGTGGGTGTAAGACACTTTTAAATACTTTTTCAGAGGTTTAGTAGAAGCTCATCGTTTTGGGGTTATGATGGTTTACCTAGGTGGTGGAGGGGCAGCGCTCAATGGTCCTCTCCTTTGTTGTATATGCCAGAAGCTGACCTCTCCCACTGCTGCCTGTGGTGAACCACAGTCACATTGCTGGAATTATGGAAGTAGTTGGGCCATCTTGAAGAATCAGGAACTAATATTTTCAAATAGTTCTTATGCTTTTTTGATATTTCTAGCTAAATTTGAGTAGTTGAATAAATAGGTGAAACTATCTAGGAAAACAGCAAGGAAGCCTAATAACATGAGACCATTACAGACCTACTTTGCACCAGTGACTCGACAGGGCTTCAAGGAAAACTAGGCATAGGCTTGATATTTAGACACCGACTATTGCTAGTAACTGGATAGAATTGAGGAAAGTATATAATGCTTTGAAAAGATAGTCATTGCTGAGATTAAGCTTGTAAAAAAACTGATATTTTCACAGGCAATTTGAAATGAGAATTGAGTACAAAAAACTAGAGAAGTAACAGAAGAGAATAGAAGAACATGCCGGCATAACACTAATTAGACATAAAGACTTAAATGAAGTTTGGGGGGTTGAGTGAATTCCTGATGATGGACAAATCTAGACAGAGCCTAGAAAATGTCAAAGGCATTTATTCTTGCTGTGTGGGTTGTTCGAAAATATATTTAAATGGGTGGTACCTCAAATTACTAATAATAACATTAATTATAACCTACTCTTTTATACTGTTTCTAAGGCTAATAGCAGAATGCTGGCAAAAATCACTTTTATGCTTTGTATATATGTAAAACAAGTAGAGATAATTGTTAAATTATTTTCATTAAGATAATATAAGCATATGAAAATAATATGATTTAAAAGATGATATGCATAAAGAACAGCAATCCCCCATCCATCTACTTTCCACTCCCAATTTTTTTTCCCCTAGAGATATCTTTTCAAAATTCCTTTGGTAATTAGTTTTATATTTGTAAATAATATACTTCCATTCATTTATCCCTTTTGTATAATGTGGATGCAATCGTGCAATCTCCAGTATAAAAATGAAAATCAGCTCCTGGTCTTTATCTCTTCCTTTTCATTTTCTTTTTGTCCTCTGAATATGGTAATGGGGACTTACTGTAGTTATTCTTGTCACTTTAAATAGTATATTTACAACTCTATTTCTCATTCTTTTAATTTACAACAATATCTTCTGAGTATCCACATACGTAAGATGAAGATATTGTACTCCTACCAGTTCCTCTGGCTTCCATTTTTCCACATCTTACCATTTCATTATATTTCCAGGGATGTTAACTTTAACATTTTACCTGGCATCTATAACCAAATCTCCCATATTTTAGTCTATGAGGAATCTAAAATGGAAAAGCAGTGAAGAGTGTTTAGATTACCATTACTATGTAAATATTGTCCATTGCCAGTCTCAGTTAATGTGTTGATTACATTTTGTTTGTTTGTTTGTTTGTTTGTTTTGTGGGTTCAACAGAGTATTACTCAGACTGCTCAAAGGGGAATTTTCCAGGATCAAAGTCAAATGGATTCTCTTCCATCCTATCAATTGCTTAAAATCAGGACATTTTATTTTGCTTCATATTTGGTCTACACTTGTCTTCCATAGCTTCATTTTTCCGGGAGTTCCTCAACATCTTTTTTTCTTGCATTGTTTCCCTTTTTTACTGTATCATCACATTAACTTTTAAATCATACTTTCAGTTTTATCAAATCTTCCCTTTTCTCTTCAGACATCTTCTATCCATGCTTTCTGTTCTTGAGCACCTGTCTGTACTGTTTGTGGTGTTGACAGGAGACTCTGTTCAGGTTGATAGTGGTCAAAGTGTGTAGAGCGGCAAACTTTTTTTTTTTTTTTAAATATAATAGATCTGGAGAAGAAATTCTAATGCCAGAATGAAGAGAATATCAATAGGAAGAGCTTTAACTTTTCTTGGACAATTTCTTTGCTTTTAAGAGAAAAACGATCTGGATTTTTTTTTTTTTCTCATTAGTTTGTTTTTACTGTGGGATAAGAAAAGCTATTCTGTTCTACATTTTAGGTGGTTATATTATCTATTGCTATGTAACAAATTTTCTGCAAAATTAGCAACTTAAAATAACAGGCATTTATCATCTCATAGTTTGTGTAGATTAGGTGAATCTAGGCGAAGCTTAGCTGGGTGCCTTTGGCTCAAGGTCTCACGTGAAGCTGGAGTCAAGCTATTGACCTAGGCTGTATGTAGTCTCATCTGAAGGTTTGAGTGGAGAGTGGGAATCCACTTTCCGGTTCACTTAAATGGTTTTTGGCAGGCTTATTCTCTCACATGTGGGCACAGAACTGCCTCATCAGTGCTGGTAAATGGCTTCCCCCAGGACATGTGATTGGGGGTAGAGTGTGGGGCGTGGGTAAGTGTAAAAAGAGGTGTATTTAGGATTAAATCCATAGACCTTTTATAACCTTATCTTGCAAGTGACATTCCGTCATGGTTGCTGTTAGTCTCCCCACACTCAATGGGAGGAAATTTGACAAGGGCATGAATGCCAGGAAATGAGAATCTCTGGGACCATTTTAGAGGCCCTCACAATGTTATAGAGTAGGAAAATGCCAAGTGGTATGACTTCTTTGTATATTTTCTGCTAATCTCCTTCCAGTTATCCTTCAGATTGGTGCCTGCTGACTCTTTATCCTCTGTATCTCTCTGCATCATATTCTAAGCTGTGACTCTTTTTTTTTTTTTTTCCTAGTTCATTTATTTTCTTTCATACACTGTAGGCTTCCACTGGCAATTTCTTTGGAAATTTCTTGCTTTTGCTGACTGCATACTTTTTCACTGTTAAGGATTTACAACCTAGTTTTAGCTTCTAGATTTTATTTTTGTGGGGCCTCAGGATGGAGGGACATGAAATTATCTATATTCTTCCCAATTCGAACTGCATATTAGGATTACAACTATGACTGGAGAAATGTAGATGATTTGGTACTGCTTTTAGTCACTATGCTGAAAAGAATGCCTTTTGCATACCAAGTAACTTCTTTTCACATTCAGATGACAGATGAGAAGTCTCCTCTTTGCCCACAGTTAATCTTGTTTTTAACTTTTAACAGATTCTGAAATATAAAGATATCAATACATGGCTCTTAACCATTTCTGAATTCTGAGCTTCCTCATATTTGGCCCCATTAGCTTAATTGGCTGGAGCAGTCTACTTGCTTAGGTATTTGAGTACAGTATTGCACTTACACAACCCCAAAGAATCTTTTACTCTTCCCAGTTTGACCAAGTTAAGCAATAATCATTTGTATTCAAAGAACAATCACAAAAATTCTAAATGATTCTGTGGTTGATAAAGCCTGAGTTCTTTTGCATTATTTTACTGTCATTCATTTCTGATGGTTGGAAGTAGATGATGTGGTGAGCCAGCAAAATAGCCTTCAGTCTCTCTAATATCTTATTTTAATGAAATCTTACTAGGGAATGGCCTTATATTCATCACTTCATAACCCACTATTTATCAATGGAGAAAGCCAAAATGGAAAGTCAGGTATAGTTTTGTCCTGGTATTCCATTTCAATTTGTTCCAGAGAGTAAGGAACAGAAATATTACAGAGATTTTAGAGTAGTGTTGGAAGGAGAGGAAGATTTTTGTTATTGGCTGTATTCTAATATTCAGCTTTTTTTTTTTACTTTAACGTTAAAAACACATGCACATTAATTCCAATGATAATTAAAACAAAATTACTACTTGCTTCGCTAAAGAGGAACTCAAAAACTAACACAAATAAAAAGCAAGGAGAAAAACATTTTACATTTAAACCTAACCATATGTGACATTTAATAGCTTTATGTAGTTATCATAACCTATTTTTTATCATTTCAAAATTAACTTCATCTCTACTCAAAGGTATATTTATTTAAGTTGGATTAAAATAAATTTTGTTTTTTCTTTTTTCTTTTTTTTAAATTTCCAGGCCTACTTTGCGTATTAATTAGTTTTTGCTGTGTTGTAAACTACCCCAAAACTTAATCTCACAACAGTGACCATTTATTTAGCTCATGGTTCTGTGGTTCTGTAGTTTGCATTGGTCTCACCTGTGGGTGGTTTTTCTGATCTGGGCAGCATTTGGCTGATCTCAGTTGGTCTAGTTCCTATGTCGATGATCAGCTGCCAGACAGGCTGGGGAATGGCTGATCTAAGATGTGTCAGTTGGGACAGTTTATCTATGGTTCACATGTGTCTCATCACCCATTTTAACACATAATTCCACCAGTGAGAACAGAACTGTGCAAAACCTCTTGAGGCAGGGACTCAGAGTTTGCCTAACATTGCTTCTGCTGCATTTGTAAAGCAAGTCACAAGGTCAGCCAGGATTCAAGGAGAGGAATTGCAGGAATTGTTTCCATGTTTGTAATTTGTCATAACTTAAGGAGTGTGAACCGCATTAATATTTATGCTCCACCCTAGCAATTGATAAAATCATGTTGTCACATGATTAGCTTTGTGTCGCATTATTTTTATTTTTATATTTCAAGTAGAGTTGCCATTCAATGTTATTTTATATTAGTTTCAAGTGTACAGAATAGTGGTTAGGCATTTATATAATTTACGAAGTGATTCCCCACCGACCCATTAGTCTAGTACCCACCTGGCACTATACATAATTAGTAAAGTATTATTGGCTATTTTCCTTGTGCTGTACTTTACATCCCCATGACTCTTTTGTAACTACCAACTGTCACCTTTTTCCCCCAGTCCCCCAACATACCCTCCAATCTGGCAGTCATCAGTTTGTTCTCTATGAGTCTGTTTTCACTTTGTTTGTTTTCTTCCTTAGATTCCATACATAAGTGAAATTATATGGTATTTGTCTTCCTTATGTCTGACTTATTTCACATAGCATAATACCTTCTAGGTGCATTCATGTCATTGCCAATGGTAAGATTTCTTTTTTTTTTTTTTTTATGACTGAGTAATATTCCATTGTATATATATAACACTCCTTTATCCAGTTGTCTGTTGATGGGCACTTAGGTTGCTTCCATATCTTGGGTATTGTGAATAATGCTGCAGTGATCATAGGGGGTACATAAATTTTTATAAATTAGTGTTTTAATCTTCTTTGGATAAATACCCAGGAATGTAATTGCCGAGTCAAAAGGTAGTTCTATTTTAAATTTTTTGAGAAACCTCCAAACTGTTTTCTTAAGTGACTGTACCAATTTGTAATCCCATCAATAGTGTTATGAGGGTTCCTTTTTTTTACACAACCTCACTTGTTGTTTGTTGATTTATTGATGATAGCTATTCTGACTGGTATGAAGTGATATCTTACTGTGGTTTTGATTTTTATTTCTTTGATGGTTAGTGACCTAGAGCATCTTTTCATATGTCTATTGGTCATTTGTATGTCCTCTTTGGAGAAATACCTATTCAGGTCTTCTGCCTATTTTTTAAATGAATTATTTTGTTTCTGTTGAGTGTGTGAGTTGTTTACAGATTTTAGATATTAACCCCTTATCAGGTGTATCATAGGCAAATATCTTCTCCCATTCAGTAGGTTGTCTTTTCATTTTGTTGATGGTTTCCTTTGCTGTACAAAAACTGTTTAGTTTGATGTAGTCCCATTTGTTTATTTTCCTTTTTGTTTCCTTTGCCTGAGGAGCCATATCAGGAAAAAAAAGAAATGACCAATAGTAATATCAAGGAGTTTACTGCCTGTGTTTCCTTTTAGGAGTTTTATGGTTTCTCTAGTGGTTACTTATGTCACATACATGTTTAATAGCTGAAAAGTATAATGAAGACCAAAAAAATGTATATTCAGATTGATCAAAATCTGAAAATTTTGGATTAACAATAGTAATACTGGCTGAATTCATTTTATCCACTCTCTTCTGAAGACAGTCTCCTAGATAAAGGTTGTCTTATCCATTCCTTCCTGGGCACATGCAGTTTTGCAACGGCTAATTTGTTTTTGTTCTGTGGACAGCAAATGCTGTAGTTAGCTTTCTCTTCTCTCTTCTCTAGAGTTATTCATCATTATCTTTGATGGTTTAAGATCAGAGCTTCAAAGATCACTCTACTACAAAGTACATGAATCTCTTTTGAGATACAGTACATATATATACACACATACATATTTTTTCACAATTTTGATTTAATAAGCTTGTCATAGGCACTGTGTCTGTGCCTCCTTAATACCTAAACCCACGCACCTACACATTTTCCTCAATTTTATATTTTAGGTTATTTTTCTCTTAAAATGTGCTTTGCAGTTTTCATAATTTTCATTTTTTACTAAGTTCTTTCATTCAATACATAGTCTAAATAAATGTAAAAACCTCAAAGTCATTTTTTTTTCCTCTCTGAAAATAAGAATATTACATGGACTGCAATCTGTCCCCAGCATTTTTCTTTTAATTCACCTTGACATTCCTATAAAATCTGATTTAATATCTGGCAAAAGTTAAGAGGAGTTTTGTTTTATTTTTTTCTCAATCTGAAAACATTTTAAGAAACAAAAAGAACCCTTATCTTTCAGTAAATGTGTAGAGATTGTAAAACTCTACATGAGAAGGAAAATTTAGGTGGTTAGAATTAGAAAATATATTTGTTAATCACTGAATGTTTATGTTGCACCAAAATTCATATGTTGAAAGCCCAAAGTGATAGAATTAATAGGTGGGGCCTTTGGGAGGTAATTAGGATTAGATGAGGTCATGAGGGTGGAACCCCCCATGAATGTCATGAGCGCCCATATAAGAGTCACAAGAGAGCTTGCTTCCATAGTCTACCCACCACCATGGTAGGATACGTTGAAAAGTCAGCTGTCTGTAGTCTACAGTCCAGAAGAGGGCTCTCACCAGAACTTGACCACGATAGATAGCACTCTGATCTTAGAATGCTAGCCTCCAAAACTGTGAGAAACAGATTTCTATTGTTTCTAAACCACCCAGTCTGTGGTACTTTTTGTTATAGCAGTCTGAACTGACTAAGACAATATGATATCTTGATTCAGGTGGCATGAGCTCCTCTAACAGCAGAACACTGATGCTCAACAGCATATACCAGGGAAAATCTCACAAAGTAAAAAGGATGTGTTGGGGAAATTATCCAAACTTTTGATTTAACTTCCCTTGTTGTAGCCTCTCTTATTGCGAATAACCAAGTTACATTGACATTTCTTCCTGAGATGTGTAGTCAGTAAAATGTTCTCATTTTAGCATCATGTGTCCTCGTTGTTGTGTGATGGAAAACGGAAGAATGAAATATAAGAAGGGCATATGAGTTTAACTCAACAGAAATTGAACCAAGCTTTTATTCAAGTTTAAAATAATGAACTATAGTTTTGAATTACATTCTAATGCAGGCCAGTCATATCTGCTAAAATCTATTCATTTATTCGATTATTTATAAATTATCCAAGTGGACTTTAGAATAGCAGTAGTCAGGTAAATCAACACGGAAAAAACATTTTTAGAAAGAAGATAGAATAGCGTAGAAATAGTTAAGGTACAGATCTATATGCGTGTGGGCAATACACATAAGCACATTCAAATATTCACATTATTTCATTTATTCACTAAGTAAATAAATGTTTGTGAAACATCTCCTATAGAAAAGGCACTATTCTAGGCAGTGCGGAAACAGCAGTGTACACAGTGGATTTAAAACCATGTTCTCACATTGCTTAAATTTTAGTGAGCAGAGAAAAATATAAAGAAAATATAATAATTATTTTAATATAAGGAAATTATATTATCTATTAGATAATGGTAAATGCTCTAAAGAAGAATATTTAAAAAGAAAACTAGGTAGTGATTTCCTTTCAAAATAAAAAACGTGAAAGATTTTCATCTACAGGCTTAGTTACCATCAAATGTTCATTTAAAATATCTAATATTAGATGACATTTTTACTGAATCACCTATTTCCAATTGTGAATTCTTCATCTATGACTACATAGAACTTCCCTGGTAGCTCCACATATTGTCTGTTCCACTCAATATTCGTTTTTTGGCCCATAGTCCTTTGTTAATATGAATAAAAGTACTAACTATCTCCTCAGGAAACTATATGTGCACAGAACAGTCTGCATTCAATTTGAGTGTTTTCGAGATCTGAACTTGATCCCTGGAACCCAGTTAGAAAAGTCTGAAGTCACTTTAAAGTTACATCTACTAAAATCAGAGACTACTATAGAAATAAATGACTTGGCATGAGGCAAAAATATGTCAATTGAGGAACAACTCAGCCTTTCTGTAATGATGATTATAACAAAATTTCACTAAGAATTTGTGTCTCCACTCTGTAGTAGCCTGCTCTAGTGGCTACAACAAAATACCACAGATTGAGTGGCTTAAACAACAGAAATTAATTTTCTTGTAGCTCCTGAGACTGGGCAGTCTGAGATTATGGTGCTAGTTAATTTGGTTTCTGGTGAGAGTTCTCTTCTGGTTTGTGCATGGCTGCCTTCTCACTGTCTTCACATGGCCTTTCCTAGGTGCATGCATGTGCCGAGAGAGCTCTCCTGGTTTTCTTATAAGGCCAACAGTCTTATACGATTAGGCCTCCACCTCTAGAATCTCACTTAACCTTAACCACCTCTTAAAGGCCCTATCTCCAAATACAGTCACATTGTGGGTGGGATAGGGTTTTAACTTAGGAATTTTGGATGAACACAAGTCCATAGCACACTTGAAACTTGAAACAGACTTAAGCTTTCAAACTGAAAGCTTAGTATACATTGCTAGAATCTACAAATTCAGCCTAAATGACCTAACCATACTTCCTTTGTAAAATCTCTAAAACTGAATTTTCTTTTCATTCCTCCCACTATCACACTACTTTGAATGTTGGCAAAGCAATCCCCCAACTGGTCTTCTTGTCTCCAATCAGTCTTAAGTACTGCCACCTAATTAATTCTAGTAGTATCACAATGGAGAAAGATTCAGGTCAAATTTCCTTTCCTCCAGAATAGCTAAAGAAAATCTTAATTCTAATATGTGCAGAGAATGAACAAGATAATATTTGTTAAAAAAAAAAAAAAAAAAAAAAAGATGTATTTCCTCAGACTTTCAGCATATTTAGAAATAATACTCTTTCTAATAATAATGGCTGGCTTGTCACAGTGAATAGTGTATTTATCATTTTTATTATTCTCCAAAATGGATTTTCAAGTTGAATGGTAGATATTATATCTTTTTAAAGCCCTATATTGAATTATTTTTAACACAGTCCATCTGGAAAATAGGATGATATATTCACTCTTTTTAAAATTGTGTAGGGGGCAATTGCATCTTTTATTTTACTAGAATTAGTACATTGCTAAGGAAGGCTAGAGACATTTATTAGGAACTAGCAAGACCAGGAGACGTGTTCTCCAATAAGAATGCTTCATCTGTAAGTAGTGAATTAAGGGCTGGGAACTAGGTTTATCTTTCAATACTTCTCATTAAAAGGACTGAACGTCCAAACAATCCTAAGATAATGCAGACATGAAAATATTTTGAGACACATATCTAGCACTTAATAGCACTTGGTCATTTTATATGATGTATTTGGATGAGACAAATTGCATTGCTCTTCTTGGGCATTGTTATTTTCCAAGTGCACAATTAGATATATAGAGGAGCAAGCGATTAGTCTCTAACTGGAGTATCAGCAAAATGATATTTATTCACTCTTTTCATCCTTACCAAGTTGAAAGATTTCTAAATTCTATATTTTGTGGATGCCTATGTTACTGTACTTTAACTAAAAAAGAAGTAAATTAAAATCTGGCTAAGGAAATTAAATTTTATTAATTTATACTGATAGATTGTGAATTATAATTAAGAAGGATATGGGTAAGGAAAAAAGTAAAGAAAAATATTCCACTAGTAATGAGAAGGTTAATTTAGAGAAGTAGTTATTTGGGATATCCCTTTGGATTCCTTTTGTAACTCATTATACTTGATTTAAAATATGTTAAATTCTTCAGAAATACATCAAGATTAATAGTGTAATAATTTGAGTTTGAGCAGAAGATTTTATCTAAGTATGTTGGTTTCTTTACAGATTCATGAAACTTTCTACTTTAGTCAGAGAGATGCATGTTAATACCTGCTTAACAGTCATTGGGATGTTGGATTTATGTAACTTTGCAGTTGCTTAGTAGAAAAGATATGCTTTACACATTGGTCTATATGCTACATCCCAAAGAGTTCTTTATAAAATAGTTTCACTGTTGGTAGTATTTTAAAATTATGAGCCAGGAACTTCTTTTTTCTTCCTCTCCATGACTCCATCTGCAAAGGATTAACTGTGATTAATTTCTTAGAAATACATACAAGACTTCAGTGCCTTGGCATTTCTAATGTTAGTGCAGGGTTTGGAGATTCAAAACCTCAAAAGACACTTAGTGCTCTTTAAGTAATTGTTGAAATACTTAATAATTGAGACATGCCATAACTAGTTACTGCTAATAAAATGTATACAACTTTTTATTCTAAGCTATATACACTTCCAAACTAACACTTAAGCTATACTTTATGACATATCTCAAGTTGTATATTATTTGTCAATGTTTACTGTCAAAGTGAAGAATCATACCGAGGTTTAACAGGAAGACTTTATTCAAGACTATTGAATAAAGACTATTCAGTATGGAGGAGGGACAATTCAACTCCACTGAAACAAAGAACTGGAGAGTTTTTAAGAGCTGAGGTCGGGGATCATAGGCCACTTGTGTTTGTTAACTGGCCTTACTCAAAGGCAAAGTAAACATTTTTGTTTTGTCATAAAACAGGAGATAGTTTTACAATTTGGAATAGAATGTTCACCTAAGATAGGCTCCTGTCTTCCCACAAACACTTGGAAATAGGGATGCCATTCTTGATAATTACATTTCAAAGGACAGCTCTCAGTCATTGAAAAAGACATTGAAGGTCATAAAACTGGCAAGACATTTTTAAGGAGATTTATATACATTTCAAAAGGGGCAGAGAAAAAACTTGTAATTACAGGTTTTCTTAAGTAAATGTCCTAAGAAAAGGTAAGTCTGGCCTATCCTCAGGAAGAAACCTATCTAAAGAATAGTCAAACCAAGGGAAATGTTAAGAGTATCTTGGTCATTGTTCAACTCTTTCAAACTCTTTCTCCAAACTCCCATAGCCTTTCTTATCCCTAGCATTCACTTGATAGATAGTTACCCAGACCTGTTAAATTTTAGGGTGCTTAAATGTCTTTGGAGCATGTGTGGCATGGCGTCAAGTACTTTACATGTGTTTTCCTGTTTAAAGACCCTGTGACTTATTAAGGCTGAGAAATTCCCTCAAGACTCACAGCTCACAAAGGATGGAGCCTGTACTTGAACCTCTGCAAACTAAATGCTGAGTCCAATGTGCTCTGTTGCTATCCTTGTCAGCCCAGGCTGCCAAAACAAAATACCGAAGACTCAGTGGTTTAAAAGAGAGAAATTTATTTCCCACAGTTCTGGAGGCTGGAGTGTTAGCAAGGTAGGTTTCAATCTGAAGCCCTTTGCTTGACCTGTATGGATTCACCTTCTCACTGTGTGTTCATATCGCCTTTCCTTGGTACATGGAAATGGAGAGAGAGGTGAGAGGAAGAGGGAGAGGAAAGGAAGGAGGGAGGGAAGGAGAAAGAAAGAGACAGGGGTGGGGCAGAGGGAGGAAGAAGGAGAAGGAGAGAGAGAGAAGGTAGGCAGAAGAATCTTCTATATTTGCCAGTGGGTTTTTTTCTCCCTTACTTTTTCATTCATTGGTCTCAGTACTTATTATTCCCCAGACAATGTGCAAATCACGTAAACAAAGATCTTGAAAACAGTCTCAGCCCACAGTAAACCAATACAACATGGTAGGAAGGAGAACTTATTTACCACTAGAGCAATCAGAGAAAGCTTAATGGAGGAGGTGGTTTTGCGATAAGCCTTAATGTAGGGCAATATTCTGAGAGTTTGGCATATGTGTAAATATCCTGGGAACTGTAGTTTAAGCAAAGGTGTTAAGGTAGAAATTTCCTTATTTAAGGGACAGAGATTAGAATGTGCTGGGTTGTGTAGGACAGGGATAAGGTCTCAGGCTTTATTTGTAGAAGAGGGAGAGTCAATGGAAGGAGTAAGTAGAAGAATGTCATAATCATATTTATAATGTAACATTACTTTGCATACTGTGTAGAACACAGATTTAAGTGAGGCAAGAATGGGAGAGAGAATTTCAAGGCAAAGTGGGTAGCACATCAATATGAAATATACTTTCTGTGAGTTGTTCTCAAGACATTGTTTCCCATACTCCATCATCTGGGTGATACAGTCTCAGGGCCATAATCTTAACAGGAATTGAAAGAATTCACTTCCCTGGGTTAGAATAATAACACCCTTAATGAGTCACAAGGAGAAGGAGTATGTCCCTTGTTAAACTTTAGCCTTCCAATTTTGTATTCTGAGTATGAAATTTTAATGGTATTCAGGAGAAGTGTGTTCTTTTTAATTCCCCCAACAGTTCAGAAATTATTTAAGGTGTCACTAAACCCTTTGAGAGACAGAAGCATGCTTTATATATTGTAATTGATGAAATGTTCCTTCTAAATAAATCTCACATTGCTGAATCTGATGACATGAATAATAAAACATAACCATGGGAAAGAAATGGCCATTTTGAGCAATATGTAGGGAAGAGATATTCATTTAGTGTTGAAAAGTAGAGCACATTTTCATGATGAACTAGGCTCTCCAGACCTCTGGAGTAATCCTCCTGATATTAAAATCGTAGGGCATTTCAGGGCCAGATTTGCTAAAGAAAAAGTCTCCGTTTTAAACACAATAGTTCTGGTGTTTCAAATAGCCTGTGCCTCAAAAATTTAGTAGATGTTGAAGTTCAAACTGAATGGACTTTTTCTTTTCTTGTAGGCAGACAGTGGACTTAGGAGAGTAGAGAGGTGAGATTATCGCATTAATAAGTGGTAATCAGTGGTTCCCGCTGCTTGGCTAATGCTAATAACATTTTCTAAGGAAGGATTTTATGCACTCAATGTGCCATGTCTGTAAGTCATATGCCTGTATATTGAAAATAAAGGGATTGATAGCCGCCATGGAACCAATGAGAAAAAAGCAGTAGCAATTTCTGAGAAGTCATTACAAAGTGTTCACAGGTGGAGTTAGCCTGAAGTTGGGCCACAATAGTTAAAATTACTCCTGTACATATTTGCAAAATTAGTTAAGGACCGAGAGTCAACATAGTGTTAGCTGCAGAGCAAATCTATGTATTCTTTTCCTAACTTACCCGCCTACAAGCTGGTGACCTTTACCAAGCTACTTAACCTGCTTAAGCATCTGTAAAATGGGACAACTATAACCTAGTTTATAAGGTGATTATAAAAAGTACAACAGATGATGTATGTAACATTTTTTGGCACTTATAAGTGCTTAAGAAGCTAATATTTTCAGCAAAATGTTTAAAAGTATAGACACCTCTAAGCATTTTCAAATTTCCCTCCTACTTGGCCTTATCATATTTTCCTATTTTCACATAATCTGCTCCTTCCTGACTCTCCTACCCCAACTTCATTATCCTCAGCCACGTTTCTGATGCTCATAGCTTTCACTGCCTGTAGCAGCCTTATTTCATATGACAATGAATATCTAATTTCTCCAGGTACCTAAATGGGAGCTCCACTCCATTTCAACACCTCTGACTCTTCATCCCCACTTCCATGTCTCTGTACCAGCCAGGCTTTTTACCTTAAAACCTCATTTCTCTAGGCACTCATGTTTGCTACTGCTCCCCACACTTTGTTTACAAATCATCTCCTAGGACTGTAATATGTATATTACAGTCAAGGATATAGGATATATATAGTGATGGTAGGATATAGTTTATATATGTCTATTATAGAACTCGTTAAAGGGAACATTCTAGGTGTATATAAATGCTTCTCATTTACTCCCTAACCCACTCACAGCCCCCAGCTGACCAAATTATAAATCTCTTTAAAACTTGACCTATATCTTTTCAGCTGTTACAGATCTCTTCGTAGTATCTAGTGCAGTGTTTGAGATATATAGCCTGAGTCAATATCATTGAGTGTCACACCATCTTAAAACTACTGTGAACCTCATTCATCAGCTAGTCCAGAATCCTCATATTATACTTGAGTAACCTAAACTTTAAAGGAATCTTAGTATTATTCTATAAGATAGCACATATAATTTTCTCACAAATATACAGTATTAAGAAATGTATCCAGAGAAAGTGAGGATTAAGACCAAGGGAATCTCTTATTTCCCTTGAGTTTAACCTTAGGATACTTCTAGATCTAATGTATTTTTGAAAAATGCTCAAGACAAAAGCCTGTGTCTTGTGTTGAAAGGTATTACAGCTGAGTACTCAAGGCCTAAAATCTTTATTAGACTTGAGTTCACAGTCTCAGTTTGTCTGATCTGCTGTGTATGAGGCACATTATTTAAAGCCCTCTCACATGTGTATGTACATGTATCAAGCAAGCCTCAGAACATACTGGATATCATTATTATCCTCATCATGTCCTTGTTTCTTCCCTGTCAGCAAAGAAGGGAGTAAACACAGTCCCTTTGAAGACAAAAGGAATGATGAATTGCTACTTGATTTCAACAAGAACTGGCAATATAAATAACCTAGCTTCAATTATAAAATGAGAATAATAGCACCTAATTCCTGGAGTGCCGTGAAGATTATAAGAAGTAATCAATGGAAAGTTTTTAGCATAAATGTCAGATACTGTTACTATTGTCTTTACTATTTCTAGATGGAACATATAACATAGTTTATTATGTTAAATTTGTGTATGAGATGGCAATTTTACTTTTCTAAAAATTATATTTGAGACTCACTATATGGTATGCAATATAGTTGTCCCCTCATCCATCCCATCATGATTTTGATATTGAAATATTTAAATTTCCATAGATAAGGTCCAAGGGAGACCATTTATATAAACAAATTTGGCCCTGAAGTGAATGGTGCTATAGCAATTATCCCACTGAACTGCTTTCTAAAAGGATAATCCATTAGCTTTGTCTTTGCTTTTCTCATTTTTGAGTGCGATGATGGTTAAAAATTCATGAAGCCTTGTATTCAAAGTAAGTTATCTTTTATTCAAGATAAGTAAAAATCAGTCCCAGATTTGTACTGCGAACCTGTCATTGATCACCAGGTTGAACACATTTACAAGAGAAAGTGTGGTGCGTTTTCACTAAAAAAAAAAAAAAAAATTGACACCAGCCCCTTTAGTGTACTTGGGTTCATTTTTAGTTAGGTTTAGTGTGAGGGCAACAGAAATTTCATCAATATTTATAACTTAAAGCACATGTTTTGAAATGACATTGAAAAATATTAGTGATAAAGGTAAAAAGATTTTCAGATATAACAATTCATAATCAAAATCTCATTTAGAAGAAAGCAGCACTCAGACTTATTAAGCCAAGTAAAATAGTATGACTTCTTTCCAAAAAGGACAAGAGAAGGTCTTGGCCGTGACTCATGTTTTTTTTATTTTTTCATGAGTTCTAGTATATTATGGAGTCTGACATGCACATGTACATATATCAAGCAAGCCCTAACACCTACTACTAATCACTATCCTCAGTGTATCCTTCATCCTTCCCTGGCTATCAGTGAGGTGGGGAAGGACATAGAGTCACTTGGAAAACAACAGAACAATGTAGTCCTACTTGATTTCAATAAGAATTGGGAAAATTATATAGAGACTGGACCCCAGCATTAACTAAGGATGGAATCTTGCCATTGAAACTTTATTTCTACCAACAATATAAGAGATTCTGACAACAAATAAATTTACCGAATAAAAATCTAATGTTTTCATTCCTTGACATTTAAGCAATTATTTATAATAGATTTTAGAAAAGTAGTACAATGAAAATGTAGGGCACAATTAAATATAGTACCTCTTTAAAAAAATAAGGAATTTGAAATTATAATATCCTGATTATGTTCAAAAGTTTTAGAGAATCATATGTTCTGTTCTCTCATGTGTCATTGTTTGCCAGTGGCCCTATTAAATTCCAGATTTGTATCACAATTCTGAAATTTTGTACAAATCTTTTAACTTTTTTCCATCAGAACTTTAAATTGGTGTTAAGTGTAATCCTCTGTTTTTCTAAATGATTTACGTATTTTATATTACGTTGAAGAGGACAAGATTGTTGTGTTAGTTAACTGTACTAGAAAATCTAGTATCATTCTATGTATAAATTAAGTTCAAGAGTTAATATGCTTTTTAAATTAGAAAGTACTAAGATACCACTGTTTTCATTTTTCTAAGAGTCAGTATGAAGGATTAGAATAATAAGAAAAAAATCACTTATTTTTTATTGCCTGCCAACTTTGTTTTGATAATGTTTGAATTATCTTTTATTTAGAGTGGTAAAGGAAATAGAAGATTCTGGAATAGCAAAATATATTTATTTAGCAAAATATATGTTAAAGATGACTGCATAGTATATTTTTTAAAGTCTTTTAAAAATGTTTTGATTATTGAATACATTTTAAGAATTCTAAAGTCTAGGAAGATAGCACTGAAAGATTCTCTTGATTTTAAATAATATCCTTGGCTCCCTTAGTGAAATAAAGGCTTTTCTTTGAATCTCTAATAATTTGTTTGTGGAAAATTACTTTCTTTAATATCTCTAAACTGGAAACATATAGTAACTGTTAGATATATGTCATATGAGATATCAAAAAAATAAGAGATTCCTGTGTAAGAGAATTGCCTATATACTCACTGCCTATCTTTGCTTACACTTGCTCTTGTAACTTGTGCCTATGCATAGTTTCTTTCCACCCTGCTATATTAGCAGCTTGCCCACATCCTACACATACAACATAGTAAAGTTTCATAAATAGTCTCCATAGACATCTTAGAGAAGTAGACTAAGCAACTTGGTGTTTAAATTAGGAAAACACAATCTATGCTAAATACTTCAGCAGATATCTCAGATTAGAAATATTTGTTCAGTGTTTAGACCTTAGTAGATGAATGTATTTTCTCTCCCTTCTTAAAGTGTTTCTTGGCATTCAGCAAAAGATTCTTTGCAAAAGATTGGTGGAGCTGCCAGGCAAGGAGTTGACATCAGTATCTATTAATAGTTAAGAAAATGCTTAAATTCTGTGCTGTATACTTTAACCTTCTATCTAATTATTGAAACTTTTAATTTAATATATTTTACAATTACTAACTTAACTAATTTAGCATAAGAGAAATGCTTTCCTGAAGTCATGTTGAATGCATTTTTTTTCTTCTGGAAAAATTGGTGTTATTTATACTTATTCAAATGAAGAAGGAGTTGGGGTAGGCAGGAGGGATTCTAGTAGGGATTTCATGACCTTTTTAATTATTGTAATTAAATATGTATATAATATTTATATTATATATACTTATATAAAACAAATAGGTTTTAAAAAGAAAGCTTTTATTTTCCTTTTAAAAATAGGAATTCTTAAGCTGATATTAAATACTCTTCCATTTATGACTGGCTCATTCAGAATTTATTAAAATCCGATAAAACTACTGGTGAAAGGTGAAATAGGGCATTCTATTTTAAATTTATATGGAATTATTAATTAAATAATACGGTTGCATATAAATTTCCATCATTGGCTTATATATAAATTATGTTTAATTCTTTAGAGTACTAATCTACACAAGGTTAATACTCTGAGAATAAGCTTTGCTGTGAAAAATGTCCAGGTGGGTGCAATGTCTACAGATGTATAATTTATGTTTGGAAACATTTGTATTTTCAAATCAAGAACGAATCATGAATACTCTTCCAATATACAGTTGTGAATTTTAGGATTAAAAAAATAAAACTTCAGAAATCACTTTAGCATCATGGTATTAAAATGGTTTCATTAGAATGAATATAACAAACAATAAAACCACTTAAGAAAAAGATAAACCTGTATTTATAAATGCTTCCAATAAGGAACGATACCTAAGCATTCTTTGATTATAAAATATATATCACACATTTCTTTTTTGTTCATAAATCAAAATTATAAGTAATTTGGTGCTGCAGCCACTTGAGTTTTGAATGCAAAATGGGAAATTCCCATTTCAAAGTGTTAACAAATACATACACACATATGCTTAAAATGATAAACGACCTTCAATAATGTACCACATCCTCTGAAACTACCTTGTTATAATCAAGACCTGTGTCTTAAGCACTAAGGAATTAAGGAAGGATATAAGAGAACACAGAAAAGACAAATTGCTGTCCTCAATTTTTGTCAAACTTGTTAGCAAGACCATACTAAAACCCAAATAATAATAAGTACTAAACTGGGGATAACTATAAGGACAGCTAAGGCTGAATAAAGGTAAGTCTCTCAGCTGTGCAAAGGGATAGGATGAGTAATTGGACCCTATGCACTGGGGATGCTGAAAGCACAGATGAGGTCATGTTTTGGAAGGATTTGCAAAGCAGAGGGAGTGAATAAGAAATATGAAGTTCGGTTTGTTTGCTGCCTGACCTTGTGCATATTCTCCCATCTGTATTTATCCATTAAGTATTTCCCAGTAATATTATTTCTGTATTATCAATGCTGCCAACTCACTCTTTTCCTGGTATTTTTTTTTTTCTCTTCACTTTCACTGAGATTTAGGATGCTGAGATCAATATAAAAGAGTATTTCTTGTGTCCATTCCTCTTGTTATTTTGCCTTGTTAACACAGTCAGTCCATTTGACATAAACGGGAAGTTAAATGCTGGTGAAACGATCGACTTCAGTCTATTGTGATAGAATATGATGTTGTAGAAGATAATACACCAGGATTACTCAGGAAAGAAATTGTTCCTCCAAAAGCTTGTAAATAACTAGCAGCCATTAAAACATACTTTTCATATCAAATCAGTGGTGTCTGAATTTTAAAATAAGATACCCTTACAGCTACTGAAAATTATACATTTTTTTAAATCTTTTTTCCCCAAAAGATGTAAAAACTCAGAAAACTTACGATGATAATGCAAAAGATTAAACTATAGCTAGTAATGTAATACAGAAGTCACAGCATTTTGTCATGAAGTCATAGTTGGAATGGGTCCATTACTGCCTTTGCATTTCTTTTCATGACCTCTTTCATTGAATATTCCAGTTTCCCCCACATTACTAGAGATCATAGCTTGCTCTTTTAGCCGGAGAAAAGCAAGCTTTGGTAATTTGAAAGGTAATTTGACAGGCATTGAAATCTCCTATTTCCCTAAATACATAGCTCCTTAATGTCAAGACAAAGAAAAATAAACCATCCCCATAAAAGATCATCTAGAAATAGTCCAACCTTATGTGCCAGAGGCACTTTATGAAAATGACATTGTGGCTAGTATGTTAATGTGGAAATGTTATTTTATTGTTCTAGATTCTCCCAACTCAAAACATTTGGAGAAGTGCATGAACTTCTGTCCACAAGGGGCCCTTTGGTCAGCCCTAATGCTAGAGAAACCATAAAAGTTGCAATTGTAAAAGTTTATCAAGCTGTAGAGTCAATTATCTATCACGTTTACATTGACATCTTCTTGTCTTAAAATATACTATCCTGATACAGAATTTAAGAGTCATACTAATTAAACTGTTTTGGAAAGAGTTCCTGATAATTAAATGTGACTGCTCTCTAACAGAAACTTAGTGGTCTAAGGAGTAAACTGACTACTCTTAGAACATATTTAATGTTGCAGAATTTTACCCCCACCACACACACAAAATCTAGAAACCATCATTTGTTACATGTTGTCCATTATGTATTTAATATATATGCTTTTTCAACCTTAAAGGTCTTTATGAATTGATGAGTCATCAGATAATATCTGGGTCTGGATAATGTAAAGAGAAATTTCCTGTATCTTTGCTAATTAAACTTTATCCCGGGAAACAGCTCTACCAAAAACTTAACTTCTTATTAAATAAAGCAAAATTCATTGAGCTGTTCTTGAGGATACTCTGGGTGATGGTTTGCTCTTTCACTTTAATTGGAAAGCAAAACTACCATTGCTGGGATTTTCAAAAGCATACATCTTGCAAACCCAGGGCTCATTCCAATTTTTTAGGATTTTATTTTGTTGTAGCTTTTATTATTTAACATTGATTTTTCCCTGGTAGTGTTGCAATGCTATTTTCATTGAGACAAAGGGGCAGTTTGTGAGTAATTTTACTTTTTCATTTCAAAAATATTTGACAATGCATCACTTGAGGGCTATTACTACACATTTGAAAGAAGTGTCTGTTGTGGCAGAGGACATAGAGTTGACATAATTTAAAACATAAATAATAATAATGATTTCCGTTCATATCACATCTATCATCCAGAGGGGCCCATAGTGCTTTGCACACAGCAGGGAAGGATTATTACACAGGAAGTACAAAAGTTGACATAATTATAATGTGTAACATGCTGATCAAATATCAGTTTCTGATATTATTCCTAAAACTCTGTAAGCTGAGACATCCTCTGTCTCCAAAGCTGGAAAAAAACACAAATGTAGGTGGTCTGGGAGGTAAAAGTTTGGCCGGGCCTTGTCAATCTCATTCCTTAGCTGTAGGCTGTCCTTGTAGTGAACATTATTGCTCTAACAATTACTAAGTCTTAAAGAGAGATGGGGAGGAAAGTGCCAGCCCTCTCACTTCCTTCTTGAGTGGCTTTGTAGTCCGAGGCTACACTACCTTTGAATTAGTCTCTCTATATAGCCCTAGCTCTCCACCCTACTCCACTCCTACCACTGGCAATGAAATATAAGCCAGCCACCCTATTTGACTTCATTCTGTGACTTCAAGATTAGTTGACTGAAACTTAAAGATCGGCCCCTAAGGTGGTAGTAAAAGGTATCTGGCCTTCTTTGAGTAATATTGAAACCCTCGGTCTTTCCCTAAGGCTCATACTTTTCATCTTGTCCCCTGTTATTGGTGTTCCAACTTTCTGAGCTTTATCTACCTGGTTGTCTTGATCCTTTGAATGGCATTAGTTTTCACTTTCCTTTTAGTCCCTGAATCTTCTTAAAATAAAAATGATCCTCACTTTTGTCCATGCTCAGTAAAACTCCAGGAAGGGAAAGAGAACTAAACCTAAATGCATAATTACATTTTTATTTGAAAACTTTTGGCATCCATTAACCAACATGTATTTGAGTGCTTGTATTATGTACGATTTTAGTCTATGTCTTATAAAATTCTTCAAGAGAGATTGTGTTACTTCATTTTACAGATAAGAGAGCAAAGTCTTAAATCTGAGGGTTTTTTTTTTTTAAAAAAAGAAAAAGATAAATGAAAAATACATCACAAGTTTATTTTCTCTTAAAACCGTGGTAGCTCTTATGCGCGATCTCACACTCAGATGTGCTGGTGTGCAGGTAGGGTGTTTTTTATTGAGTTTTATATGTTCAGTGCATTGTTGTTTCAAGGAGAGAGATCTTGGGACATCTCTCACTCCACCATGTTTCTGACCAAGTCTGAGGTTTCACAGATAGAATTTTCTGGGATTAAAAACATGTTTTGGACAATCAGTGTGCTTTGGGCCGTAACAATCTGTGATTCTCTTTCTGTCTCTCAGGGGCTGCCTTTTCTATGATTTTTAATGGTTTAAAATAACAAATGAATCCTGTCAATCCTTCTTTATCTTTTGTTTATTATTACCGATGCATGGAACCTTATCATTAAAAAGGATCTTTCATCAATATTATACAGATGGAAGAACAAAGGTCACACACATAGGGTCAGGCACCCGCCTACCTGGCCTAGAGCTTTTTCCTTTAGCAGCAATCCCTTTTCTGCAGAGAGGAGCCTTTGACCATTTATTATCATCTTTAAGTTATTCCTATTTCTTTCTCCTTACTTCAGCCACAGTCTCCTGCCTGCCTAAAGTTTGCAGGCTTAGAGGAGTTCTTACTATATGATTGAAAAACTTCCACATCAAAGAAAAGGCAGATCCTTTTTCCCTCCTAGCATTCTTTCCCCTACTCTCTCAAAATAAAATGGAGCAGCTTTGATCAAAGGGTGAGCAGGTAGATTGGCCCCTCTCGCTAGGACAATTAAGCATATTGTACAATCTAGGGACACTTGGAAGGTATACAATAAGCTCTAATAATTGTATTTTTTAAAATAGATGCCAAAAAAGCAAGGGCCGTTATTCTCCCTACATAGCCAAAGTCTAGAAGAAACAAAGAGACAGGCACAGATAATAGCTGTCCTGATGTCAATTTAAGGTCAGCTCCAACAAAATCTCTTTAACATGTAGAACATATCACCAAAATAGCATTAGACTGGAAAGTCAGACACTGGATAAATTGCAAAACAAGAGACAGGAGTCTTGGCTGCATCAGCTATGAAATCATTACCTAAAATAAAGAAGTCTAGTCATTTCTTAATATTTCAGTTAAAATGAGGACTATTACATTGGGTTATTTTTTTAGTTTTTTTTAAAATAGGACTTTATGCTAGATTCTGGCCTAGAAAGAGTATGGGAAAGTGATAGACAGTAGTAGGTAAAAATCCAGGCTCTAGAATCAAGTGGCTGGAGTTCACAGACAGGCTTACTGCTTGTTTATTATCTGTGTGACATTGGGCAAGTTACTTAACATTACTGTGCCTCATCTATAAAAAGATAGTTAATGAAAAAACATTAATGAAATTTAGTTCCTAGCTCATTTTGTTGAGAATAAATCAGTAGTTCTCAACTAGGGAGATACTGCCTAGTATTAAAAAACAAACAAACAGACAAAAAAAACCCCAAAACCTGTCTTCTTCCTGTGTGTTTTTTTCAATACCAAACAAGTCTGTGACATCAGCTGACTAGTCTACAGTTTAACTCAATCTGACACTGTTCACCTGCAGATAGCATCACATCCCATGTGTTAAGGACACAATCCCAGAAGACTGCTACCTCCCTTCAGATGCCAACCACAAGTAGTAGGTCCCCAGATTATCCAAAACTCCACTTCAATTTGGGTACATCTTGGAGGTTCCCATTACCCCCTCCCCCTTAGATTCCATAATTTGCTAGAACAGCTCACAGAACTCAGGGAAATACTTATGTTTACCAGTTTATTAAAAGATATGGTAAAAGACACAAATGAACAGCTAGATGAAGAAACATACATAGAACAAGGTGTGGGAGGGTCCTCCTCCCAGCTCACCAACCCGGAAACTCTCAGAATCCCATACTTATGGGAAACTCTCAGAATCCCATACTTATGGGATTTTTGTGAAGGCTTCATCACACAAGCATGATTGATCATTAAGTCCATTTCTAGCCCCTCTCCCTTCTCTGAGAATTGGAAATGGGACTGAAAATTCCAAGTTTCTAATCATGGTTTGGTCTTTCTGGTAACCAGCTTCCATCCAGTAGCCCACCAAGTGTTACCTCAGTAGAACAAAACTCATGGCTATCACCCAGGAAATTCTAAGAGATTAAGAGCTCTTCGTAGGGAACAAGGGTCAAAGACCAAATATTAGAACAAAAGATGTTCCTAGGACGGTTGTCACTTAGGAAATTACAAGGGTTTTAAGAGCTCTGAGCCAGGACCCAGGGCAGAGACCTGACAACAAGCTTTACTGCTTGCTTATTAGCCATGTGACATTAACATTGTGGATCTAATCAATAAAGAAATAGTTATTGAAAAAAAAATAATGAAATTTGACTTTAACTTATTTTTAAGAACAAGTCAGTAGTTCTCAACTACAGAGATGTCACCCTTAGAGTATATTTGGCAATGCCTAGAGGTATTTTTGATTGTCACAGCTTGTGTATATGTGGAGGTAGAGTGGGGTGGGGTTGGGTCTAGGTGTTGTTACTGGCATCTAATAGGTAGAGGTCAAGGATGCTGCTAAACATCCTACAATGCACAGTACAGCCCTCCACAACAAATAATTATCCACCCCAAAATGGCAACTTTGTGCCAATGTTGAGAAATCCTGAGTATATAAAGTCCTTAGAATTCATAGTAAGCACATAGTAAGTGTTAGCCATTATTATTATTGTCGTTGTTGTTGTTATCATTATAAAGTTTAGATGCTTTGGTAACTATTATTCTTCAAATAGCATTTTTAGTGTGTTACTCTTGATAAACAAACCACACCTTCTTATTAAATCTGAATATTCCCATTAATACTACGCCACCATCTACGTTCTGCTGTAACTCTCATCTGACCGTTTTCCTTTCTTATTTTAGTTTCTTTTTCTAAACACAAGCTCTTTAGTCTAGACACATGTTTTTGCCATTCCTAAAATGCTAGGGTTTTAGTATTTTCCTTTTGCCATCCCTAGATCACCCTCCTCCTAGCTTATCCATATTGGTTCTTGTCTTTCTAAATTCCTGCTAAAGATGTAAAGTCACATAACCCTTTCTAATTTACCTACCCTGCTCTGCCATTGCACCATTACACGACTCTTTATCCCTTCATTGGGAAGCATTCACCAAAACTAGTGTACAAATGATGTAATCTCTCCTTCCAGTGGGTTTGTTCTATCTCACTCAGGATTAAGCAATGTTTTTCATTTATTCTGCACCTGCATTTAGAAATTTGTGGAAATCGGTGCTTAATCTTTCATTGAACTTTTGTTGTTGCTATTTGGTACCAGAAGAAACCTTAAAGACCGTTCAGTCCAGTGGTTCCTGGGTGCTAAAGATTCTAAATGGAAACAGTAGCACACACGTTTCAGTATTCATAATAGATGTTGTAAGTTCTCCCATACATGAGGCCTTTAATAAATTCAAGTATTAATTGAAGGTTTTAACCCAAGTAAGTATTTTTAAAACAGAATTATATAAATCTGGGTACCAGAACAACAATTCAAGGGGTCAGAAAAAGATTATTCTTAAGGGAATCTTTAATCTTTTAAAGAAGTGATTTTATTGGCTTATGAAGCCAATAAAATCACTTCTTTAAAGAAGTGATTTTATTGGCTTATGAAGCCAATAAAATCATTTCTTTAGAATAAATATCTCCACCCTATTTAAAGAAACGGTCATTATTTTGGATTTACACACTTTCCAAAAAGGATGAGTCTACACCTATAACTCTCCATACTTTCTAAGTCTAACAATTTGGCTAGCTTCTAAGTAATGGCATAAGAACTTATTTTTATAAAACTATGTAAATACAAGTCTAGTGTCCTGCTGGGCTTCATTTTTTTTTTTTAGGTAGACATTATCTGTGGTTATAAACAAATACTCGCGTACACAGTTAAGTAATGGTATAATTCCACTGCTGATTTAATGTTTGTCCTCAGCTTATCTCAATTCCTGTCCTAAAGTCAGTATATAATCCTTTGGATATCCATGTGTCCCTTGCTGTTACTCACTGAACATGTTTATTCCTGTGTGTCCGCCAATCTGAATTAATTGGTCGTTAAAACAGTTCCTCTTGCAATTTTTAGCAAAGCTCTTACCTTCCAAAATAGAAAAGTTTGACATGATTGAGTTAGGTTTAACATCTTTTCACTTAGAAATGATTTTGAAATTCCATGCTGGAGAAAAGCTTTAAAGGCTTCTTTCTGTAGTGACTTCATGTTGTGCCTTTGGAGAAATATACATTGTCTGTGCTACTGAGAATTTATTTTGTGCTGGCCTGGCCCTTGGAGATGTCATTCCCTCGAGAAGCTGAGCCTGGTAACCAAATACACTGTGCAGCAGGACCAGAGGCAAACTGGATTTTAGAATACCTCATGCCCTGGCCTGCTGCAGCACCTGGTCTCTGCCCTCCTGAGATGAGAAACACATAGACGGTTTCTTTGGGAGTGTTACATTATGAGCACATTGGTCAGAAGAAGGAGCTAGTAGGAAGTTCTCATAGAGATATCTTCCCAGTCCATGGCTCAAAAAAGCCAATTGCAGATTAATATTTTTAGGTCTGCTTATTGTTTTCATCAGATCTGACTTGGATTTTAAAAATAGATATGGCTATAATATCAGATCCCAAGGAAGCCTGTTGAATTCATCAAATGTAAAGACGTTCAAAAGAAATCTTTGGCTTTTGGTAGCCAGTTATTTCCAAGATGGGACAGAAATTAGCTCGGCCATCCCAACTAATCTCAGTAAGTACAGGGCATCTGAATGTAGAGATGAATGCTTGACTCCTCATTGGAAGTCTATTCCATTCAAATATCATTTGGTGTTCTCCTTTTGTGATTTTGAATGATTTTTTAACATGCCTGCTTGTTTTGTTTTGTTTTTTGGACAAAATGGATTTGGTAAGTTAAAATTATTTTTCAAGATAGAAGTAAACAAATTGCACAATATAGTTGTATTGCCTACTATGTCCCTAGAATGACTAATGCATGTAAAGAAGGTACAAAAATATATTTAATCCCATTACAAATTAAAATAATGGTTCGCAAATCCAGATTATGCCTCAGATCTCCTGATGTCTTACAAAAAATAATGATTTGGAGAATAAAAATTTGAGCCATAATTCTAGATTGATTATAGTAGTTATGCAAATGTAATTATAATTTTCTGTGCAGGAAAACATTTAAATAGAAAGCACTGCAGTGATCTCATTCAGAAGCTACTCTAGTGAATACTTCTACTATAAAGAAGAATTTGGTGCATTTTAATAATTGTCAGGTGACCATTATATTTGTGTTACTGTACTGTATAATGTTCTTGAATTGGATATGTCTCTCTCTTTGTACAATTTTAATTACCCAAAGTAATGACAAACCTTAGTAAATATGCTAATTGTACACAATAGCAATTTTCTCCGTGCCGGCAATTCCTGAAAGCATTTTTGCTTTTCTAAAGGAAGAAGTCAGTGAAAATAAATCATATGAAAGCCACCAAGGACAGCTTGTATCTGCTCTGAAATTCATTAAAATTAAGGTGGAGTATTCTCTTCCAGCAAATAAATTTCGAACAAGGTATTTTTATGCTTTGAGGCTCTGCATTACCATGGCTCTAGTCCTCATATGATTGACTGCATTAGAGAACTGGAGAATTTGAACTCGATCCTAGCCTGATAATGACTTTAAATTAAAAATCTAAAGACTCTCTATTACAAACAAAAATTCACTTCTTTTTAGAACTGGTTTGCTGATTCTGAGATCTGTGAAAGCAAAAAAAAAAAAAAAAAAAAGGTAGTTCTGCATGGAGACAGATATTGCAGAAGAAACAGCAGAGGGTTAGGAGTCAGAAGACCTGTGTCACAAATTACCTCTGTACTTGATATAAGTCTTATTTTAAAAAGGGGGGGGTCATTTTATGATCTCTATGGTTCTTTCCATCTTTAATTTTTTTTTAGTGTAATACTAGTGATTCTTCTCGATCTTATTTCTTTAGTGAAAACCACCTGTGCTCAATGACTGCAGAGATTTTGTCAAAGTCACCAAAGTTCCATTTATGACAAAGGAACTATGGCAGTTCTCTGGGCCATGGTGACTTCTCTGAACTCATGAAAAGTCTGCACATGAATTAGAGGCCAAACATATTTGGCTATTGTCATTAATACTGTTTAAAGACTAAAAATTCTCTGAGACTGTCAGCTAGACTCTTACTTACTAATTGAATTTGTTGGTACCTGCAGGATTATTGAGATAATCCTAAGCTTTCTGACTCAGTCATTTGCTAGCTTGTAGAAATATTTCATGTCATTAGTTGATTATAAAGAATTTCTCTATTCACTGGAGAACTTTATAATTAAAATTGATAACACCCTCCTCCCAACGATATACACACCCTCTAGTGACATTATGGCTTCTACAATATAATCTGGTTGCTTCAAACAGGAAACGTGTTGAATAATCTTGTTTTCTTTGTATAGTCAGTAGACCAGAAAGAAAACTCCAATTCTGAAGTAGAAAGTTTCCTCTCCCCTCCAATGACTGTCGATTAGCATATATGCCATCCTATCTCAAGTCACTTAAGAAACCTCATGTTTGGTCAATGCTAGTAAATCATTGCTTATCTTATTTGGGGGTTGTCTAGATACCTTTGGAAAACATAATGCACAGAACAAGTGTCTTCATGTATGAATGATCTTTTCTATTCTCCTGCTAATGGTTATATAAATTTTAAAGCAGATAAGTGAACTCTTTCTTCAGATCCTCAATATGCTTCCTAAGTTCAGCATCTATTTCATAAAGGACAAAGTTAGTTGCTGGAAAGTCAAAATAGAAAACTCCCGCGTTTCTTCTCTCTACTATGCTCTCACTATAGCACTTCACTTATGACACCAAATGTGTGATTTTTTTCACACCAAGCAATTCTCCAATTGTCTGCAAACACAAACTGGATGTTCTTCAATTCAATTCAGTTCTTACACTATCTACTCAGAGTTAGCATCAAATCCCACAAGTTAAAGAGCTCAGTCCCACAAGACTGCCCACCCTCTGTCAGGTACCAATCACAAATCCAGTTTGTCTCCTGTGTTTCGGACATACCAGCTGTAAATCAGGGATTCCCATGACCCTCTTCTTTAGTTTCATTTTTATTTCATATTTAAAGTAAATTACTGTTTTGTTCCCTTGATAGCACAGAAACTTACAGGTATAAGGGGCCTTGAAAGTCACATAGTTCCATTACCTACCTAGTATAGAAATTTCTTTCATTATTCTTCATAGATGATCATCTAGAGTCTCCCCAAACATTTTTAGTTCTCAAGGTAACCAATTCCATCATTAGACAGTTCTGATTATAAAGAGATTTTGTCTTATCCAACAAATTTAATAAACTTTTATTAAATATTTATTATCTACACTGCATAAGGCCCAACCCCAGAAATAAAGATAAATAAAATATGATTTATCCCTGCAGAGAGTTTTTAATCAAGGGTAGATATAATTTTGTGTACAAATAACAAAGGAATGGCATTAGTATTAATGCCATTTGTGCATTTTTAATGATACAATATATATGCTCTATGAGCAAAAATGTCCTAGATTAGGTATTAAAGTACTTAAGTATAGCAGAGGGCACTTTATCTGTTTCATGAAAAGTGGGCATATCAACAAGTAGAGATGCAGAAAAGAGGAACTAGGAAATCAAGGGAGAGAAATCTGTAAAGTTTCAGGGAATGGCAAAGAACAGGGTTAGGGTGGTACATGGAATGTATAAAGGGAAACGGACATACGACAAAAGTTTGCAAAGGCACATGCTGGGCAGATGATAGAGAACCTGTTAAGGGGTTTAGACTTCTTTAGCAGGTATTAGA
This sequence comes from Pteropus medius, assembly GCF_902729225.1. Taxonomy (NCBI): domain Eukaryota; kingdom Metazoa; phylum Chordata; class Mammalia; order Chiroptera; family Pteropodidae; genus Pteropus; species Pteropus medius. The sequence goes on from NW_024349800.1 coordinate 33,439,757, forward strand.
GAGCCATTGATATTTTTTCAGGCCAGGGAATGGAATTATTAGAGCTGTGCTTTGGGAAAATGACTCCACCGGCTGGTTGTAAAATGATCTAAGAAGTCAGAAACTGGAAGCTGAGTGATTTCTAAAGAGACAATTGAATAATTCAAGAAAGAAATAATGAGAATCCAAGTGGAAATGTGGTATAGGATGGGAACATTGCTGAACAACTAGACTTGGCTACTGATTGAATGTGAGAGCTAAGAATGGAGAGAGTGGATGTCAGAGAGAAAGAGGACAGACGGAGGAAGTTTCATGTGCATCAGTACCCACTGAGGATCCATTATGTGTAAGAACAATGCTAGTCACTGATGAGGCAAAAAGACAGCAAAGGTGTGATTACAGTTTCACTCAACATATATTTAGTTTGTTATTTCAATAGCACAGGTGCTAGTAGTAATACTTTCAAGAAGCTCTGTACAGTACAAAATAGATTCCAATAAAACTAACAAGTCAGACTGTGTTAAATACTAGCATTGGATGGGCAATAAGTTCTCTTCAAGTGAAGAATTAGGGGAAAACCATCCTAAGCAAAAGCTTCAGCATAAGCCAAGGGCTGTGGTTGTTAACATGCACAGTATTTTAAAGAGCTGTACAATTTTGTGCAGACACATAGAAATTAGAATGCAGGATGGGAGTAATGTAGAGCAGATGTTTAGAGAATATTGGATACCCCACAAAAGAGGTTAAACTTTAATCCTCTAGATAATAGGAAGCTCTGGAAGAGTGTGGTTTTTATTGTTGTTTTGTTTTTAGCAGTAATGTGAAGATATTTGCTCTGGGGTTTGAAAGATAATACTGTTAAAGAATGGATGGTAAATTCAATAGTATGAAATCTGATGGCATTGGATACCAGTGAGTAGATTCTCACTGTTATCCAGGTAGGCAATCCTATTAATGGCCTGAAGAAAAGCAGTGGACTGGTTAAAAAAAAAAAAAGGAAGATCGAGCCATTTCAGAGGTGAAGCTTGTTCCCACCTTCTCAGGTATTAGGAATCAAGATCTAACACTTTTAGAAAAATCTGTCTCTTTTATTAAAATCATCTCTTCTGCTCCTCATAATATTTTGTTAGGCATAGCATTTCAGTGTATAAAATTCTGGTTCCTTCCCGCCAGTTTTCTAGTATCTTTTCACAGTGGATAGTTATAAGGATTATTTTGTCTGGTACTTGATAAGAACATGATTTATTGCTTGGTAATTTCTTTATTATTTTTATTCTTTGTAGCAAGAATATTAAATAAATTAAGCATATTCAGTAGTGAACTAACAATAAAGATTAGTTCCATGAAGTGTTTATTATTCTTTTGGTATTTTTACCTGGCCGTATAGGACAACAAGCTGTTCCACTGTTTTCTAAACTGTGGTGGCTTCATGATACCATGTTTAAAAAATCATCTTTTCAAGCTGTGGATCTGTGAAATTCAGAAAATATTTTCAGCACTTTAGCAATGTGCTAAACATGGCTAAACAATAGCTTTTACCTCCCTTTGACTTTCATGAAGAATTCTGGGTTATTAATTTGTACTTTATCTAGATATGTTTAGTAAGAAATGGATATGAATAATCTGCCATGGTATTTGGGAGTAGAATGTACCTAACATTCTCTGCCTGGACTATACTTAATGTCAGATTAGCTACATTATTACAAACTAGTGATTGTTAACCACCTGTCTTCAGATTGTAGATTTGAGAGGCAAAAGAAGTTGGGAAGGGAGGGTAAAGAAGAGATGACTCTAAATAATTCTGTGACTTTGCAGAGAAAAAAATTTAAATGAATAATCTAAGATTTAATATTAAAATCTCACTTTTACAAGCCACGAGGTTTTAATATGCCAAATAGCCTAAACTGAAAACAATGAAAAGACTCGAGAAAACTACAGCAACCTCTAAACAGAAAAATAGTCTACCTATCGAAAAAAAAATCTCGCATAAATCACCACTAGAGAATATCAAAGATTCTTCCACATCGTTTTGCATATATGACTTAACTTTCACATTTATGTTATGAGTTTTGAGAGATTAATAAATGTAGAATGACAAAAGCTTATGGAGTGCAATAAATATCGTATTACAATTAAAAGTGTCATGAAGCACAAATCTTTCCTCATGCCCAAGGGTTTATCTAAAATGCTTATCTGACCCTATTACTGCCCTGCTTGAAAGGTTTACGCTGCCTGGGTTCCTTAAAAAGAACTCCAACACACGCTCTGCCCAAGCCTCTGCCTCTCTCTTCTCCATCTTCTTTTCTCTCCTTCCACTACCCCACGAACAAAAACTTCTTACTCCAGCAATGCTCTACTCCCTCTTCATCAAATTCACCATATCTTTTCATACTTCTATATATTTTATGCCTCAAAATGATACTTATTACATTGTGTTGAAATTATACATCTCTCTATCTCCAACTAGATTTTATCAAGAAATATTTTTAAATGAAATGGCATCTGTTAAGTCAAGGGGAAGCAAAACATTCCATCTTTGACATTTTATCTGGAATAACATAAAAGTGCATGTTCTTTTTTATGTCTAGTAGTGCCTTATAGAATTGCTCAACATTTCTTATAGATCATCAGGGACTATTGGAAATATTATCTGTTTCATATGTGATCCTGAAAGATTGCTATGCTATGGTTGATAAATTTTAAAACAAAGATATAAAAACGAAATAATTTAAAACAATTGACTTTAACAAAATTGAGTTAAACATGTGAAGCAATATAGATCATCAGTTTTCAGAAATGGCCTATGTGCCCATTTATATTGAACATTTAGTAAACTAGTTTTGAATAACTGCTTTGCAGTTTCACAGAGGTTGTCAACAGATTTTATCAACATCGAATCAGGATGAATGGACATTACAAGGATTGAGGATAAATATTACATTGACAAAATTAGACACTTTCTCACACCAGCAAAATGTAATAGAGACATCACAAACTTGAGAAATAAAATGACTTTTAAGTAGCGGAAATTCATGTTGGGCATTTTGGATATTGATGCTTAACAGGAATAAGCAAATGCACAAATCGCCTTCCGTGATTATCTTCCAAAGTTGAAACAACTAGTGGTATAATATTAACAAACTATTTCTCTTCCCCATGCCTCTGTGCTCTCATGAATAAATTAAAAGGGTTGGATTGGAATTAGGATAAGATGTGTGGCCTGAAGACCACTCCTGCCACTAGCCCCTCCTGTGCCCATAGTGGATACTGATGAACAATTAATCAGAGTACTCTCTTTCACTAAGCCTCAGAACCCTAAACAATTTAGAAAGCCACTATTATTATATAGGAGTTGACAAAGAGAGAAAAACTAACTTACTTTCCAGTTTTCAGATTCCATGAATCTCTTGGTCCAAACTAAATCCTAAGCAAGTTCATCCTTTTGAATGGGCAATGTGAAATAGTTTGTTACTATAAAGAACTGAGGCTTTTTAAATGTTAGCCTAGATTCCTTTGAGCTTTCTAGACTATTTTGTAATATCTCTGCCTTTTATTTATCTGCCCTTGTAACTTTTCCCCAGAACTTTATTTTAATTTATTATTCATCTGTTCTTTCACTCCAAACCTTTGAGGTCAATGGAACATACAATTAAGCTAATTCATCCGTATCATCTTTAGACTTACAACCAATGATCAGCCAAACCGGAGCCGATACACAAATCTCTTAACTCCTAGTTTACATCTCTAGATTGGCAGACAAAGAGGAGCAGATAAATGAGGGAAAAAGGATAGGAACTAGTCAGAAAACAAGTAATCTGCAGGGTAAACTTTGTTAGCAAAACCTACTAAACTTTTATGTTAAAAAACAAATATTTCAACCATTTTGCTAAAAGTCCTGAACAAGAATCTGAAGCTGGAAGAGCAAGTATTACAGACATCCTATGTCAGCACCAAGCTGATCAAGAAGGGAAGGTTTGATGGTGAGATGCCCAGCTGGAAGAATGCACAAGAGGCTAACATGAGAATGAAACGCAGGCACCAACTTTATTGTTCCGTAGTTCTGTTGGGGGAAGTGCAGTCTATTGTGGGGGGCGGGGCAGGAGGGCGCAGTATTGTGATTACTTCTTCCACTCCCCTTCTTGTGCTTCCCTTCTGCTCTCCAGGGGACTGCATGGCTCCACACAGATCAGAGTACAATAGTGGCATTCAGCCACACATGAGTGATACAATAAGCTGAAGTATGTTTACATATTTTAGGCGCCAGTGCCCGACTACACCAATATAACATTCTAAATCCAGGATCCTATTCCTAACCACGAGCCTAGATCACAACCAGACCTGGGACTCACATCCTAATACCCTTGCCATTCATGAAGGCCAGAAACTAAAATAAAGTCAAGAGGGGGAATAGAGACTAAAGTTAGATCTTTCTGTCCTCAGTGTATTTTACAGAAATAGACTATGCAATGGATTTGGTCAGGCCAAACCTGTTCAGCCTGGAACTAACACTGGACCCAAGTTGTTTAGTACAATCAAACATCAGAAAAATGATACCAGGGTAGTGAAAAAGGAAACTTTTCTACATCTTCCCATTCTGTTCTCTGAATTTCACATGGAGATATGTATATTGCTTTTCTATCACTATGTAATAAATTACAACAAACTTACAGGTTTAAAACAACACACATTTATTATCTCAGCATTTCTGTGGAACAGGAACCTAGGCATAGTTTTAACGCTGCTCAGTCTCTAACAAGAATACAATCACAGTAACGGCTTGGCTGCGCTTTTTCTGGATCTTAGCATCTTCTTCCAAACTTACGTGGTTATCGGCAGAATTCAGTTCCTTGTGAATGTGGGACTGAGACCCTCAGCTCCTAGAGGCCACCTGCAGTTCCCTGCCATGTGACCCTCTCCATAAGCAGTTAGCATCCCAGCGTTTGATTCTTCAAGGCCAGCAGGAATCTCTCACTCCAGTCTCCTAAGGCCAAGTCTTTATAAGTGTGGCACATTTGCCATTTTATATTAGAAGCTAGTCACAGGTCCTTTCTACGCTCAATGGGACAGTAGTACAAAAAGTCCTGGACACTATGAAGCTAAAATTATTAGAAATCACTTTAAGGTGTGTTTAAGGTATGTACTATAAAGAAAAAAGATTATACATCAATACTTAAATAGATCTTAGTATGTGTCAATATCTTATTTTCATCTAGAAACTTATTTAATTTTCACAACAATCCAGTATGTAAATGTCACTATTATTATCCTCACTTTATAGATGAGGAAACCGAGGCAGAGAGTTCAGTGACTTGTCAGAAGCACACAGCTGGTCAGAGGTAGAATAAGGACATGAATGCAGTTAATATGGCTGCAGAGTCCATCTTACTGATACATTCTACATCCCTCTGTGATAATAGCTTACTCTTTTATAGTATCCTCTAAGTGCTGTACATATTTAAGCCTCTGGTGATTAGATAATTTTAGCATGTATTCAATTCATCCTCTTTAATTTTCAGAAAAGGTGAAAGAGACCATAAAATTTATGCTTGAATATGATTGCCTTCCATGGAAATGATGATAAATACTATTTATTGAGTGGCCATTTTGCTAAACAGCCCATAAATATTATTTCACTTATCTTCTAACCTCTCTATGAGGTAGATATTACCACCTACAGTTTGTGATGAGGGCACTGAAATTAGAGCTGTTAAATAACTTGGCCATACCTTCTTGGTCTAGAGCTCAAACCCAGTTCCCTTTGACGCCAAAAGTCTGGGCTTATAATGACTATGGCCTGTGATTTGTAAGTCACTGCCAAGCTAGTACATCTCTTTCTTTTTCAGCAAAATGTGCTGACTCGTTTTGTTGTGGGAAGAAAATAACAATTTTATGACTCTTATCTGAAATCAACATTCTGTTGTCTGACTTTCACAATTGAGCAACCCCTGAATGACCAAGAAAGCAAATATAGGAGCTTCATTTTGTAGCTGTCTGAAGCACATTCTGCCAGAACTCATCTGTAGCATCAGAGTATCTTGCTTGCCAGTTGTATGCTCAGATTTCTAAGCTGATTTCTAGGCATTTTCACAGTGAACAATCTGTAGGGTTAGAAAAAGCAGATCCTTGCCCCCTTACTGTGTGTTTCATCATATCGATATCCTGTGATTGGGAGAGATATCTGTAGACTCTGTGGAATATCATCTAGAGTTATTTTCTTCTTATTCTCTATTATTTAGGAATATATTAGTATAGAGTGGCTTTATATAAATCTCTCTATATTATATTGACTGTCTTATTTTATGCCTCACCTTTCCCTTCTGAGTGACTGTTATTGATTTCATTCAGAATTTCATGGAGGTAAGCACTGACTTAATTAAAGGTGTGGGATAAGTAGCAGATTGGTTTGCAAGATTAAGTTAGTAAAATGGATATTGAATTATATTAACTCAAAAGCTAGCATGATGCCTGCTTTCATTGATGTTATTACTTAGACATTCAAATCATCTCCAGTTAGACAATTTCCATTTCTTTTTATTACACAGATGTTTAATAGAAATTGAGATTTTCTTTTATTCTTTCCCAACTAGATGATAAGTCCTGTCTGCCCTTGGAAAGAAGCACAATGTAGATTCAAATGAGCTGCCAAATTGATTTTTTGTTTGTCCTGCTCTAGCCTTGACTGGTTCTATAGCTCAGACTCTTGGTGGGGATTTTCTGTGCACATTTGTTTCCTCATATCTAACTGGAAGCAGTTTATCATTATGGAGAGACTTTATATAGCCCAGATGTAGGAAAGCTGTGGATTAGCAATTACTCAGAAGTTCACTGTTAACATAACCTTGATGTAGGAGCGCTCAGAGGCTCTCTATTGAAATCTGTCTTTTGCTTTATAATTAAAAGCCCAAATGTCTTTTTTAATGGCTTAATTTATTACATGTGGAGTTTGACTTCTATTAAAACATTCAAACCCGTGATAGGGCGGGGGATAGGAAATAACACTTTAAGCTATAGTCAGTCATGCACAGTTTAGTATAAATTAACCCCAGACTCTTCAGAGAAGGTTTTGGATATTAAGGAATATGAAGATGATACATGTTCAGATGTGTGCTTGTGTGTGCTGTGTTCTATTAGGTGTGAGTGTTGGGGAGGTAAACTAGGAAAAGATATATATTGCACAAAGAGGCAGGAACTCTGAGAACAAAATTTGTCAACAGTTTACTAGAACTTGACATGAATGTATTTAATAAGAATATTGCTTAATTTCCTGATTACTTATCAGAGTATTTATCTAGCATAGGAAGTATTACTTCCTGATTCATTTCCTGATTCATTTGCTGATTATTTATCACACAACAAAGGATCTGAAATTATATGGGAGAAAAAAAAAACCATATAGTTATTAATTCTTCAATCTCCACATTTATTCTAAAAACATTTTGCAGCAAGGTATAGTTTTAAGAAATACACATATATGTAATACTTGCTTCCTATTCCAGTTTAAAATTTGACTTACATCTAAAAAAATAACAATTTATAAGGATATAACTTCCCTAAGAGAGGCAGAAATTAAGTTTTATGTTAGTGTACAGAGGTGAGATATGGTTTGTGTGGTGTAGGGTTAGAGAATGTGCATATTGGTAAGGAAAGTCATTTTGGAGCTAAATATAAAGTCTACATTGTAAGTTTTTAGTACTTGTTTATAGGAGGGTAATCTTTAATCCATTCCTCAGAACTACTTTACCTTTAGTTTAAACACAATCCTAAAAAACAGGATTATCTAATATCTTGCTACTCAAAGTGTATACCAAGAACCAGTAGCAGGGGCATCACTTGGCTGCTGCTTAGAAACACAGAGTTTTAGTTCCTATTCCAGAACTACTGAATCAGAATCTGCATTTTAACAAGACCCCAGAAGGAACTGTAGCATGATAATGTTTGAGAAGTATGGGTCCAATACCCCAGTGCAAGGTAATTTCCCTGAGTTTTGACACATTGGGAATATCTTGCTTGATTGGTTAATATTGATGGAAGCAGGTAGACTGACTACAATGAGAGTAGTAAGAAAAGGCAACGTTGTGCCAGTGAAAGGCCGGAGAAAATTTATGAACAGCTGATTCATAATTTAAAAAAATATATCAAAAAAGGCAACTAGGCCACTTCATGTGTAGACAAGAAGCTCAATATACTATAGCAATTCCTAAGGGTCTCCCTGTGTCACAGCACCACAGAATAATTATCATTCATAATAATAAAACTCATGTCATTATAAAAAAAGGTTAAATTACGTTCAGCGTCTTTTGATTAAGAAGGCAAGGAAGTGAATAATGTGTTTTAAAATGGTTTTCAGAAAACTTTGGTTCATTTTGCTTTTTAATTACTTAAAGAGATATGTGTCAATTCACACATGCTTTGGGTATCAAAGAACTGATGTTCCAAAAAAATGTTTTTGGAAAAAGTTTGATATTTTCCAAAAAAGGCAATCAAATACATATATGATGGGAAATAATATATTTTAAAGAATATCCATTACACATATTTTATAATTTTAAAAAAGCGTGCCTGTGTGTGTAAAAATTACATACGGTGCTGGTCTTCCTTCTTGTTACACAGCTTCAGAGGTCACTGGTCACATAATAGCCAGTTAAACTTGGGAGGCACTATTTATAGAATAGCATGTGAAAGCAGTTCTCTGGAGTGTTGGGCCTTGGCTTGGGGTGGGACGCACCATGATCTTTTTAGAGTTTAGGGTAACTAAAGGTTTGAATCCTGCCCTGCCTTCACTTAATTGGTTGACCTGTGTGGTTTGCACTTTGGGACAAAAGAGTGGAGACTGCAGTGTCCAGTTGCCCCTGAAATTTCTGCTTGATGGCTAAACATCATGGCATTTCTGTTTATAGAGGTCATCCCACTCTGCTGACCAAGCCGTCTTTTTGCAAAAGCAATGCAGCAATAAAATCCCTAATGTGGTAGTAATCTGGGCCAACCCAGGACTTGAAATAGGTGAAGGTTATTCTGCTTTAAGCTTCCTTTACCTATTTTTCCTTCCAATGTCGAGTCTCTTCTGTAGCCCAGTCTCCAGCTTCCTCAGTTTCCCAGGCACACAGTGTCTTCAGGTTCTCTCAGTCCACAGACATGTAAGAAAGGGATGGGCCATGTATACTTTTGGGAGACTTAGAAATTAATGCCCTTGGAGAAAAAGTAATTTAGAGAAATTCTCTTCTACAGCCATCCTACCCTGAGCAAGTTCAATCCCATCTGATCTCGGAAGCTAAGCGGGGTTGGGCCTGGTTAGTACTTGAATGGGAGACCACCTAGGAAGACCAAGTGCTGTAACTGTAAAAAGTAAAAAAAATAAGGGATTGTAAGCTGACAAGGTCCTTGCAATCTGTGAGGTCAACTAAGGGTTGCCTTGCCTAAAAAAAATAATAAATAAATAAAAATAAAATAAAATAAAAAAGAGAAATTCTCTGTTATTATGTAGTGTTTGGGGAAAGTACCCAACTTTACATCACTAAAGGAGGTAGTAAGCTTTTCAAAGGCAAAGGCTCTGTTAGGTAAAAGATGCTTAAAGAACTCTGCCTTGCACTAGTAGGTACTCAGAATTATTTGTGTAGTCAAAGGATTAATGTCCTGTTAAAGATATTTCAGAAACCAAGGAACTTATGGTTATCGTACTTTTCTTTAGATCTTTTTCTTCATCCCTGTAATTCATTCTATAGTAGGTTGCCTTATACTTTGTTTATGGGTAATCGCAAGCTAATTTAAATGATGACATTTTCTCTAATAAAACTTACTGCAAAATCACTTCTAACAACCTGTCAAAATATTCTGAGTAAATAAATAATTTTCTTCTCATGAATACACACCACTTAAATTTTCCCAATGGTCAACAGCCACATCAATGCGTCTATATTATGAGCTATAATAATAAATTTTAGTAATTGTTTCTGAGAGTTATACACCTTTATGTCTAAGGAGGAGAAATGAATTTCCATTTCTAACTCTCCACCCACCATGCTAACCAACAGATATTTCAAATATACTGTGTTCAGAAAAGAATTCGCATCTGGCTCTCAGATCTTTTTCTCCTTGTGGATTTTCTTTATTTCATTAATAGCACTTTTTTCTTCTTGATAATTCAGAAGACATAGACAAGTAAATATTTTAAAAAATAAAAATACAATAGAAGTGTTGTAATCAAAGAATGAGGAAAAGTGTGGGACCACCAAGATGGCTAGACAAACCATTATTGATGCTATAACATAGTATATTCAAAGATTTCCACTCCCTATTAAAACAACACAAATTTATTATCTTATTGTTCTGGAGGTCAGAAGTCTGAAATCTGTTGGTGAGGCTGCAGTCCTTCTGGAGGCTACAGGGGAGAATCTGTTCCCTTGCCTTTTGTAGTTTCTAGAAGGTATGCATGCGCCTTCCTTCTATCACTGACCTTTGCTTCCCTCATCACTTCTCCTCTGACTCTCCTGTCTCTCTCTCTCACTCATAAGGACTCTTGTGATTACATTGAGCCTACTTGAACAATATAAAATAATCTCCTCAGTTTAAGATTCTTTATCACATCTGCAAAGTGTGTTTTGCCACAGAAGATAACATATTTACAAATTCTGGGGATTAGGGTGTAGACATCTTTAGCTGGTAATTATTTAGTTTACTACATACTGTAAATCCCCAATCTGTCTTTCCAATTACTGTCTCCCCCTCAGTTAAGGTAAACAGAACCATTTTTTGGTCCGCTGTGCTTTTTTATTCATGTCTTTGCTCATGCTGTCTTTTTCAAGGGAAATATCCTTCCACCTTCTGTGCCTGCCCAAAGACGTCCCCTTTTTCCAGGCAAAGTCAATTATATCTACTTTTAAAACACTTCTTGATTCTTCCTTGTAAAAATTAATTTCTCCCACCTCTGAATACTTTTACTTATCTCTACTTTGCATGACCCTTATACACAAATAATTTTAGTATAAGGTGGAAAATAATGTCTTCTCCTCGTCTAGACTATGAGATCCACGATGACATATTCTGCATCTAATTTATAGTTAGTTGTACCTCGTGCTCATCCCCACCCCACTTCCAGCTCTGTGCACAGATCATTGCCCACTGGGTGCTCTGTACATATTTTGTGGAAGGATTATTGAATTTCTAGAAATCATCCCATCATTTTGGCAGAGTCATGAGACCCAAGGGAGATGCACTCAGGCTCTCTAAATATATATGTATATATTTTTACTATCCAGCGTGGTGCTGTCTATACTTGACATATAGGTTTTCTTCCCTTTTTTTAGGTATTGTATCGATTATTGAAAATAATATTAAAAGTACTAGGCTTTACCACATTTTTACATGATTATATTTGAAAATTTTTAATTTCTCTCAGAAGACAAACTTAGGACTCGGAAAAGGGAAATAAAATTTCAACACTCCTATAATTACAAATGACAATGTTATTAAAATGGAGAAATTGAATTGTTAAAAAGTCAAGGAAGAGGGTTTTTTTTAAGTGTTCATTTTACTTAGTTACTCCTACATATATCTAACTGGCAGAAATTACAAGTTACCTTTCTCCTATTGTTCTCCTCTACTGATATTTTAAAAACGAGTTTCATGTCTTGACTTTACAGATTTGACAGATGTTCCCACCCTCTTCAATCACTGTGAGAAATGTGTATCCTTAGTTATAAGAAATCCAAAGGCGCGAAAGAGATTGGAAAGAATGATCATTTTCTCTACCTTCCCCAGGTGTTTTCATGTTACCCAGGGGTGTTCCAGTCATTCCTTTGAGTTGGGTGAAATTATGAGAACTACACCTAAATATGTCAATATTTCATTCTGCTGCAGCACTGAATATGAGGCACTGGTGTGACAGAATCCTGTTTTTTACACTTCGGTGATTTTTCCACAGTGCTGTGAGCGGAGTGAAATAAATCTGCTAACCCGTTTATTAACTTCTAGAAATTTGCTCTCACCTTTTGCTTTACACAAAGAAGAGTAGGTTGTGGTCAGTTTGTATCATCAAATATTTGTTTTTGAATGGGAGTAAATGAGTATGGTTGGCAGAGGGAGCCATTTTCATGTCTGCAAGGTTGCCTCTGGGTCCTAGGATGACCATGTCCCATCTTTGCTTCCTTGAAGTAGTTCCCTTAGCTGTGAAGATTTTACATAGCTCAAGATACCTGTAAGTAGGTCATGACTATGTGATCTCTGATCTGTTTGTATTTTTTTTCAACAACTCCCATCAGTGTAATTAAGTATACTCTAACCCTAAGTGTCTAAGTGTGTTGAATGCAGTAAATAATTTTAGATAATCCGGTATTATACTAGGTGCCATGATTATCTGGATATTGAAGCTACTCCTCTACTGATTTACAAAGACGTTCCCAAACCGAACCTCTTAAACAGACCATTTTTGTCTTTTTATTGGTCATATTGCTTCAAATATATCAGTTAAGAGAGAAATAAACCCCCTGCTTGTACTCCACACCTGATCGTACCTACACATAATAATATTTTGAACTATCGTATTATACAATAAGAAAGCACACTGAAGAGGCCCAACCTTTTCTGCTGGAGTCGTCATCACACTGGAAAGAAAATCTGGGCTCCAGCTATGAGCCTCTGTAGGCATTAATGAGTAGTATCCCCATATTATACCTTATAACTGCTTCCTGAGGGACTCCCCTTGTGAAAGAAATGGAAGGAGCCCCAGTATGATTCTGGAGAAGCTGTGGTTTATTGTTCACACTTAATTATCTAGCTGTTGTATTGTTCTTCAGGATAGAGTTCTGTCTGGGTACAGAGAGGGAAATTAGATAAGGCCATTTGATGGGTGTGTGACTTTCAGAGGTTGACACAGGCAGCAAATATCATCACTGCCAATTATTATAAGACCCCTCTCATAAAGAAATGTACCATCCACTTGAGTTAAGAAGGTAAGGTCAACAGCCTATCAAAAGTTTTGGAGGACAGAACTCATAGTCTGGGATTTTTATCTCCTATGATAAGTAATTACTTATTATTTGGACTTATTTTAATTTTTTTCTCCAAATCTATTTGTGTTTTGCATGTGTTAAGTAGGTAGGAGACATTTAGTATTTATTTATGACAATATCACCTTTATTGAGATGTCCTGTGAGTTGTTCTATCCTGGGTTATTTTGTACCGTGCGACCACCGAGTTACACTCAAATCAATAGAGAGGATCTCAGCAGTAAGTTAATAAGTTTGGACAGTTTGGAAGCTTGCTACTTGTGCCAGAATTCATCACAACACAGATTTTTTTCACTCAATATCCAGTGCTCTTTGTGAATCAAGAATTAGGGATGATATGAAGAATAAGATTATCACTGACATTAAGAGCCCAATAACTAGTAAAATCATCATTCATTCCTCCCTGCTCAACTCTCAAATTAACCCATCAGTAAGTCGCGCAACACTGACTTCAAAACAATGCCCTCTGTATCTTCACTACCACCACCCTAGGGCAAGCCGCTGTCGTCTCTTGCCTAGACTGCAAACTCTCCTAGTTCACATCTCAACTTCTCATCTATTCTGCAATTCCCATAACACATTCTCTGTTGGCCATACAATATTATTTTATAAATATGTGAATAAAATTATGTCATTATTCTGCTCTTAAGACCTCCATTGATTCCCCATCACACATTATTAGAATGATGTCGCAATTCCCTGCATCTCTCATCTGTCTGTCTCTCCTGCCTTCTCTCTTCCTCACTGATCTTTCTTGGGTCACACTGTATTTTCTTTTGTTTGTCAAATGCTTCAAGCTCTTTCGAACCTTAGAACATGAACACTGCCTCCCAACCCAAGTAATCACATGTTAGCTTTTCCAAGAGCCGTTCCATAAACACCTGATATAAAGGGCTTTCCCTTTTACCCTGTTCTATCACCCTTTGATATTTTGTAGTTTTTCTTTATTTATTTGTTGCTTGCTTGGTTAGATGGTTGAGAAGAGTGGTTCCTGTTGTCTGGGAACTGATCTAATCCATATAGTGAGGCAAAAGTGTCATTGGAAGGTGGCTTGGAACTTATAGGTAAACTATGTTATTCACCTGTTGGACAGAAACAATCTTACAGCATACCAACATGAGACAAGATCACCTTGAGACCACCATCCCATCATTATTTTGTTTAAAAACTGATAAAATCAAGGTCACCATGAAACCCACAAAATATCAAACTATCTCTTGGTTAGAATGATTGATAACCACTTATCGACTAATAGATTTTTCCTCACTCTAGTCTGCTCTTGCTATACATAAGATTTATTGTGATGCCCGGTCATAGAACTGCCTCCACTTCCTGACATCATCGAAGCCAGAACAAAGCTCTTCTTTTTTAACCCTGCCCAATCACCTAATATAAGCCCAAACTCTTTAATAAGTCTTTTCTAACACCTTCTTACTGAGATGCTTCATGGTTCCCCATGGTGTGTGTTCCTTTTTGCTACAACAGTTAGTAAACCCAACGTGTTCAATTGCAGGCATGTTTCTAGTGCTTTCTGGTGGGAGGGAATTGATAATGGTATATTCTTTGGTTGTTGGTTTTCTGACTTTCTAACTAGAAGATGGACTCCATTAGAGCAGGGCCTTGTTGTCTTGTTCACTGCTGTATCCAGAGTCTTAAATACGTTTGCCATTTAGTAGGTCCAACTTATTTGATCTTTTGAATATAGAGATTCAATCCTTAGAGCAGTGATTTTCAAATACAAATCCTTGACCCAAAGACCCCAAGGTTCCACTTGAGAGATTACAACCTGAACCAGAAATATATATCCTTTATTTGCTTTTATAGGCAAGTGGTACACAACCATGAATTTGGATTTTCACAATACAGTTGAGGGCTAATTACCAACTTATTAACAATTAATCTTAGCCGTCCTAAGCTAAAAATATCATACAATTATATTTACTCAAAATTCAAACTGAATAATATGCATTCTGGCTGCCATATTCTGCTGGCAATGTTTCAAAGCGCCCACTGCACTTGCACATGAACAGGTAGTAGGAATTTCTACCTGACTTCTGTTGGGTATCATTTTTAATTGATGATAATTTTGTTTTTTTAAATTAAGTTGTTATAAATTTAGTTTTGGTATTTTTGGTTTCATTTAGTTGGGTTTCTTGGTTAACTATTGTAATGACACATAATTGCATCAACTAACATTTATCAATTATTAGAATTATTAGAGTTTCAGACATTTATGTGTTACAGTTCTAATATTATTCATAAATCTTCCCAAAGTTGCTTGCATAGTGACACTTCAATCCATTATAAGGATTCACAGGTAGGATAGTCAGGCTTTGGGGCTCTTTTTCTACCTAAATGTGTCAAGAGCAAAATTAGGTTAGAATGAAATACCTGTGAGAACTGAGCCATTACCGAGCCACTAAGTCTTAAGAGCTTGTGCTTTGTGATTCAGCTATGAGTTTAAATAATGTAGACCTCCTCTGAAAGCAAAAAACAACTAGCATATTGGCTGTCCTATGACTCATGACAAAGAAAAAGTTAACTTGGATGAGTGACCTCTCTTTTTATTTCCCAATCTAGCAGCGATTTTGTTTATCTATTCAGATTTTAAAGGGAAGAGCCTTTTTTTTTCAATATATACTGTTTTTATGACAGAATAGTCAAAACAGTTATCTGATTACTAAGGCAGTGGCAGGCACTAAGTCTCTCTCTCTGGGTTTCACAAGATTTGGAGATAATAGGACCATTTTCAGAGTCAAAAATATATATTTATTATGTAACAAAGCCTTTAATTTAGGAGGACTGTTTTATTCTTTAATATATATTTTTCCAACCATCCTACTCTTCAACGATTCAGCAGCGATAAACGTATAACTGTTTCATTTCTGAGTTACTATGTGGGTGTCTCTCAAAGGATCTGATTTTGAAGTAGAATAAAAATAATAATAGTTGTTGCTTTTTTTCTTCCATTTATAGAAGTGTGAAATTCTAGCCTTTAATCAATTCAAACTGACATTTCTTTCAATGTTATTACCTTTCAATGACTTCATAATTGTGAAACTACAACTAAATACACAAATTGATTAGCTCGAAATACTGTCCACCTCATGTGCCAGAACACTTTTACAGGAAAAAAAATGTAATCATACCTTCCCTAGAATTCTAGCTTCTCATCTCATATTTCTCTTCCAAAACTCAAAGGTGCTACCTAGGAAAACAATGTTGTTACATCTGGAATAATTCAGATACAGTTATCTTCTCCTTCTGGTTAAGTAGAATATTAATAGACTGTGCAAATGCTACTGCAGGGCATAGTTTAAGGTCACCGAAAGTACTATAAGTTTCATGTACCATGAGTTTCAATCAATGGATCAGTTAATCGCATATGTTGATGCTATACTATGGTTCCATGTGGACCTACCATGTGCTATAAATGAGATCTAAAATCTGTGAAACCTGGTCTTTCCAGCAGGAAGCTTTCAAACAGGGAAATAAGAATAGCATATAGATATAAATTAGATGCCAAAAAATAATAATGTAGTTTCTAAGTATAAAAATTTTAGACTAGTGATTCTCAAAATATAGTCCAGGGAACCTTGAGGCAGGAGGTGGGGAGATTTGTAAGACCTTTGTAGTGAGCTCAAAACTATTTTCATAATAATACCAAGATTTTATTTGTCTTTTTTTAACCCTCATTTTTTTCACAAGAGTACAGTGGAGTTTTTCAGAGACTAAATAATGTGATTTTGCAATAGATTAAATGCAGAAACAGATATCAGCACCCAGATATCTTCTATTAAACCAGATATTTCAAATATTTACAGAAATGTAAAACAATATTATACTCTTCAAAAATTTTTGTTTTTAAAACTAGCTGTTTTTTTAAGTGTATGTTACTTATGTTAACATGTAATGGATTAATTAAAATGAATTAATAGATATTTAACATTTTCTCACTTTCAATTTCTAATAGAGTAAATATACATAGATATAATTTACATATACAGAAGATTTGGGGAATCTTCAATACTTTATAAGAGAGAAAAAGGGTTCCAGAGATTAAAAATTTTAAGAATTGCTGTTCCAGAGAAATGCTAGATTTTGTATGATACCCATATATGTCCTGTGCCTTCTAAGTTTCTAGATAATTTATCATTTTGCTTAGATCTAAGTAACATATCATTAAGTAAACATCTTTTCAATCTGTCCAACATTTTCGATGCTAGAGCTTTTTATTTTTTCATGGTAGTGGTGTCTAGAACATAATGCATTTTCTTCACAGGGTGACTGGGCTTTGGATTTTTTCACATAACAGGCACATTTCCTTGAGACATGCCATGAATTCTATACCATAATTTGTTACATATTGGTATGTCCCAATCAGACATGAAGTATGTTTTAAGTGATGTATTGATAATAATGGTTTAACTTCCAAAGTAAGTGAATAATTAAGGTTTTCGTTGTTGATGATATTTTAAATAAAAAGTAGAATAGATTCAAGATTGTCTGTGATAGCATCACCCTCAATCACAGTGTTCCAATATGCCTTCTTAAGTAAAAGAAAAAAGACGAGGTTGTAGCCAGTTTGCTGGGAATGTACCTGGGAGCGTGCCGTGCTTGTGAACTCCATTTGTCACGCTTGTCAGATTGGAAATGAAGTTGAAAACCTCTAAGGCAATTAATGCAGCATTTATGAAAGTGACTAAACTCAGTGCACACTAATGACTTCATTGTTTGGGCTTAATTGAACTGGAGTTCACATACAAATGACAACTGAAACAAAGCTTAGCATTTTCCAAAGAGTACAGGAAAAATCTAGCACATTGCAAAATAAAATATAGTCTCTTTCCCAGGCTTTTCATGAATCTATACATAATTTTAAAAGTTCTAAGAATAGTACATACCTTTGGCCTTCATTACATATAGAATACTAATAACTTCCAGTAGTGAGTGAGCCTTGTCAAAAATAAATTATGTAGAATCATAAAATTGAAATTATATAGTGCCTTGCAGCTGCTTCTTCATGTTAATGATAACTGATACTATTTACTGACCATCGAATATGTGCCATTTTTTTGTTTGTTTTTTCCTGTTTTATATATTATCTCATTTATACCTTATGGGAAATTTCCAAAGATATGTCTTGCTGCTGTTCTCATTTTATGGATGAAGAACCTGAGACTTAGAAAGGTTGTGCTAACTAGCTGATCTAAGCCTCAAGGTTAGGTCACGAAGCCAGATTTGTCTGATTTCACTGCTCATATTCTTACCACTGAGTTATTCTCTCCCTTGCAGTCACATATTACACACATTTGATTGGCAAAAGCGATTTAATCTCTTTATATCACAGACAAGGATACCCCAGCATAGGCAGATTACATTGTTTGTACAAAGTCACAAAATAACAAAATCAATATCCCCCACTTTGTTCCTTAGGTGGACATCTGAAACTCAATACAGGGCATGGGTCTAGATATCATTCTTCCTCTCTGGAATTTCAGAATGTTTACTATATAATAGAATTTCTGTGGCATTTATAGTATGTAGCATCTCTCTTTCTCTCCCCCCCCACTCCCCGCCACGCTCTCTTCTCCCTCCCTCCCTCTCTTTGTGTATGTGTGCGTGTGTGTTCTCAGAGAAGGAGTCTGTATATATTTTTTTGTATTTCTCACAGTTCTTTGTACCCAGGTAGACCATGATGTGTATTAGTTGAATGATTAAATGACAGAGTGAATGATCCACTGCAATGCTTTCCTGAGAATAAGTTCCCAAAACGACCAGGAGCCACCAGGAAGGAGGGAAAGCAGGTTCCTTCATTTGCCACTAATTTCAAAAAGAGTCCTCTGATATTATTGATTTGCATATTCAATTATTCATAAACATTCTTTTGGGGAAAAATGTTTCTTCTGCCAATAAAGTTTTTGTTTCATTGCTTTTAACCACAGGTCTTATTTATATTGTTTCGACACTCATTTTCTGTTTTGTTAATTAAGTAACAAAAGTCAGCAGGGTCTAATGATTTTATTAGAATGAAAGCTAAAATGTGACTCACAATATGTGAGTTCTGGCCCTGGTTTTTCCACTTGCTAGCCACATTTCTATGCTTTAGATTCCTTATCTTTCAAATTTTAATTATGATATATTTATTTTGTTTTTTTACCAAGTTTTGGTCAGGATCAAATGAGAGAGTGTATGTTGAAATGTGTCAAAATGCATAAAGTGATATATAAGAATATTATTGATTATATGTTATTATACATTATCAGTGATTTTTTTTTTTAGTTTTATTCTCTATACAGTTTGGGCCATGTACATGCTATAGTCTCCACAGGTGGTTTTTAATTCTGTTCACTTATCTTACATTTCATTATAAAAGGTGCTTCTTTTTGAACTAGAAATGTTTTCTGATTCTGATGTACTCAAATATTATTATCTAAAAGCTTCAGAGAGTTGATTTACAGCATGTCACAAAATTGGGCCCACAGGCAAGTAGATCGGTAAAATTATAAAAATATAGACCTATGAAATATGTAAATATAATATATAAAGAAATATTACAAAACAGACCTACAAAAATACAAATAAATACAAAAAGAAAAAGGCATTTTTACCCAGAGACACAGCAAGAGACTTAAACTTGTGCATCATGTTGACACATTCATTCATTCATTCCTACATTTCTACTTACTTACTTAACGAACATTTATGGAATGTCTAATATATGCCAGGCTCTGTGCCAGAGGCTGAGGTTCCAAAGATAAAGTAGACAGTAGGTCAACCCTGGAGTTGCTAATAATCTAGGAAGAAAAGAAATATACAAACAACTACAACAAACAGAAGTATTAGATAAGTGCTAAAAATGGTATCATTACTTAAGTACTACGGAACAGCACAGTGGAAATAATGACTAACTCTGCCTGGGGGCTTCGCAAAGGCTGAAAGAAAGAATGGCATTTGGGCTTAGTAAAAAACGTGTAGGAGTTTACCAGATTTTTTTTTAAATGGGAAAAGGGCGTCGTCTCCAGATAGAAAAGACAATATGTTCACACTCGTGAAGATGTAATAGAACATCAAATGCTGGAGAAATATGAAAATTAGAACAAGTCTTTAGAAAAGTGCTTTGGCAGATTGTTTCAAAATCTTTACAAGCACTATGTCTTTAGACCAGTGATCCCACTTATGGGAATTTATCTTATGGAAAAAAAAATATAAAGGAAGATATGTGTCATTTATAATAGCAGAATACAAAATAGAGATGGATCCATTATCTAAAAAAATACAAAATAGTTATGTTAATTATAATACACCAGTTTAATCATTTGATTGCTATTAGCATGATAATGATATTCTAAGTCAAGATGGAAAATGTATATGCCATCATATTAAATTGTAAAACAGAATAAAACTATCTTTATTATTACAGCTATTTAAAATTATGTGTGTATACAGATAAGAAATGGAGAAAGAATATGAAATTAAAATCAAAACACTAACAACAGCATCAACAACAACAAAACATTTCATGAAGATGGTGGGATTGTGAATGATTATTTTTTATAGATTTACTTTTTGTGGTCATATTATTTACTAATTTAAGTAATTAGTGACCATTTCCTATGTGCTAGAAGCATTGCTAGGTCAGTTGAAAAAAAAAAATTATCATTTACATAATAAATTTTTAAAATTTTAAAGAAAAGCATTTTTATACCTCCACGCCTTTGCGAAAATAATTAACTCTTTCAAGACCCAAGTTGAATGATATCTGTTCTAGGAAATCTCTTTAGAATCTGTCTATCCCATCGTTTCTGAATCTCTCTCTAGATTTTCCAAACTTCTGTCACCCAAAATGAAAGGCACCGTCTTAAGGAGTTGAATTGGGTAATGCAGCATGTTCAAGGCCGGTGACAGAGTGGGCAGGGGATGGAGATAGGAGGAGAATGCATGTAGTGTGTGTTTCTCATGGTAAGGGCCAAAACAACCTGCAGCAGAATCACCTGAAATACAAGTTAAGCATGCAGTTTTTCATCCTTCTTCTCTAGAAAGTATAATTAAGTATATCAGGGTGGGGCCAGGAAATTTGCATTTTTAACAAGCACTCAAATTCTTAGGCACCAGAAATTTAGAAAACAGTTGCTGTAAAATATTAATCTACATGAAATTGGTGCTTCCACTTCCTGCAGTTTTCTTGTGGAACATTATATGAGTGACCAGTTGAGAACTTCATCTGTTCATTGCTGTTCTTATAATGTTATATTCATTCCAAGATGAGCTTTGTTTCCAGCTTAGGTCTCACAATTTTGTGAATGGAAAACATTCACTCCTGATAAGTGAAAATCTGGATTCTGTTATGTGCAGGTGCTTGTATGCATGCATAGAGTTGTGGAGTCATGTGTAACCTTCTAAGTAGGTATCTTTTCTAAGTCATTCTTGTTGCTGAAAATATCGTTGTATGGTCCATTACTGGCAAATTGTGATGGGTGAGCAGGGAGGAAAAAGACTCACATTTAATAATGCTAAAAAGCTGTACTCACTGAATCCTAAAGTTTCTTACAAGGTCTATTAATGTACCTCAGCTACATATAAGGTTCTGTGTTCTTTTTTTCCTTTTGTTTTTTTTCTTTCCTGCCTCTCTCCTTTCTTTCCTGCTTTCTATCAGACTTGACCATGGACTATGGCTTTTTTGGTTAATTTTTTTCATCAAGCAACCACCAAAAACATTTGGTTACTGATGACTGTTTGGTAAACGGCACTGTCCTATTCACACCATCGGAGAGAATCAGTTCTTTATTGCCGTTGTCCCTAGAATCTTGAGTCTGGACCAAAAGGAACAATTAGCCTACTATTGAAACAAAGGAAACAGATAGTATGCCCAAAAGCTCAGACAATATTAAAAATGAATTAGGGACTGGCAGTATAAATCCTAAAGAGATTAATCTGAAATGAAAATGTTTCAGCACCATTACCCTTTGACATGAAACTGGCCAACCTAGAAGCCAGCTGGGAGAAAAACAATTCCAGGACAATTTCTGTACAGTACACTCTTACTTCATCTTCATGAGTCTCAGTACAAATGAATTTTTAGGATATGTGAAAGGACTCTACCTGTATATGTGTACATTCATGGTTTCTAATCACAGCAGTGAGGTAGGGACCAGTTCAGTCAAGTGCCATATTTCTCTGTGTCTACTAAAGGGTCATCCTTTTCTTCTAAATGCTACTATTTGCACAGTTCTCGGCACATTAATCTTTCTTACTCAAAAGTATTTCCAGCTAAAATATTCTTTATGCTGTAAAATTCAGTTTGGGAAACTATCCCTTAATGGATGGGTCTGAAGTACCTGCATTTTTCCATTTTGCTCTAGCACTGCTCTCTGTTGCAATTTATCTCTTGGTGAATACTACTCATGCCACTCTTCTTAATTTAGTCCTTAAAAAAAACTTCCCATTTTTGTTCATTAGAAATCCTGTTGATGTGGCTTTTCCTGAAAAAGAATTCTAAACCTGGATCTCCAAGGTGACCCTGATGTTCTTAACTTCTGGAGGTGGGATGCTGATTAACAATGCAGGCTTTGGTGGTCCACTGAAGTCAGAGTCGGAGAATCAGTCTTCAGGGAAGGGCCTGAAATCTGGGTATTTAAAATATTCCTTCTTGGATCTTATGCTTACTACTTTGAGAACAACTATTCTAGAGCACTAGTAGTAGTTCTGAGTAGTAAAGTACTTTTGATGTGTAGTCAATAGCCTTTCAGTTGCAAATTTCATGGATATAGAGGTTATTCAATCCCTCTGAGTCTCCATTTCTTTTATTTTTAACATTAGTATAACAAATTTTAGAGTACAGTGGTATAGAAAAGATTATATGAGGCAGTGGGCTTTTTGTTTGTGCTTTTAATTTTTAAAAAGCATATGTACCTAGAGAAATAATCAATGTAAAGAACAAAACTCACAAGAATAGAGTAGCAGGGAAAAAAAACCATAAGATCTAGAATATATGACATTTTACTCATTTAAACATTAATTTACCTCTAACCTTCAACATGTACTTGCAAATATTAAATTAGTAATGAACAAGTTTAGTGGTATACCATGGCCTCAAACTAGCACTGTCATTATAGGAGAGAAAAAGCAAAATGAATAAAAATTTAAAGCTGAGATAATCTACTACAGGTTTCCACTATTTATATTTTTCCTTTTTCTTAAAAAATGAAAACGGTCCAGAATGTTTCCCTATTCTATATTCTCTCACAACTGGAGTTAACTTCCTGACATATGTCTTTTAAAAGCCACCTATGCATCTTTCTTCCCATTCATCAAGTACAGACAAGAGAATTTGCACTAAAAACAAATCTTCAGAAGCCACTCATATTCTTATGAAAGGAGGAGACCCAAGCTTCTCCTGTTGTATTTCTTATCCTATAAATGTTCATCGGAGAATCATACTCTCTTTCCTGGAAAGTAAAAGCTTTCAATCCTTCATCCAGTATCAGTGGGGGAGGGAGGAGGCTTTGGAGCCATTTGCTGTCTCTTATTTGACATCAGTTTTCCCTCTTCCTCTAAGTCTTACTCTGGTTGGTAATTATGGTAATTTTTGATAGCATATTGAAACTTGCCAATATCACATTCACCCATTGACTAGAATAGCAAAGAATCCCACTGCCATTTAATTTAAGCCAAGTTATTTAACCTCTCGTCATAAAAATTCTTCATTTGTAAAATGAAGGAGTTGGACTATGAGAGCTATAAAACCTTTTGGAGTTGTAAAAATCTATCTAGTTTAAGAGAATTATTACATGCAATATTCTCCCACACCATAGACTATGTAATGATATTTGTGAATCTGTGGGGTTTTTCCAGATCTCTCTCTTCATTTTTCCCTCTCTCTCTATCCCTCCATGCACTCCCTCCCTCCCACTTTCTTTTTTGCAATATTTCCCTGTCAAAAAGAGCATTAATTTGGCTTGAAGCTGCTCGAATGTCCTGGTGTTCCAGGTGGCTCTGTATCTCAGCTCTGCTGTACTGACCCTGAATGCCACAGGGTTGGCAAAGTGTGGAAATTGGCATGACAGCAGTGTCATAGAGGGAAAGTGCCTGAAACTGGTCCTGAGTACACTGTCCCCAGAAGCCTTTTCTGTGGATAAAATGACTGGGTGGGGGACTGGAGACAAGAGCTGCAGACATAGTTCTAGAGCTATATGGTGGTATTTGCCACCTCTGTACACTGTGATGAGGGATAGTCTGAAACAGGATTTGTTCGCTTGCTTTTTTACATCCCCTTCTTTGTGAACTATAAAGTAGCCTAAGACCATAAGTAGCTTCAGAAGTATAATTTGAGGATCACACAAAAGCTCCCTCCCCTTCACTCATTCTCTCAAAAAGCCATCCTGTGATGTCTATAAATACTACCTTTTCTGGTTATATCTTTAAAAATTCAAAAAGGAGAAGAAATAAGGGTCTCAAGTCTTTTGTTTTAATTTCAATGAGGTTAATTTCTCACTTTGTTTAAATAAAAAGAAAAGTCTATAAATAAAAGATTTCTTGACCTACCAATAGCATGTGGGCAAGTTGACCCTAATGTCTTCTCTAACACACTTTTACTATAGGCATCCAGGCCACCACATTTTGAGTTTTCCTCTTACCTCCTCATCCTCATTTGCTGTTTCTTCCTCTTCTCCATGACTTCTTTGGCCTGGTCCTTGGTCCTTCTCTCTTCTCCATCTAAACTTACTTCCTTGCCACTTTAAATATATACCTCATAGTACAGAATACTTTTTTTTTCTTTTTTTACCTCTTTGTAAATAAGGTGGAAAAGCCTAGCATTTAGAGCGCATGGTTTCTCAATCTCAATGCTATTGACACTTGGGGCCAGATAACTCTATTCTGGGGACTGTCCTGGGCATTATAGGATTAGGTACATTCTGGATCACGACCTACTAGATGCTAAGTAGCACATCCCCAGCTGTGACAACTAGAAATGTTTTGAGATATTTTCCATTGTTTTCTTGGTGGCAAAATCATCCCCCACCCCCATAAATGACTGATTTAGAATAGTTTTATCTAAAACAAAAAATCTTTTAATAATGTAAATTACAAGCCTCAGACTTAATTTGGTCATTTAAATGTTTTTAAGAAAAACATTAATATCTCTTCAAGTTATAAGAATTGTGAACAGCAACAGAAGTCAGCAGTAGAATCTAAAGGCTTGTGCTGGCTAGGAAATGCAGGAAAATGGAATGTGTTTTGTCTTTAGCCCTATACCACTGTTGGTAAAAGCATGCACATTATCTTGCTTTTAAAGCAGCAGTAAATGATATCCTAAATTAAGCTTCAAGTTTAGTTCTGCCACTTCTTGCTAATTGCATCCTGCTGAGAAAACTAAGGCTTAGAGGGGTTAATTTGTCCAAGTTTGGGTAATTAGCCAAATCATTTACTTCTCAGTCCTTCCTATTCCTACCTCTAAGAATCAAAGATAATTTAGAAATTGTCACTATAAATTGTAAAGCTCTTAACACATGTAGGTTTGTATTGTTATCTGCATTTAGAAATGAAAGAACTAGAAGTGACTGTGAGAAGTGGAGGTCTTCAGTTAAGACAGCCAGAACCTGTATTAGAGAGCCCCCTTCTTGCCCATACCTACCTTATTTTCTTTGAAAAAAAAGCCTTCCCTCCTTATTTTCTTTGAAAAAAAAGCCTTCCCTCCTAATTTTTTTTGCTCAAAACATCTACCAGTCACATTCTTCTAAACTTAAATGAATATAGATATCATTAATTTAATTTTAAATGACAGAAGTAGTACATAGAGTACATAGACTTGATGAAAAAATGTACAGAATGGTACCTAGTAAAACTGAGCCTCACTCTCACCTTTGAACTCTGCTCCCCTCCTCAGATTTAACCACTATTGACTGATATTTTGTCTCTATGAAAATTTTCTCTTCATATGCAGCTATATATTTGTATGTGTAAATGTTTGTATGTGTATAATCTTTAAATAGTTTATAATTAGTACTGTTAATTTTTGTTTAAATAACAATACATTCTAGAGATCTTTTCGTGTAAGCACATTTGAATTTACCACATTATACTTTATAGCTGCAGATCATCTTGATTGTAATGTTGTACCATAATTTATCTGATCAGTTCATTAATGATGATTAGGTGGTTTCTAGTTTTGGGCTGCTACAATATTGCAATGAACAGGTTCGATGTTGATAATTTTATTGTTTTTTTTTTTTTAAATAGAAGTGCTCTGAGCCTTAATACTTTCTTTTAAAAGAATGAAGTTTGATTTTTGATGATTATGTTGTAATTGAATAACTAGGCCAAAGATAGAATGGGCACAAACTTGACAGGGTTCAGTCTTTCAGAAATATGTTTTAAAAAATAGTCACCAAGACAAAATGAGCTTTGGAATTTCAGCATTCTGAAATTTAGTGGCAATTTACTTATTCTCAAATTTTTCTCTAAGTAATGGCTGGAATGACAGCAATTATTATAAACTGAAATGCATGGATATGATTAAAGCTGATAAAGAACAAAGAGAAGTTCCTGAGTACTCTCTGATATAAATGTTATTGCTGAAAATTGTTCAGTTTTTTTATCTTTTTTTTTTTTAATCTCTATGATACTGTCATTTGAAACATACCATGGTCTCTTATAACCTTTCCTGTCAGACTGGATATAATCATCTCAGTTACTTTGTAGAACTGTGCAAAATATCTGTTATTACAGAATGATAAATGGAAGCAAATATATTAGGGCATATATTTCCATATTGTATTCCAGATGTGGAGCCCTTGATTACCAAAGAATTCTTTTAAATTTCAGAGGGAAGGCAAAAAATAAGGTCATATTTCCATCACTAGATAACATATTTGTTCTTTAGGCTTTGGGAAACAAAGTACATCCTTTGGTGCTTGTTCGTTATTTTTAAAGATTTAAAAAATGGCATATTCATTGGGACTTAAATCATTTTTAAAGAGGAACAGTTCTAATTGGCAAAAAAAAAAAAGCATAATAATGTATTTTTTAAAGTTGCATAATTGCCTTTATAAAATCATCTCATAAATATATTCATTATAAACGTGGCATTCAAAAATGCCATTCATTAACTTGGAAATAAAAATTATAATTACAATTTTAAAGCTTTGAGGTGATTCTGTTAGCACGGTTTCTTGCTTGCTAATTGCACAGTTTAAGGTTTCTAATTTAAGTAGGTAGAAACATGATAGTCATCTGAAAAGAAGCATGTAAGACTTTTAGGGCTGGATGTTTAAAGAAAAATAGTTTTTCTTCTCAGCAATCACATTGGATTAGAAAGTAATACAGAGAAAATTCTCTATGCATGAAAATAGGTCTTATTTGGGTCAGGGGTTAAATGGGATGCTCATCCCTCTCTGCAGTCCCAGCCGGGTTGCAAATTCCACAGTAGTGACTGCCTAGACTTTTTGAGTCAGGCGCGGGCTGGGCTGTGTACCAACAGCCTCGTCAACTGCAGACGGAACTGCAGCATCCCTTCCTGCAGTAGCGCGTCAGCCATTGGTTCCTTGGTGACACGTGACTGATAGAGCCTTTTCTGTGTATTTTCTCGCCCATCTGTGTGCAGGGCACTGATAGGCCAGGCTGATGCGCAGGCAATTTATCATCTTGATCTCCCACTGAGTCAGGGAGCTCTCCTGTCACCAGTATTGATTTCAGAGGATGGACTAAATTTCCTAGGATTTCCATTAAGAATTAAGAAAAAAGCTCTAAGCACGCAGGGTAGCCAGACAGACATGGATATGAGATGGCACTGTGAAAACTCGCAGGTAGCTTCTTCTGTCACAGCCGGTGCTCAGCACAGCTTAGAACTGCAGCATGCAGGGTTTAAGACACCAGAAACCTAAGAACAATGATAATGAAAATAAGAATAAACTCTTTTGGATAAACTAATTTTAAGATTTATATTAAACTATTTCTTCTTGGAGATTGCATGTCAAATTTATGCATGCTCTATATGAAATGTAGAAAGATTGTTTTAAATTTTTAAATGTCCTTAAACCCTGAGCATGGTTGCTTCTAGTTTTGTTTGCTGCTTTATGTGAGCTTCAGAAGGTTTTTTTTAGCATGCTTGTGACAAAAACAATCAAAAATTGTGTGTGTCTGTGTGTGTGCATTTATGTATTAAGTTGGTTCAAGTAAAAGCATGAATAAAAGCTGCTTTCAAGACTTGCCAGAGTGCTTTATTATTGTTAATGACTTGGTGATAATTTTTTCTAAATATGCTTAAATTCTGACCATGCATGCTTTTGAGACAGTCACATTTCCGTTGAGAATTTGTAATAGTGAAATGTCTGAATTAAATGTATGTTCGGTACAACTGAAAATGTATTAGTGATCAATGATTAATTCTGATTAATAGAAATATTTCACGATGGTAAAATTTGAGTAACATTTATTTACACCAATTCTGCTTACTGAAAAAAACATGCATGTCTGGGATTAATGAAATTGTTTATATTTTTGAAATATAAATTTCAAAGATAGTAATATTTCAGTTTTTTAAAATGCATCTAAGGTGAAAATTTTAAAGCATTTTTTTTTTGTTTTGGTCTAGGAGAGGATTCTAAGAAAACTGCTTGTATTTGCGAGATATTACGTGTGTGTGTGTGTGTGTGTGCGTGTGTGTGTGTTTGTGAGAATTCTTTGGGGAATTTTTTGATACTCTTTTAACTAGTTTTTATTCTCATGAAGAGAGAAAATGCCTTAACATTCAAATATTTTCTAGGCCCATGGTAATTAGAGCCAGCAGAAGCAGGAGTATGGCCAGATGGGATTGGCACGCTTGGCAGTGAGTGGAGACAATAAGTGGGGGTGGAGCAGATGGAGGACAGAAGGGATTGCAAATCAGAAAAGGGGAGGAGGAGGGGAAGAGTCTGCCTAATAGGGAGGGAAGCCTGGCCTCTCTTTTCAAGTGAACTTCTGATCGTATCTTCCTTTAATTATAAGGTAAAATGCCATGTCTGTTGTGACAGCTATTTTTTATTAAATTATGTAGCCCCTGTTTCATATTTTAGAGAAGTCCCATAAATTAAAATTGCTTTACCAGAATGTAAATGGTGCTTTGTCTATTTGATGATGTTTGTAACCTTTTTCTCTTTGCCATATTCACGAAAAGTAGGAGAAAAATTAAAATTAAGCAATCTTATTATTTGAGTTGGTTGTATCTAAATATAAATATGGCAGTGATTACTAAACTTACTTGCTAGACCTTAGGTGATTCAGGTATCTATAGGGTTTACTGGCTTTTTCCCTAAGTAAGCTTTCAATTCTGCAAATATTTAGAGCCCATGCTGACTAATCTATTATTTTACTTCTGGCTTATAAACAGATTTTCATTTCTAGAATAATTCTGAATCTTTTATTTAAGTATCTTTGATTTTGTCATGAAACTTGGGGCTTGACCAACGCCCAGTTCAAATTCCGAAATGAAGTTAATCTCTCAGCATCCTCCATCAAGCCTTTTGTCACCCAAGTGCCCAGAGAACTGGGCATAGCCTTTGCCTAGAAAGATAATAGGATTGGGAAAGAATGAAAATATACTTACCTCTGAATTTTATAATTTTAATGATTCTTTTAGAATTTAAGGTGAACCCAGACAAAATTTCAGTCCTGAGTACAACTGAATTTGACCAAAATTTTCCTACCAATGTACCAATAAAACACAAATTTTAAAACCCCACAAATTTAAAAATTTAAATATACATCTTTTGGTCCATGGGTCACTCACAGCTCACTTAATCATTTGGTTGGTGGGTCTTGTGGGTGAAGAGAGTTTCCATTCTTCAAAGGAAGTTTTGCCATTTTGAACGTCTCTCTTGACTTACCTTCTGAACCATGCTTGACAAAGAACTATGACCTACACAAGAGAATGAAAAGCTCTACCTGTTGTACACTGAGGTATTACAGATAATTTACTCAGATCATTTATATTAGTTTCCCCAGAGCTGAAGAATTAAGCCAATTTCTTTTACTTTCTGTAGTCCTTTTCTTCTGTGCCCTGTTCTTAGAAATTAATGAAAGAATCCAGTGAGCAGCAAAATGCTCAATTGGCAAATTCCCTTAATGTTTTTGGAAAGAAATAGAGCCGGCAGACAGAACTTTTGACAGATTTATATTTTGGAGGGCTGACCAGTGTTCATAAGCAAAATGACCAAATGATAAAGAATAAAAATTTCTATTGACTTTGAACGATCAAGGTTGCCTGAGTGGACTAAGGCCACATTCTCCTTACAGCAAAGAGGAATGAAAGGAGAAGGGCCCTGCAGTGGCGGTAAATGTCTGGTCACAATAGCATCTGGGGTCAACTGCTAAGCAGATGTCTCACCGAGACGTTGACCAGGGAAATGCTTACATTTTTACACAGTAATTAGTGATGTTGCACTGCATGTTAAGGATGTTTTGGGTAGTTATGATGAAATGTTACTCAATGTGTGCCTTCCATATGCTCCTTTAATTTATGAAACGTGCTCATCCCACAGCATCTGGGTGATTTATAAACTACAAGTGCAATCAAATAACTGTATGATGGATGCATTAGACAGATACTAATTGAAGTGAAAAGCCCTCTTAGCTTATACTTTGTAGTTTTCAAATGGGAAAAAAAGCATGGAACCAAGGACTTTCATCCTTTGTCTGTATTAAGCATGTCAAGAACTAAGCTTTACCCTCTGCCCATCTGGAAAATAACTCACTTTAAACGAGATTTTGACCCTGTCAAAATTATTGTTTTGAATTCCAGTGTTATGAGCACTAGCAAAATTCTTACATGAACAGTTTTGGTGGATATTTAATTATACTTTCACAAGGTGGTCCCTTGTCTTCTCTTTCACTTCCCATTTTCTCTACTGTGAAGCTTAAATTCCTCTGCTGCTTTTTCTGGCATTTATGGACTCAAATACCATATGCTTCAGACAACAATATTATAAAACATAATATTACAAATAATAAAACAATAAGCTATGTATATTTTCAGCAGAGTGTAATGACACCAACTTCTGCTTTATACATTTTTGTGTATACTTAGGCTTGAAATCTGCTAAAGTTACCATATTGACCCAGAAAGATTGATTTTACTTTCTGCTATGTTGTTTACATTTACTTGACAGTTGATATTTGAATTACTCTCATCACTCTGGCACAGAGAGTGGAGTCAAGCACAATATCATGGAGTATATAGGCAATTTCCAGTAGACAGGTTAATTGGGGAAAGTCTTGGACAGTTATAAACCCATGGAGACCTCTAGTGTTCCTTAGCAGATGAAGACAGTATGAGTCCAAACTAAATAGCCACGAAAAAGCAAAACTACTTGAGAGATGTGTTCTATTTTTGTCATAAATTATATGTGATTATCACTACACATTTCCATTTGCCCCTCAAATTTTTACCTTCATTTAAATTCACTTGCTTAAACATTAGGAACTATCTCAAAACTATTTCCCAAATATCAATTATATATTTTTGTTTTCATTGTTGTTTTTATTGTTTTATTTTTGTTTTTGATTCTACAGATTAAGCCACAATTTAATTATTTTCTTGATAACGAAAAGGCTCAAATACTTTTTCTTACTATTTTCCCACAACTATTGTGTCTTTTGTTATAAAGCCTACATTACTTTAAGTATTGTTTAGTTTAAAAGACAGAAACTTCACATAATAGTGGGAATGACTTGAATATTATTTGGGGGAACCAAAAGAAATCAGTCTCCAGAAGATCAGTCCTGAAGTCTGTGTGCTCTCATCCTTGTTTTCACTGTGTTTTTATTGAAACATAATAGGTTTTGTAGGATACCAATCTTGTCTGTAAGCGTATTTCTGATTTTTGACCAAAAATATGATTCTGTAAGTTCACAGCCTAGATTTACTAGTAAATTCATGGATAAAGTGGGGATTTAATGGCATGGGAAAATACATTCACCTATCTGACCTCTTCACAGTTTTTTAAATTGAAAACTCTACTAGAGCTTTAGAGACATTGCCTTCCCAATCAATCCTTCAGTGAAATGAATTTACTTACAATGAAAAAAATATTTATTATATGTACAAAAATATAGATTACATATAAAATGCTACACATATAAAGTATGTATTATAATGTAAAACTAAAACTATCTTTATGACTTTAAATGCTAATATTTCTTGTTAGATCAAAAATATCACGTAGAATTTTGATTTTTTTAAAAATGTCTTATTTTGGAGTTGCGTAGATATAGCTTCAGGTAACAATTCTCAATTACCCATGTGTAAACTGTCTACTTAATGGATTATCTTGCGTGACCAGATGTGCTTTCTAAACCACTTACATTCCCATTGGCTTAAAAATTATTGTTTTCAATTAAATGCCGTGACTTCTCTCAATTAGTTATATTTAAGTGGATCACCTATCCATTAGGTTTATAGTGGTGAGTCTATGAATATGTGTGTCTGTGTGATACACTGCTAAATAATTAGCTGCTAAATAATGGGTTTAAAGGATACATATAAGAAACTAGAAATTTCAGGGGAAATTTTGTCAAGAGTTTTCTTAGCCTTAAAGAAGTGTACCTTTTATTTCCAGCATGCTGACACATACAAGCAATAATAAAGCACCTGTCTCTGTTTGTTGTACATTTTATAGTTATGATCTGTTAAAATATCTACTGGCTGTTGATCTCTAGCAGAACTTTCCTAGATATCATAGGTAACTCAAAAAAAAGACACTTGCCGCCTTACAAGTCCAGTTGCAGAGTCAGGACAAGCACATATAAAACTAGAGGAGTATTGAAGGGTGAACTGTTTTATCCATTAGAATCAATTAATGAACACCTGTTTGCTGAGAATTTGCTACATACTTTGAGGTAGTTTGGAGAAAGGAGAGTTCAGTATGCACTAGTGTTATTCTGCTACATGTTTCCCATGTTTGTTTGAGCAGTCAAATCAGGCGGATGGATATACATCTCATAACACCAGTACCAGCTTCTGAAGTGGTGTTTAGGGCACTGAGGATATTTTAATATGAAGCAGGGTCCCAAGCAGCTTGTCTCAAAAACCAATCAAGATGGTTGTTTCCTGTTCTGCATATTCTCAGGACAACATATTGATTTCTTAAAAGCCAGTTTTTATGCTTTATGAATAATAAAAATAATGAAAAATGTGCATAACTTTTTTATTTAAAAATCGCCTGCATATTTAGTTTGTACTCATTCTCTTTATTCATTAAAATTAGCCATTATTACTAAATGTTCTTCTTTAAAGGAAATTGGTTTCCTTTTACTGATGGGATGATTTGAAATATTGAGTTATTTTTCCAATAGTAAATTAGACACATTGGAGTAAGTATAACTATCTCAGGCTACCAGGGTATAATTGAGTGTGTTTGTAAATTATTTCAGAAATGATTTTCAGTATGCTTGATTCTACTTCCTTCTTTATCTTTGATTTTATTTTCTTTTTGAAGTGTACCTGCCAAAAAGAAAATAGAATGTGGATGGATATAGACAGGAAGCAAGGGTCTGGCCTTGAGTACAACAATTTTGAATAAGTGATAATTATGGAAACAGTCTATTCATGGTACTTAAATGGTTATCGATACAGTACTATTATTTCCTCAGTAAGTAGTTTAAAATGCAGTAAATAATTATGGGAAACTTCATGAACCATTCATTAGAAATGACTGAAATGATACCTAGATGTAAAATACCAAACTGAATAGTTCTTGATTACTTTTCAAAATCTCAAGCTAGGGATAGTAAGCTCACTATTTAAAGTCATCCATGTAACAAGGGTTTCCTAGATTACTGACTTCTGGTTTTTCACGCAGCCAGTGAGATTTCAATTGCAATAGATTGTGTTATTTTAAACAGAAGGCTACTGAATGTAGCCTCCTTGCCTCTCTCTCTCTCCACCTAGCAATTCCCTAAATGATGAATCAACTCTTTGTAGTACTTTAGGAAGAGATATGAGGGTTTTAAATGATGAGATGAAGTAGAAAAGTATATACTTGGTTTGATTGTCTACTTTGTAAGGGCATTTCCAAAGACATGCCATTTAAACGAGGAAAATACATGTTTTATGTTTGTAAATATTATAGAATAGGGGATTTATAGGTTAGTTATTTTATAGTTTTATGATTGTGGCTGTATTTCTTTACTTTGTGAATGTATCTGCATCTTTTTTTTAAGGAAAACTATTTTATAAAACTGGTTTTGCCCACTAATACATAATATATAGAACTTGATCATGTCAATATGTTTTTTTTATTATTAGTTTTATAAATAAATGTTTTAATTCAGAATAATTTAAATATATAGAAATGTCACAACCATTTTATAGAGTTTACTCTTCATCCAGCTTCCCCTAATGTTATATCATGTTTAAGCATTGTACCTCTGTCTCTGCTAGGAAATTAACATTCATTAAAGTTAAGAAATGATCTGTTTTTAGAATTTTTGTGTCATAGATGCCACTGAGTGTCATAAGACTACTTTTGGAAAATTTCAACATCACTCGGTTTGATTCCCACCAACATCTTAAGAAACCCTCCTCACTGGACAACCCAGAATTTCTACTCAGAAACATTTAATAAAGTATTTCAGGAGGAAAAAAAAAAATTAAGAAAAGCAGTCTTTTTTGTTTGTACCTCTTTTTTCTTCCCATTTATATAAATGTTGGTTTTATTTTGAAGTTGGTCTCCGAATCTCTTTTCCCCTTTCTGTTTCCTGGTGAAATTTATAACATTCTAAGCCTAGAACTATCTCCTGAACTTAAAACCTACCCTACAGCTTCCCCAATTCACCTCAAATTGTAGTTTATCTAATTTTAAGACACTTTATTTTGATTTATGTAAAGACGCTGTACTGGATAAAGTTATACTGCTACTCGTATGATGAAGACCAACTACTTAATTTTCTGGTACTTGACCTCTCCGTTTGTAAAGTGAGGGGTTTGCAGCTCTAATAATTTATGATTTAGAGTATGAATAAATGTGAATTTCCTTTAAAAGAAAGGGTTTTAAGTGGCTTAAATAGGCTGCTTTTTATTTTGTTGAATTGTCTCCCCTGAATTTTGAAATGAATTTACATCTGGGATTTTCTTATGGAATTTTCATTTTGAAACTAGTGTGAGACTAATTCTAGTCATGGTTAGCATTAATTAGAGGGAAAGCTCCTTTTCCATTTCCATAATGAAGAATACAGAGGCTCATTAGCTTTCTATGGGCGAGGCTGGTTGATTTGAGAGAATTGGTCTTTGGAATCCTAGAAATTCACAAAAGAAAATGCTATAGAAGAAACATCTTTTTATTTCCACATGAGCTTCATAAATGTGAAAAAAAATTGCAGTCAATGTGTGCATCATACAAGCACATAAAATTCTGTGTAAAAAAGGAAAAGGACCCCATACTGCCTGTTCTTCTTGTGTTCCAAAACCTCTACCTTTGCTAAGAGACCTTGAAATTATTTCAAATCTATTTTTCACACAATGGGTGCCAAAAGAGCTAAATTATTCATTGTAAGTAAAAATATTCATTACCATGTGTCAAGAAACTCTGATTCCCTCTCTGGTGTTCCTAATAAGAATCCCGTCGTGTAAAATCATGGGCTGAATCTACTAAATAATTACCCACGTGAATGCTGTACTTACCATGTATATTTTTAGGTTTTATATCAGTAAATATTCTATAAAGTGCTGCCTACTCTGGACTGAAAGTCCTTCATTCCCAAATCAATTTCAGATTCTTTAAGAAATAAGGTGCACTGTGGTTTCTAATGGAAGTGGTAAGGAAAGTGGTGACATAAACAGTCAACAACACAGTTTGAGAAAAATTCTCATCACCAGTAGAGATTTGTAAAAAAATAAATTTAAAAAATGCCAAATGAGATATTCAGAGAACAAGACTTTATAAGCATTTTTCTATAAACAGGAAAAAGAAAATGAGTCTATATTGGGAATAGAAGGTTAGATGTGTAGGGCAAATTATTTTTATGGATATTCACAATTTATATATATATAAACTAATATAGCTTACAAGTTTCTATAGTAATTTAAAATATTTAGCAGGGAAATATTCTCAGACACAGGAAATGAAATTAGAACTTTGACATTCATAATTTCAAGACTTAATATATGGATGGCGCAGTGATTGCATTTTTGATATTTTTTTTTTCTCTTTGTTATCAGCATCTAAACTAGACAGGATTTGGTGAATGCTCTGGAAACCAGCATTATGGAGTACAAATTGATATGTATAGTAGAGGTTTAGCTTTTAATGCAACCTTATAATGATGGATTTGACTTCTAGGACACGGTTAGCTTGAAACACTTCAACTTTAAAGCATTCCCTGCAAAGTTTAAGAAGCATTGTGGTACTGTGGCATTTTAAATTTATTCCCACCAGTGGAATTAACCTTGGGAAAACATGCGTGGGTTCCGAAAGGATTTCTTCATCAGATAACTCATTATTTTTTCCCGATTTTATTAAAAGTGACTGAGAAACTGCCTCTGTTTTACCTTCTATTGTTTGGTGACAGATGTTCGAAGACAGTAAAATACCCCACTAGGCATTTTTCTGTTATGTGTCTTAAGTTTGGTATTTAAGTGGAGTGAAGTCTTTGCTGCCAGAAGGGAGCTAAATCCTAAAGACACAGTTTAATTGGCTAGTCCTAGAGCAGAACTGACTTGATGGATTGCCTTCTTTTCTCCTAAATGTTCTTTTAGAATTTTGAAACCAAGACTATTTCACATTTCACTAGGTGAGATATTAATCCTACTTTCCTAAGTCTGAAATATCTCCATCATTGGTCTCATTTATAAAATGGCATGAGCCATCCTGCCACTACCCAAACGTGGGTGGAGATACCTTTTTCTTTCCTTTTCTCCTTCCTTCTACTCATGGTTTTCTTTATAATTTCCTGTTTGTTTTGCCTATTTTCTTCAACTTTTCCTCTAAGAGAAGTCTACTAATGGCATTTATTGCTTTCTTTTGCCCCTATTGTGTCACTTAAGAATCGAATTTTGAAACCAATTTATAGGCATAAAATTGCTAAGTCATTGGCAATTATTTTTAGACCTTGTGGAGGTCAGAAGAATCTGTTGGATTCTATGGCATTGAAAAGAAATATATTGAGCACAACAAATTAACTCCAAGATGAATAGGATTCTGCAGGATATTAAATATGAAAAGTAAGATTACTCATCATAGGAGTAGCTAATTGGGCAGAAACTATAGAGTCCTCAGGATATAAGTATTGGAAATTTAATTTTTAGTAAATTTCTGACACTTCCTTTTTAATTTTGTTTTATTTTCATTGTTTTAATTTTTCTTTTAAATCAAGGGCACAATATTTGTTGTTGAAATTTTTAGTTATTTGGTGTCTTAATCTTTAGGATTCCATATTCAAGGATAAATGACAGAAAGATAGGCAAAAATGATATTGTTAATAACAACCTGTCATGTGACAATTTCCCAACTTTGAATCATGGTGAAATAAGCAATATTCTAATTATCCTAAAAGCACTAATTGTTTTAGGTAAAAACTATCAAACTTAGACAAAAAGTAAATTGTGTGTACCCAATAATTTTCAGGTCATTAATAAAGCATCAGGACCTGTATATTGGTGTTTCATCTTTGACTGTCATGAAATTAAAAATTGTTATATTTATGTATGTATGTATTATATGTCTACACTTTTAAAAAACATTTCCTTTGGAAAAAAGATTAAAGATTCACAGATAGTTGAATCTGTGAATTAACATCATGCACAACTATAGTTCAATATCAAAACCAGAATATCGATGTTGTTATAAATCATAAACTTATTCAAATTTCACCAGTTGTACATGCACATAGTCATGAGTATGTGTTTGTGTATGTGTAGTTGTACGCAATTTTATCACATGTGTAGATTCTTGTAACCACCACCACAATCAAAATTCTTAACTATACCATTATCACAAGACTCCCTTGTATCGTCTTTGATTATTACATTTTAAAGAAACCTGAGGAGTCGTCTATTCTCACTTATTTTGGGGATTGGGAGTTATTTGCCACAGGTCAATGGGCTAGATAATGATTGAACTCCTGGTAGACTCTCAGAATGCTATGTCCTATTCTAGACCACTTTCAGGCATTTCACTTTATATTCTCAATTTATAAAGTAGGCAGTTGTCCCACAAGTTTAAAGTTAAGAGAATTGAAGCAAACAAAAACTTTAAAGTAGTTGAGTTGACCAATTTAATTACAATGCTGAATTTTTTTAAAAATAAGATACAATTCTATTACTGGATGTATAATGGATTAAGGGAACATTAACATACAGTGTAAGCATGACACTTCAGACAAAGGCATGTACATGATAGAAGTATGTTGTTTCAAAGGGACTCAACATGGTTGCTAGGAGGACAAGGTAGGTAGTTATCTGTAAAGAATCCAGAGATTTAACTACAAATTATATAATCAGTACTCTCTACCCAAAGAATTTACAGGCTACTCCTTCCCATTCATAAAGACGCCAGATAATTTAATAATTCTTTCCCCTTTCCAGTTTGCCCTTAATGTTCACTTAATTTAATTACCACTTGTAAAACTATTAAGGGGATGTTTGGGGGGCTTTGGGGAATTTAGGGGGGATCAGTCACAGCATATGATTTGACCAGTTCACCTGTTTTGTATCCACTTTGGAACCATTTTCAATGCTACTCACTTTGGTAATAAACTTGGTTATTTGAAAAGAGTATAAGATCACAGACTTTTCTACTATATCAGTATTATAGAAATTAGAAATGTAAAAGGCCCATTAGTTGATTTGCCCTATTTCCATGGAAATTGCAGTGATTTTTTCTTCAAAAGACCTAATCTATTTTTGTTTAAAATAAATGGGAACTCAATGTAGATTCTTGTTGGAGCTTGAAACTGCTGATTGTTGTGTTTTCCCGGTTGTTTTTCTTTTTAGATCCACTTGACAGTTTGCATAGCTAATTACTGTGTTCTCATTCGTTTAATTCCAGCATTGCTGTAGGCTTTTTAGAATGGGTGAGGGAAGGGGAGCCTTACTGCAGTTTTAAAGTACTGTACATCAACAAGCTGCTAAATCAAGGACTGTGGAGGATAGAGAGAATGATAATATTGTGTCTGTGTGTGTGTTTCGCAAGATGGGTCAAAATTAAAGCAGCCAAGTAAATTTTAAATAAATGCCAGGCTTTAGCAGCTAATAACAATTTAGTAAAGGTTTTGTCGATAACCAAATGCAGGAGCTAGTGGGGTCCCTTGTGGCCTCATTTTATGTAGGGCACTTTGTATCATGATGGATCATTTGCAGCAAAAAATTTTGGTAGGTAAACTAAAGAATATACATTTTTAAAAA
This sequence comes from Pteropus medius, assembly GCF_902729225.1. Taxonomy (NCBI): domain Eukaryota; kingdom Metazoa; phylum Chordata; class Mammalia; order Chiroptera; family Pteropodidae; genus Pteropus; species Pteropus medius. The sequence continues at coordinate 33,479,111 of NW_024349800.1, forward strand.
ATCCAGGTTTTGTTGTTTTGCTGATGAATTAATTTTTTTTTTAACAAAATTGACAATTTGCATAGTGCAATTTTAGATGGAAAAAGGTTTGTAATTTGAAGAGAATTTGTTAAAATTATCCTTTTACCAAATAGGTAGCTTTAAAACTTACCAATTTTAGTGTTCTGAGGATTCTATTTGTGGGGAAAATGCTTTGTCAAGAATTACTGCTTTTATTGTCAATGAATCATGAGTCCATTGTACAAGTTTTGCAATTTAGAAGCATCAACCGAACCATACAAGAACAATTGAGGTAGTGTTGGTTTAAATGAGATAAAATTACTTCTTTTCATGTCTTTTTTTGTTGGTGGTGGTGGTGCCTTTGAGGGGGCAAGGGCATTGGATTTAAAGAATAGGATTACATACTTTAATCTTCTTTCCTGCATTCTACAATGGAACAATTTTTAAAACTATCCTCCACAATTCATTACACTGAAAGTTTGTTCTAATAGAGCATCCCTAAATAATTATCATGCTTCTTTAAGGATACGTCAGTTTCGAATGAGGAAACTAATGTGAAAATCAGTAGAAAATTTTTACAGCTCTTTCATGTTGGGAGTGTAACTCTGTGTTTGCAACAATAGTGAAAATGATTATTGTCAAATTTATGTATATAGCTTGGAGCAGCCAAACTGGTGAAATTAGCCATCTAAGAGCAGATGATGAGTGATAGATCTCCACATTTGCAAAGTGGATGGATGGATGGATGGATGGATGGATGGATGGATGGATGGATGGATAGAGAAGAGAGGGAAAGAGGGAAAGGAGAGAGGAAGGAAGGAGAAGGAAGGAAGAAGTTTGTGGTTTCTGGTTGCTATAAGCAACAGGCAGTTATTTCTAAATGTTTTAAGATACAACAAATAGCAACATCGTGTGCCTAGTGATTTGAACCTCCACATATGAACTCAGTTGAATGCTTGAGAGCTAAGATGAAACTCATACACATGCTTGCAAACCATTGCCATGGCAACACACTTAAAATTTCCAAGGTTTGTCTCCCTCAAGTTTGCACCTGCATTTAGCTTATTGTAAAACAAAAAAGAAGGCTTTCCAACTTGAAAATGCTTTTGAATGGTTGAGAGTATATTTTGAAATAAAGTGGAGGTGAGTTTAAAAGTTAAAAAGAAAAATAGAACATTCATAAGAAAAGTACGTTTACATTCTTCCTGTAATACTTGGCTTTTTTTCCCCTTCCTACTTCACAATATCCTAGGCAAGGGAAAATGTTATTGTTATTAGGATGTTGGGGTTTTGCCCACTTTAATGGCAAACATGCTGCCTCCTGGCGGGCTAGAGGTAATATATGTGCATGTCTTGTATAATAAAGGTGAGAATAGCTAAGATTTATTTATTGTTTATTATGCACCAGGAACAATGTTAAGCACTTCACGGATCATGATTTTCCTATTTCTTACAACTACACTGCCAAGACTGGTACTGCATTCATCCCATTTTACAAATTAGAGATTAAAAAAAAATCACCAATATTCTAACAGCTGCAGGTTTAAACTCAGTGCTCATGCGCTAGATCACTGGGGCGCAGTATCACAAAATCTGTAACCCATACTAGCACTGCTCAGTTTGTCAAATGAACAGCTGGTCCTAGGAAACCAGAAAAGTGGCTACCACAGAGAGCATCTTTCTACTAAAGATGTGAAGTGAATCACCTACCCTGGGTAAATATAGCTGAATTCCTGTATGGCAGTGCCAGATTCTACCTATAAGTACAAGCTAATGCGCCTCCCACCCCTAGCACCCTCCCCCACCCCCCCGTCTTTCAGGTAGCAAAGTGGTCAAAAACAGTAAGGCAGTGACCTTTCTTATTACATTGCTCATCTCCTTCCCAGAAAACTCAGTGGAACACCAAAGGAGGCTTGGCTTCTATTTGACTAGATCTTGGAAATTAGAGAATGAGGTATTTGAAGTCTAGTTTTAATAAGATTTCTTAAACTTATGATATAAGAAAAGCCTATTTGAGAATTATCAGAGTTAAAATATTACTGGGTGGGTCACTTACAAATAAGTGCACTACCTTCATCAGGAACTTTGCATTTTGAGGAAACTAACAGGTCTCGTATATTTTTAGCCATGAGCCTTGACTGAGGTACTCTCAAGTACCTGTGCTTTCTTATTTGAGAGCCTCCCTAACCCTCTTTTTCTCATAGCCAATTTATTATTTCTCAAGATAGTTAAAGAATCTTGATTATCTGGATTTCCAGCTCAAAGGATATCTGAAGGAGCAGATTTGAAAAGGGTTTAAAAAGGTATCTATAAAGCCTGACAGTGATAGACAAAAGAGAAAAACTAGTAAGAACAGGCATCAACTGAAAAGGGAAGGGAAAGAGCAGTTTGGGGACCCATGGAGCAGGACAGTGACACTCTTCTCTTTAGCATCTGAGATCGCTACTGTGCTGCAGGTACTGATGCTCTTAACAATAATTCTAAACCATCAAGTAAAACTTGTCTTCTGAATTTTTGTTTAAAAGGTGACACATGACTTCAGAAGTTCTCATGATGACAAATGACATTCTTTTTTGGTGAACAGAAGGCTTATTTCTTGTCCTTAATCAGCAAGCATCCCAGTAATGAGAATAAATAGAAGAGGGAGGGACTGCAGAGGTGTAAGGGGACAGAAAAGGGCACATCCAGGTGGGAGGGGCATGAAAGCAACTTCCAGAAACAGGTCCGAACTAAGTGGCAGTGACAGTAAATCCAAGTCTGGAGAGAGGAAGGCCGTCTAAGAGAGCACATGGTTAATCCCTTAGTCTGTTTTGCGTGTGACCTTTACTTATCACAACTATTTTAATAAAAAAAAAAAAAAAAAAGTATAACTAGTGGTTGAAGAAGGAGTCATTATGCAATACTAAATAAAGCTCCCAAGAGTTAGGCACAGATTCCATCTAATAAAATGTGTGCATAAAGGCAGGCTCTCTAATGAAGTTCCTCGCCTTCAATAGAAGACATTTAGCAATATTCTCCCCCAGCGTCTGCAAGTGTGTTCTTCCGTTGGTCCTTAATGGGCTTTGCATGTACTGCTGAGTGCTTTCTGGTCTGGCAACTCTGGATGATGTCAGCAGATGCCATTCCTAGGTATTTCTTAAATGCTTTCCTTAAAAATTTCAATGAAATGTAGGGCAGAACTGAAAAAGACAAATCATGTTTGAGAAACCTGGGAAAAGTAGCAAATTAATCCTGCTATTTTTATCTTCCCCATACCCAAACTTGAAACTGGAAGCAATGGAAGGAGTGGGATGCAAACTGGGTATAGAGCCAGAAGGCCAGAATATGCTCTGGAGATCCAAGTCTGGCACTGAGTGGTGCAGTGAATTGATATCGCTCACCTGACCAGGCCAGTTTAGGGTTTCCCTCTCTTTCCTAACGGGATTGGAACAGATAACACAAAAAGCTTTCAAATTCTGACTTGAAAATAGGATTTGACAAATGCTTGGTTACATCATGCAGCTAGGGAGAAGAGAAGCTCCTTGGCTTTGCAGTACATTGATAATATGATGAGGATTTTTTTTTGAGATGTTTTAAATAGTTTTCTCATCAAATATATAATTTGCTCTATTTATAGGATGTTCAAATATGGAGTGTGAAATTAGGTTAGGAAATTGTACTTCCTTTGTGAAGGGACTGTCTGTGTCTAAAGATCTCAAATGTCCATTCTAGGAATAAATGTTTCCTTTCACATTGCAGAGAGCTAAGTGAGAATGAGTACAGAGCCCGCAGTGTCTACGTAATAAATACTCTCAATAACATCTTCTAAGTGCCAACCATTGTGCTAGACAGTGTGCCTGTCTACCTGTACAAAATACAATACTCATAACAATCTTGCAAAATAGGTGTAAACAAGTTCGTTTTTACATAGAAAGTAACCTAGAGAACTTGAGAAACTTGTCCATAGTCACAGAGCTTATAAGTGGCACAGCCGGGATTTCAGCCCAGTCTGTGTAGCTCTTAAACTTATCATGCCCCTTCTATAGTTAGTGGTCAAAGAGAAATTTTTCTACTCATAGACAGTCTTCATATGTCACACGCCTGAAGCTGTCCATGCAATTGAAGGCAGGAAAACCTGGTTCCCTATTCTCTTTCTCCTCTAATTAACTCATTTTTAATCAAAGGTATCTAGTAAATGACTGTGAATGGATAAACGAATTCATGAATGTGTGAATGCATGGAAGAATCAATCAAAAGATAAAAATTTTGTGAGCATATTCTTTTCTGCACTTATTTCTTGGTCTGAATTTAATAGCTGGTCTTAGCTAGCCCTTATCTTCATGCAGTTTATTTCAGAAAGAAGATAAAACTTTCCTCCTGTAGTTAGATTTTGAAAGCATACATTTTAAAGGCATAGTTTTCTTATAATCAAATAAAAGTACTTATAATTTAAGACTATTGCAATAGAGAGAGTTGGGGGACTATTATAAAGGAAAAAAACTCAGAACAATTGTCAACTATTTTTTTTTTCAGTCCTTTCTGTAAGGCAGGCTCATATTGCTTTCTCAAAGGACAGAAATGCTTCATACAGGTAGACAGACCAACTTACTGAAAGACATTTTTAGCCTTTCAGTTAAAGATAATGTCACTTTTTGTTATTTCTCTACCATAAATTTCCAGCCATGAGGTATAATGTGGAAACCAGTTAAAATTTTTTATTGTCACTTCTAGAGATGTTAGAAGGCAGATAAAACCTTTGAAAAAGTGTGATTTTGCCACAGTTCTCATCTCTCACTCTTAGGAATTATACTCCTGGAAAATAATCTATATTTGCTCACTCTTGTTTTGCGATTTAATGAACTGTTATAAATGAGCAATTGTGACAAACATATACCTAGATATAGTGAGCTTGGGATGACCATCAGGATAAAATTATTTGAAATAATTCTACCAATTCAATTGTCACGTGTAATCTCTTTTAAAATTGTTAAAGTCATGATGAATCCTTCACTCTTAAACTTATTAATTCTATTTTCACAATCATAATTATTTTCATGAAATGCTTTTATTTAAAATGCAGATACTTAGGTAAGCCAGGTTTAGAGTGATGACCTTTTTTCCATCTTTATTGAAGTATAATTAATAAATAAAAGTTATATATTTCAGGTGTATGACTTGAGGTTTTGATATACATATACATTGTGAAATAATCACCATAGTCAATAGTGATGACATTTTAAATCAACTCTATTGAATTCCTGTGATAGGTGTTCTGGGGGTATAATAAATTCTGTCCCGTGGAAGTGAATGCAATAAGATAAGACGTATACCTAAGCAGTTTCCAAACTTTTAGATTTAAACATAATTTGGAAAGGCATATCCCTCCACTGTTCTAATGCACTAAAAAAATATTGCTCACTGTCTTATAAGAGTCAATTAGCATATTATTAATCCACATATAGGCAATGTCATGCTATAATTATAAATGCAACCACTACAATAAGGAGCCTTGTGATGCATGGATTACATTTAGATAATGTCTCTTCTCCCCTCAGCGGTTTCCCCTCTTTTATCTCCTCCTTTCTCCCTGTCTCTCTCTGTCTTTGTCACTCACTTTGCTTTAATTATCAGTGTTTGCTAAGTGATCTGTTTTTCTATCTATCCATTCATTTAGATGCTCTAGATGTAATAGGACATGAATTAGAAGTAAATAAACTCTGGATGTGGAGATAAAATAAATCAGGTTGTCACATATTCCAAGTCCCAGGAAAGTGAATAAGGAGGAGAGCGTAGAGAGAGGTCCAATATCCCTATATCTGTGCAGTGGCACCCCCAGGAGATCTGGCCTGGAGAACAGGGAATCACAGTGCCAGGCAAGAATCAGCACTACCTATCCTGGTATGACAGAGATCAGCCCCAAAATATCAGCATTTATGTGAGGCGCCAGCTGGAGTGAGAGATACAGATCCTATTCAATTGAGTAGACAAGAGGATTTCAGGGCAGGAAAATGAAATTTATTCAGTTAAGTAGATAATTGGCCACTCACTTTAAGCACTTCTTAGAACCATTCTTTATACTGCCATGCAAGGAACAAAAATAATTCCTTATTAGTTGTAATAATAATTTACATAAACATTGCATTGTAGGAACTTTTATATTTCCAAAGTGCTTTCAGATATATCAGATTTGATCCCCATAACATCATCATGAGATAGAGAAGTTATGATTCACATACACAAATGATATGTTTACATATATGTTTACATATACAGTGTGTGTGTATGTATGTTCATATGTATTATTGAGAACCCAGAAACCAGTCTAAGATGCTCCATATTGCTCATGAGATCCAGACTGAGACTTGATTTCTGGACTAGTATGTATTTTCCATTTTCAATCCACATACTACAAATTAACTGAAGTAGTTCAACACTATACTGTTCCAAATATGTATTAATGAACCAAAGTTTGCACCATAAAGAATGAAACCATCGATACAGAAGCGTAGAATTTCAGTTGAACTATAACCGGGAAAAATTAGATCTTCGTGTCTGGACAATATAACATTGCAATGTCTGAGCCAGATAACATTTACTGTCAATCACTACTTGATAGAAACACTCATAGAGAAGCTGCTCAGATATTGGCTTAAGTGGGGGAGCTCAGTATAGAATCTTTCGTATATTCAACTCATGGATCCAAAAAATCAGAAAATCAACTTTCTGTTAACTAAATCATCATTTCCAATCACCTTTCTACTTCTTGCTGTTTCATACTCCAAGCATTGTGTAGGATAGTTCTCATGTATTCCCAGGTTCAAGCTCTATCAAGGGGCTTTACTACATGTTACTATCCAGTAGAACAGAAATATGGATAACTTTCTGCCTGTGGCTCCTTCTGTACACTTGATTTCGAATCTCCAATTCCAAGGCCATCATGTAAATGAGACTTCCCCGATCAATGAATGCATGTCTAAATGGTATATGGAGAAACAATCAGTATTACTAATAAATGGTCACTTCTATTTATTTATTCCCAAGATATAATAAGAGATAATTTGACAAACCCCTAATGATGGTTGTGTGAGAGAGATAAAGCTAAATATCTCATTAGCACTTAGGCTGTGAAAACAGTAGTTAATAAGAGAGGCCTGGGAAGTCGAAAGGATTTTCATCAGTGGATTAATGAGAAGAGAGAGAGAGAGTTCATTGAGTTAATTTTGAAGCCAGCATGGCCTGCAGTGTTCTAAGTTGAAGGGACAATATGCAAGAAAAAATTCAGTAATTTACTTTGTTTTTTCAGTCTTCAAGAATTTAGTTATGCATTTACGTGTGGAGATGAGAGGCAAGATGGTTAAGGTCCTAAAAAATTATGAAAAAATTACCACAAGTAAATAAAGAACTTTCTGGGTGTACTCCATTTCAAAATAACTGCAGTTAAATCAATATTTGAATTTTTGTAACTGGATCTTAAAAATTTAAACTCTAACATTCATTTTATTCCCTTTTTGGTGTCACTTACTGTGCTTCCCTATAAAGTGATGCAACAGCTGTGTATGTGTGTCTCCTCGTATGTGTTTTCTTCATGACAGTCTTAGTGGTCACTTATCTAAAGTCCGAAACTCTCCCTTTGCCACATTTTTAACTTACTTTAAGTGTATTACATCATGTATCTTTATGAGTCATATCAAATCCTTTACAGAACAAGATGGCTTTAGTTGGATGAATGGTTGGATGGATAGGTGAATTGATGGGTAGATGGATGGATAGGTGATGAATGGATGAATAGAAGTCAGCTGGAATGAGACAATCACAATCTACTAGATGTTGGGATAATCTCATAACTTTGCCATTAATTAGCAATATAATCATAGTCAAATACAAATGCTTAATTTTCCAGCTTCAGTTTCCTGATATGTAAAATGAAGAGCTGAGACTAATGATCACTAATGTCTTGCTCAGTATGAGAAGATATATGACTGCTTGACTAAATTTGATTCCATTCCCTTATGTGTTAGATGCCAACAATGAAAGCTTGAATTTTGGAGGCGTGTTAGTTGAAACTATCCATAATTGGCATTTTACAATTATAAAATCTGCTTTGGCCTCATAATGAATAGGATTTTCGGTTCAACCTGTGTGACTAATTAGTCCTTTCAGTAACAGTAGTTGGACTAGAGATTCACATTGACACAGAAGCCTAGATTTGCATTGTAAACATCTGTCAGTATTTATTTAATTTGGAAATGGCTAAACCGAGTTCAGAAAGTGCTTTGTCCAAAACCAAAACAAATAGAGAAGGAACAGATCAGACCACATGCATATTCTAGTTTCCCTTACAGTACCTACAGTCTACTACAAGCAGTCTTTGGAGGTCTTACACCCCCAAATTCTAACTAGGGAGAATCCATAAAAATAGATTATTCTAATGGCTTCCTAAAAATTTAAACTCCACTTTTTTTCTTTTATTTTTTTTTGGCCAGCTCTCCTACATTGATTGCTTTGGCTAAAAATGAAATATGAGCATAGAGGTCATCATTAGCTTAAATAAATAGTATAAGAGATGTACTACCATTTTTAAAACATAAATTTAATTTTAACTTTTCTGACACCAGGTTTCTACTTTGCAGGTTTATCACTATTTTGCATAACTTTGCTAAGACCTAACGTTATTTTTTGATTAATCGGGAATTCAGTTCTTTTCTTTCTTCCATAATTTTCTTTAAATTCAATTTTCTGTGGCATTATTTCCATATCCCTATTTTTCCCTTGCGTTTTGCCTGTTAGGATGAGCAATATCAAATGCATATCAAAACCCATGTTAGAATACATAAGGTATTGTGATCTCTTTACCATAGTGGAGTTTTTCTATTCAGCACACTTTCACTATTCTGGAACCATCGTATACATTTTAAGCAGCTAACAAAATTTTGAAGAAAATTGAATGGCTTTCAAGTCTGTCTTTTTCCCAAGCAGACAGCTGATTTATGGTCACCTTATGTAATAACCTAAGGCATCAGTTGGGAAAAAAATGTTAAAGAAATGTGAAAGCTGTCTGTTTTCAAGAATATTTAAGCTTCGCCCTCATTATTCATGAGGGCCAATGTCCAAACATTCAAATGGGGCAAATGAGTGTACGAATGGGGTGTGCGGGCGGGGTGCGGTTTGAGCAAGTGCTTGACTATAACACTCAGGATAATAGCACCTCCACCTGTGTCCTGAATGAGCCTATCGTTGGTAATTATTTAATGGAATAATAGATTTGGGAGCACTGTTACATTTCAAGAAAAATAAGCTATTTGATTGTTATTTATATTAATGAGTGATTCGTTTCTATACTTTAGAATAGAGTGGGCACAATAAGTTACTTGAAGGTATGAACGACTAGGTAGTGACCACATTTCATGCCCATCAGAAAATGCTATGCATAGTGGAGGTGTTTCGTATTTGTTGGTAACTAACTAATCCTCATTTTCTTTGTTCTTCATGTACTAGAGCTAAAATTTACCCTTCACATATTGGATCTCAGCTTATAATTTTTATTTTTATTAGTGAGCCATAGGATGGACATCTTTATGTGGCATCTACTACTCAGAGAAACGATTGACAAAAAGCAAAAACTTGACCAAAACAATGGAAACTACCATAGAATTCATGCAGAGTCTCTAAGTTCATTTGTACCTTTAATAGGATTGTTGACTAAAATCACCAATTCGATATAATCAAATTGATTATATCAAATTGACTGATTTAATCAAATTGACATACTATTTGGAAATTGTATATGTGTATTACAATTGGATTGTTTTCTGCAATTTTATCTCTTGGTGAAAATTGTGACTTCTCTCACCTCCTAGGAACTTCTTGCCCTATAGATTATCTGTGTAGTGGGTCACACCTTTCTTGGGGAATTTGGAAAACTAATTCTGAATACTGGCATCTTTCCAGAGAAAGACACTTAGCAATAAATCTTCTCTGGAGAGACTATCAGATTCAGCCCTAAAAACCAGACATAAATGTTCCCTCTCTTCTTGAGCAACTTCATATAGACAAAAGTATCAGCAAGAACAAGTGTCCATCGATTAGCCAAACATATCACATTTCAGTTAGCACCATACCCCACCCAACAGTTGTCTCAATTCAGTCTAAATGTCCTTCACAGCAGTGAGAGATTGGGCTAAATAATATTACACAAGTAAGAACCATTGCTTGAGACAATTTTTTTTTTACTTTGTCCTTAGACTTATCGTTAGATAGACTATTGTTTAAAAACGGTTTCAATCAAAATGTTAGAGTAACTCAGGGATTTCCTGAGTTACTGAGTTGGGGACGTCAAAATCATAGTGGACATCTTTTTGCACAGTTGGAGTTCACTCATTTCCTCACAAAGCAGATATGTCCTTGTAGAGTTTTGTATGTGCTTTCCTAGGAGTGCCTTCATCCTCAGCAAAGTTCTTTATCATGAGGAATAAAGTCTAGGAATGCTCTTCTTATTAGAGATATATTTCTGTCTTCTCGTCAGATCTTTTTACCATAGGTATGCAGTTGTGCTGTATTTTAAAAAGTGATAGCAAGTGGATGTGCAGCAAATTTCATCATTAAAGGTGGGAGAGGGAATGACTCCCTGTGAGAAAGAACAAAAATAAATGTGTGTGTCTCTACTATCTAACCCACAAAATGGTCTCTTCCTAATAACCCTAGGTATTAAATAAATTGGTCTTTTTTAAAATTTATTTTTCAATTACAGTAGACAGACAATATTATATTCGTTTCAGGTGTTCAGCATAGTGATTAGACATTTATACCTTATTAAGTGATCACCTGATAGATCTCATGCCCATCTGACTGAACTAACCTCTTACTGTACATTAAGAACATTCTTTCTTCCCTATTCTGATTACTTTTTCCTATTCTATACTATGTTGGTGTTTATCTGTTTAACATGACAAATTAAGTCCCAGTGCTTTTATTTCTTGAATTCTGTCCAAGTTGTTTTTTTCCTAAAGGTAAGGAGACCTCAGTATTTTTAGTAGACATTTTGAGCAAGAACAGATGCTTGCCATGGGAATATACATACCACTCTGAATTAGGGAAGATTAGCATAGCACTTTTGAACTCTGAGTGGTTAAATATACATTTAGGGACACTTATCTAAATGGATGGTTATGTAAAGCTAATGCTTTTGCTTGATCACTATTCTGTCTCTTTCAGCAGGTAGTCTCTCTTCTGAAAAAGGTTACAAGCATCAAGGGAAAGTATACTGAAGAATAGAATTGATTAAGGTGACATATTTGAATTTCTTTCTGCCACTCTCTCAACAGCATGTCATAGAGAGGCAGTTCCAAACACAGTGAATTAAATTTAAAGTACACAGCTTTGGCTACCAAATTGTTCAGTTAATCCAGCCTCTAAGATGAAATTTAATTTTTTTTCTCTACACTTGAACCATTTCCTGAATTTTTACACAATGATGATTTCTACCAACACATCTATTGATTTGAGGTCTTTTATTCACAAGACTATTAGTGGTTTTTAATTTCTGATGGAAAAAAAATATGAAAAACAAGAATGTATATTCATTATACTAGGAAAAGCATATTAAAAATTATAGTTTTACAATAAGGTCATATCTGTACAGTTTTTTTTCCTATTGTAAAAGGCAGATACTATTTAATGGATGACATGTTTTGTTATTTTAGGTACTGTGTTTTGTGAAAGATAGCACTGAGAACATTCTAACACTTTGTTTGCTGCGGAATTGTTCCAAAAGGCTGTTGAATATAGAAAGTAGGTCAGCTTTTAAAACAAAATTTAACTTGTTTAGCCTAAATAATTCAGTCTGCATGAAATACTATATACTGAGTCACACATTTTTAGTTAATGAATTTCTTTTAAAACGCAGCCTTCATTATGTATGCGTGATGTTTGACTTCTAATTCAGAATTTGAACCTATGCAGTAAAGATGGAAGCTTAGTCCAGCAAAGTGCCAATATAGCTGCTGTATTTTTATATAAATATTAACATGAGACCTTAAGAGAAAAATAATTCATATGTACAACTTCCAATTTAATATCTAAAATTGTATTATAACTATAGTGCAAAAAAGATGAAATTGGTGCTATTCATGAAATAACGATAATGTCAATCATATTGCAGCTTCTATAAGTGTGGTCCTATTCTAGATATTTTCTGTGTACCAACTTAATTCTTACGACAATAAGCACTACGATGCTTTTTCAGTTTTTCAGATAAGAAAAATAAGGCACAGAATAGTTTTTAAACTTTTAAAGCAGGATTTCTCAATTTCTGTACTATTGACATTTTGGGTCAGATAATTCTTTGCTGTGGGATGGTTGTCATGTGCATTTTAGAATGTTTAGCATCATCCCTGGTCTCTACTCATTAGCTGCCAATAGAAGCTGATCCTTTCTCCCTCCAGCCAGCCTCAGCCCAACTGTGTCAACCTTTAATGTCTCCAGACATTGCTAAATGTCCCCCGGGTGGAAGAGGGGAGAGGAGGCAACATCACTGCTGGGATGAGAAGCAGTGAATTAAAGAATTTATCCACATCCTCCTCCTCCTCCTATCAATAACCAAACAACAACAACCCTATATGATTTCATCAATACAGTTACAATTCCTCAAGGAAAATGAGAAATTCTCTTGTAACCTTGAGATTAAAGAGTATCCACTGTGGTTGAGAAAAAAGTAGCTTTCTCCTTGAAGTTGGCTCTAGAAGAAAGCAGATGATCTGTGTGGGAGTGAATTAGAACAATTGACCTGCAAGATCTCATAATCCAATAACTTATTATTATCGAGTCAGTTTGTATGTTATCCTTTAAGAGGTGCTTGTGCGAAAAGGAGAATGAAAGATGCCTGCATGACTTTCACATCAGTTGCTGGTAGTTATCGCTGATGTAAACAGTACAATTCCAGGAATACTGATATTATGAACTGGTCTTTTAAAATAACAGCAACAAAATAATGAAGCCAGTCTCCTGTCTCAGAGGAATTAAGAGCAGAATAATATTGAACCATCTCACAATTCTATTTAAATGCTTGTATTTAAAGTTATATTGTGAAGTATTAGCATCTCAACAAATTATTTATTCTTAAAGACCCTGCACTTGATTTTTAAGCCTAATTTTTGTCAGAAAAATGCATCATCGCATTTTTAAAATGGTACAATTTTCTTAACATTTATTTATACTTTAATCTCTGACTATATTAGGTAATCCCTTAATGAAAGCAAATCATATCATAGTTCTGCTTTTTAATATTGGACATATATTATTTTTAAAATTTCATTAAGGCATTGTTGATGTATAATATTAGGTGTACAAAATAATCACAATAAGTCTAGTTAACATGCATCACTATACATAGTTACAACCTATACCATTTTAATTCCACTTTTAAATAAGGATTTTGTCAATGTTGCTGTTCTGGGTATTGTCTGAACAGTTATAGCCTTCTTAATCCTTAGCTCATGTAATTAGGCATTTTTCTTCTTGTACCTTTAATTCTTAGCTTTAGCGAAATCTGATGCAAACCTTCACAGTTTCCATGTAGAGTTTACTGCTGCTTGTAAATGTGTTGATTATGTGACTGCTAGGATTTACATGCTCTGCTTTTATTATGTTGATGGTTATCTTTTTTTGCTGAAAGTGCAATGAAGCAATTAGAATATTACAGAGAAAACTGTGACCTCTTTCCTATTTACTGTCAAATACCACCCCCCCTTCAAATATGCTTTTTATTATGAAACTTCAATAATAAAAAGAGCAAGAGACATGATACCTGCTTCCTAAATGTTACAAAAAAAAAGACTTGAGTGTGAAAGCTCAACACAAATTTTTAAAATACCTTAAATGAACTGTATTTGCTTCTTTTTCGCAGCAGTGAAAGCTATTCTCTACTTAATCTGTGTTTCCTAATAACAGCAAGCTCTATCACAAAGATTCATCAAAGTCGACCTGGTAAAAGGTTATAGCTATTCTGCTTTTAGAAAGCCAAGCACAAGTACTGTATAAAACCTACTGATGCATACATTGTAGCTCTCTGGGGCTGTAATAAATTTCAAATCACCTGTTTCTGCCAGGTTGTTTTAAACCTGTATGCTACTATATGCAGTTTCTCTGTGCAGTTGAATGGATGGATATATACAAGTTGGCTACCACTATTTCCATGTTCTTGTATAAAATAAGCTATAACCAAGTTTTCACAAATATGCAAACACTTCCATGAGAGATCTAAACTAAGTTGAAAAAAATGTAAGCTCTGTGTCCAAAGATGAGAACCTCTATTAGTTCCCTTTAAATTAATCAGCCGAATATGATTCTTTTACAGACCACAGATGACATCCTTGTGGCCTCAGCAGAATGTCCCAGCGATGATGAGGACATTGACCCCTGTGAGCCGAGCTCAGGTGGGTTAGGTTAGTCGACTTTTTTTCTTACCTTCTTTGCTTTACTCTAAATCTTTGTTGCATGCTGTAGTCCTTAGACGAGCCTTGTACTTAGGTCTAGAAGTCCACCCTATTAAAGAATGCCTTGTTCATGCTTTTTTACATGGATATAGTTTCCCATATTTATTGAAAAAAAAATTTTGAAAACAAAACCCATCAAGATGTCATATTTCAGAAAAAGCAGTGGGAACAGCAGTGTTCACATTTCATTAACTCACAACGTAATTTTAGTCTATAACAGTATAATGGGCTTTCTCTCGGGTCACCCGTGGTACAACTGTAAAACTTAAAAATTGCAGTGCATTATGAGAAATTATTTGACCTTTCTACTGAAAAAAGTCCTCACACTCACTTTGCCTGCAAATTATCTTAAGTGATAGATACCTGAATTTCAGAAGTGAAAGTATTAATGGCAGCAGTAAAACAAGCAATAGGTAGAGGCCTTACTCTATTTAAGAGAGAAATATTTGAATCATGCCATGTCTCTTTAAAATTCAGGCTTGTGCATTTTAACTCTAGCTGATGCATAATTTCTCCTCTTTTGTGATACGATGTGACTGACCACCATATAAATACTGTTTCTATGCAGCCCTGTACCATTTCTTATCTTTATTCAAGTAGTGACTGTGGACCATGAAAATTAATAGGGTTTTATCGCAAATATTCATAATACCAAGTATTAGGGTCGTTTCCTTTGTAAAGTGGTGTCTCTTAAAATTCAATAATTTCATAGTTTAGGTTAACAAAATGAGTGAGGTTGATATGGACTAACCACTGGCAGCTAACTCATGACTGTAAATGGCACTTAGAACCCCAGAAGTACTTCATGTCACTATAAATTTGCATTCTTGTGAAGAATATCAAAGTAGATCTACTCATTCTGATGTATGGATTTTATAAAAGTGGTTAGGATACCTATCTTTTCCCCACTGATAGCTGCTCAGCAGGAGAAGGTTCAGGAGACCCAGACTGGTTGTGTTCTCTCTTCCTTCCTCTGCCTTCACCCCACCAATCAAAATCTTCAGCCTCCTTCAGACTCTTTCTTACACTATTATTAGAACTCTGATGATCATCTATTCCATTCTTCCAGTTTATTGATTTCCATAATCACTGTTTTGGTTATCTGGACTGATGTAGTCCCTTCACAATGTCATCCTGGGCCCTTCTGCCAAGATCTTGACTTTGTTTTCATTGGTATATTCATTCGCTCTGTTAGTCATAAAAAAGAAAAAGGGAAAAAAAAGTTATTGTTTCTCTTTGCCTTTTCCCTCCTTCAAGTTTCTTCTTTCCCCGTTTCTCCATCTGCACTTTTCTGAGATCCACCAGCATGGCTTGTTCATAAAACAGAGTCTAATGTTTTCTTGTACATTGATATGTGTGTATGTTTATATTTGATTTCGTTTCTTAATGAGCATTTTCTAAAGAGCAATTATTTCAGTATTTTCCACTATATTAAAAAAATCACTAAAAACAGAACAGGTTTTTACTAATAGTAATTACTGATTTTCCCCTGGCCTGAATGCTTTTGCTATATGAGTATAGACTATCATCCTCACCTTGAGTATCTAGTAACCCTTATTGCATTTAAAATGGTCACTTTTTTTTTCCTTCTTGATCCAATTCTTCTAGCTTTGCTTATAGGTCTTAGCATTCCTTATAGACTAGTTTACCGTGTCTCCCTTTCTCTGGGGACACTTGCCTAAAAACAGTAGGGTATGTGGGGGAGAGGAGACAAAGCAAGAGATTTGTCATCCTGTCCTTTTTATTCTGTCCTTTTTATTGAGTTTTGTCAGCTTTGTTAAACATTACAGCACAATGGAAAGTGAGGACCAGCTTGTTAATAGCCATACTCCCAATAATCTTTCTGCCCTTGTCTTCTTTACCATACTTAAGGCTCTCTGTGAAAGAATCTGGTTTGCTTACCTGTTACTTGTTCATTAATGTATAGCTTGCATCACCTCACAAAAAGGGAAGCTCCATGAAGCAGAAACGGTATTTGCCTTGCTCCCTGCATGGATCTGTTGTATAAATTTTATTTTTGTTTTACTGCAGCAGTGGATGTGATTCAACATACAAGACACAGCAGCTACTGACTGTGATGACAGCTACTTCAGTACTCTTGTGACAAACCTTGTTGAACTTTTCATCCTCTCTCTCTCTTCATTCCTTACTCCATAGTTTTCAATTCATCAATTCCTCTTAAGGCTTAAATTTCAAATTCTGTTGCTTCAATGAGATCATTTGCCTTAGGCTTTTCTTGTGATCTTCCCTCTTCTTAAAAGTGTCTTGCTAGTGCATTTCACAACTGGTTTCTCATTCTGTATTATATTTTTGTAAATGAGGTCTCTTTTCTATATTGGGTTGTTCTGTCCAATTCCCTATGATTTTTTTCATGCCCATCTTTAATAATTTATGTAGTGTTGCTCTTTGGGTAGAATTGGCTGTTTGTATGACAGTTTCCTATGAACTTCTTAGTTTACATGATATTTTTCTATATTCTGCTTTTCTTGGAATAGAGTATTTTTCAATTCTCTTTAAATCTGAATATTGTTTTATTATAGGATGCCCCTCCTACAAATCTTTGTACTAGTTTTCTCAGATATCTTGTTTGCTGCTTATCGTTAATACAAAAATTATAGGTACTGATTTTATTAGACTTTGGATACTGGCTACTGTTAGATATATCTTGATAAAATCATTTCAGATTATCAGCAGGTCATATTTTGGAAAACTGACTTTTACGAAAGTTACATTTTGAGTTAATATTCAGAAATGAATATAGCTGCTATGCTCTTGTGCTACTCTCTCAGCAAGTGAAAGCAGATATTTTTTGTAAAGAGATGCATAATTACTTTTACAGATGGAATGCCTAAATCTTCTGTGTTTCACACTAATGTCTTTTATGCTCCCTAAATATTTAAATATGAAAATGTTCTAATCACCCAGACCCACACGCCCTTCAAAAAATGGCTTCTTCTCTGAAAACATACTATGTTCATTATTTTGGCAACATTCTAAGACTATTAATGAAACAGGACAAATCTGTCATCTTCTTGAGCGCAAGTAAATTATACCTTCTATTAAGTGTTTGATAAATTTGAATTACCATGTAGTTCCACTCAGGACTCTTAATGAAAAGGGAAAGTTGTGTATTTGGTGGATCGTCAGTTTCACCATTGATTGAGTGGTATTGAGTCCTACTGTGCACCCACTGCTCTGTTAAGCTCTGGGAGTAAAAACAAAGTTACACTATCAGTCTCATTCTATAAAAGAACATCTTTCATTCTACCCCGGACTCTTCTTCAGTTATTCTTTATTACCAGGTTCTTCATATTTGACATTAAAAGATCATCTGTTTTTTGGGTGATTGCAAGAATTAAAACTAATATTTTTAAGGCACCTCCTGCGAAGCTTGGCATAAAGTAAAGCCTAAATGGCAACTTTTCTTTTTCTCAATTTATAAAATTACATAAAAAAGAATATTCAAGCTATATTTTCCTTTTACATAATGCTGTTACCTTTCCTGGTTGAAAATTGGTGGGCAACTGATGAAACCACTCAGGCCTCCTGATGGGAACCGTACATGTTGAAACTAGATCAGGAGCAACCCCCTGGGTGGGAACACATGGAACTCGATTATACTTGATTCCAGCCATACTGCCCTGCATGGTTAGCATTGGATGACAATTTCATATTGGTATAAACAGTGTTTTAGACTATGAGACGGTGACTCTGCAATGCAGGAGGTCTAATTGAATCCCACATCTTAGCCGACAGGTAGAAATCTGAAGCAGCCATTGGTAACTAGGTCACATGCCCTAAAATGCCTAGTTCCAGCTAACTGTGCATATGACAAGTAGATGGCTTTTTCTTCATACCTTTTACCTTCTGTGCTTTTCCCTCAGCCTAAAGATATGATTGTTAGATTAAATAAATCAACATATGGAAAGCACATTGTAGAACAATGCCTTGCTCATAATATGTGCTATATGAATGTTTGTAAAACAGGTTTTTTTTAAAATCTTACGTTTTAGACTTACTTAGTAAATTGACAAAATGGCAACACTGCAAACCACTCAGTTTCCAAGATGACCCTTGATCATGTTACTATTTATCTTAGTTTTTATTTATCGTCTAAATAGACCCCTTTTTCAAACCTCCTAAAGAAATTTGAAAAGGTGATTTTTTATGTTGATGTGAGACTATAAAGATACTGACCCTCTTTTCCTGTGGGAGCTTCCTAATGAATAATTCTAGTTTGTCATTTGTTACAAAGAGAACAGGACCACCTTCAGTTTCCAGGGAGCCCTATTTAGGAAGGACAATTTTCTCTTTGATGTATGATGCTAATAATAATGTCTCTTCTCTGTGTGTTTGTGTGTGTGTGTAGGGGTGGGTGGGGGTAGCTAATAGGATATTGGGCCACTTTCATATCAATGAAACCCTTGTCAAATGAGAACAGCTCTATTGAATGGAAGAAATCTGGGTAACTGTAGCAGAAAAAAAAAAAAGGATAATTTTTTTGGCAATCTATCTTTTAGGCATTAACTGAGCCAGTGGGGATGAGGTGGTCACTATAGCCTCTCAGAGGATAACTGTTGATTGCCCATCAGTTGTTCACATTGGTCAGTAATGACAGATCACCTTCATAACTAGTATTTACTGAAGATTGATTCTGTGTTCATTATTTTTCTTAGTGCTTTATATACTATTATATTATATACTTAGTGCTTTATATACTTTATATACTACTATGTTCTACTATTCTACTTCATTTCATATTTTAGAAGGTTACTTAAGAATTCAGGCACCTCACAAATATAGGATTAATTTTTAAAATGTTCATTTAAATAATTCCATGGCTGGCATAAATTTGATGGCAAAAGGTCCTTTACATGTATTACTATTCATTAGGCTAAATTTGCTGCAATTACTATGCAATTTTGAGTGGTTTTACAGTGTGCTATTTTGAGAAAAGATCAAAGGATTTCTATTGAACTGATCCCATTAACCGCATTAGGACTAAAGATATGTATATTGAACAAGGTGCATCTTTTCATTAAAAAAATAATCATAATCATTTAAAGGGATATATCACTTATTAGATCATATTTTTGGAGCCTGATTAGAAGCTAATTTTGTGCTACATTTAAATTTGGGGTATTTATTATGTGGTTATTCAAAAAGTTTAATTAGCCCATAAAAGCCACACATTGCTGTTAAAATGGGAATTTTGAGCTGCAGCCAGTAAAACAGCAGTAATGAGTTCTCCATTTTTGGAAAGATGTAGAGTACAAGGCCAGAGTGCATATAGATAGGTAGAGGGCAGATGCAGTTGGGTCACCGATGAGCTATTTGGCTTTCAGTGTGTGACATGCTGGTAGAGAAACCTTTTCCATATAAAATTAATTTCCAGAAAACAAAAATGAACACTGTACGGTTAATATAAGAAAGTCACTTTAAACGGCATTTGTACTTACTTTTCCCATTTTTCTGAGAGC
This sequence comes from Pteropus medius, assembly GCF_902729225.1. Taxonomy (NCBI): domain Eukaryota; kingdom Metazoa; phylum Chordata; class Mammalia; order Chiroptera; family Pteropodidae; genus Pteropus; species Pteropus medius. The sequence goes on from NW_024349800.1 coordinate 33,499,059, forward strand.
AGTACCGTCAAAACAAAAATTACATTGAACAGAATTAAACAGGCAAGTAGGCCAGAACCCACCAAAAGCTCAAAAATCAAAAAACAGACGAGAATTTTAAGAGCTGCAGTGGAAGTTTCTAGACCATCTTTGATTTGGCTTCACCTAAAGTGAAAATAAACCTTCTCCTTTGATATTGGAGATGCTTTTACAACTTGGAGCAACACCTCCCCCATCAAGGTAACTCTTACCCTCCCACAAAAACTAAGACAGGAGGAGCAATCTTGCTTGAAGGATATATTTCAAAGGGACAGATTCCAGGTCCTTGAGAAAAATAGTCCTGGTAACACTAGTAAGAGACTGTAAAATATTTACACATCAAAGGAGCAGAGAAGGAATTTGGAATTCCAATTTCTCTAAAGTAAATGCTAAAAGGAAAGGGAGACCAGGGGCCTAGAGCAAGGAAGAAGCCTGTGTGAAGTTGGGTCAAGCTTTGGGGAAGTTAAGGTTAAAACCTCCATCAGCAAAGGTGATTCCACCTTTTCAGGCTACCAATTTGAACTACCAAAATTAGTTCCTACTAGGAGATCGGTAGAAAACAAAGTAAACAAAAAGTGGTTTTTGTTGCAGAACACAGCAATATTTATTGAATGTGAACTATTTTGACTTCTGTGATTTTGAAAAATTTTCTACCAATATAATGAAATGAATCATTGTCACTGGATAAAGAAGCTCTTAAAGAGCATTTTGTAAGAATTGTCATATGCAGCAGGGAGTATTAGTTTTAGCTGTAACTTTAAAATGAGAACTAGTTGGTGTCTCAGCCTTTCCTGGACTTGGAGAAGTTACTTAGCAACTTTGAGGCTCAAGTTCCTAATCTGTAAAATGGGGTTGATATGAGACTGAAAGAAGATGCAACCACAGTGTTTAGCAGAGTGCTTGGCATGTACTAAAGGTGTTTAATTATGATAAACTCGATCGTGAGTAGAGGTCCCATTGCTACTAGCTTTGGTTTTGTGCCAGTGGATGTATTGTGCTGCGCTGGAGGGCCCCTCATGAAGCATACGGATTTGATCTGAGTGAAAACTGAGCACTGTCCCTTTTGATAGAATGGACTCTATTCAGATGCCTTAACTAACATATGATTGGCTGCTTATAATAACTACTTAGCAAATAAATGAGTTTGCTGAGCTTGATTAAGCATCTAATTGAAAGTCTATAAAAAGTGCATGGCCACAAATACAGAAACTTCCTATTAAGTAACAGAAAAATTTGTTCAGTAATGAGTACACAATAAATTTTTAGGCAATCTACATGTATCTAGCTTTAAACTATTAATAACATTTCATATTACAAGTCCTTGTTAGAAAATGCAAATACCGTAAGAGCCTTTCTTAAGTGTGAAGATTTCCTGTTGAGCTTTGAAAGGAGACAATGAGATATTGCCATGCTTTAAAATACCAAAAATAAAGAAATATGGCATACATTTAGAAAGATATTGGGTAGTTCTCTTCTATAGAAACATGAAATCCAGGAAGAATGAAATTATGTTTTCTTATAATTTGTGTCAAACACTTGCTTTGATAATGAAACTGGTTTCCTATGGAGTTTATTTTATTAATTATATTTCCTCAAATGATATTAGAATATTCTGACTGCCACACTAGAGGAAATATTGCCTCCATGAAGAGCCAATACGTTTATTGATTCATGTGTTCAAAGGAGCAGCAACTGCTATATTACGCTTTGGTCTACATGTCTCATCGTATCTCATTTGACTTTGACTGAATTACTCTCATCAAAAAGCCTGGAACTGGTAATAAAGTAGGAAAGACAAGAATACTTTGGACTTCTGGTCGAGATGATGGAGAGGATAAATGCTTTGCTCATCTCCTCCCACAACAACATCAAAATTACAACTAAATTATAGAACAGCCATCAATGAGAACCACTCGAAGACTAGGTGAACAGAAGTCCTATAATTAAGAATATAAAGAAGCCATGACAAGAATTGTTAGGAAGGGCATAGATGTGGAAAGGGCAGGTCCCACACCCATGATGCGGTATTTGGAAGGGTATCTCAGCTGCAGAGGTTCCCCCTGAGGAGCGAGGGGTCCCCATAACATCTGCCTGTGAAAAGCAGTGGGGATTGCATCTGATTGAGAGGGAGGGCTGCTGGAGTACCACCAATTCCTCTTGAGAGACCTGCACACAGACTCACTCGCCCTGGCCTCCAGCACAAGGGCAGCAGCTTGAAAAGTGCCAAGGATATAAGGGGAGAAACTGAATTGACTAGTTTCAGGGTGAGGGATGGAGGGGTAGGGACAACTCTTTCCAGGGAATGAAGTGCTGGCAGGTACTATTATTTCTTTGTTGAGTTCTCTTCCTACCTAGCCAGCAGGTGCAGACAGGAGCCAAATCTGAGCTCTCTGTCAACCTGTTCACTCTGTCTTGGTGATTCCGAGACCCCACCCAACTCGTGGGCCCACACAAGTGGCCTGCCTTGGTTCATGCTGCAGACTTTCCTAAAATCTCTCAAAGGTCCACGAAACCCCAAATAAGCAGTGGCTCACCTATATCTCTTGCTAAGTGGCCCTGGCATAAGCAGCAACTGGTTTCAACTTGCATTATACTCCCATCAGGTAGCTGGCCCCAAGCCTGGAATAAGTTGTGGCCAGTGTTGGCTTGGAATGTAGCTTCCACTCAGCAGCCACAAGCCTAGCAAAAGTGGTGGCTGGCTTCAGCTCACGTCGTACTGCCCACCAGATGGTTCCAAGCCTGACAGCTGGCCTCAGTTTGCACCATAGCCTCTCCCAAGCACCTCCAAGCCCAGCACTAGCCCCCACAGATCACTTTGCAGCTTCCACTAAGTGGTCCCAAGCCAAGTACAAATAGCAGCTGACCTTGCTATGCACCAGAGCTGTTTCCAAGAGGCTCCAGAACCAACAGACACAGTGGTTGGTTTCAGACCACTCCACAGTACCACCCAACTATCTCAACAAGTGACATCCCAGAAGGGAAGACTAAGCTGGCAGCAGAGCTTCGCTAAAACAACTCTCACTCTGTGCGGTCAGTTCCTGAACAACAGCTTATCCACTGTTGTCATAGCACTGATGTGCCAAAAGCAATTAAGGCTCAATTACAGCAGGAGTGCATACACAACAAACACTCCTGGAGCACCCAGCTCAAGTGACAAGGGAAATTATGTCACTGGGTCTCAAAGGACACTGTGCCAAGACTGGGAGATGTAGCAAACCTACCCAATAAATGGAAGCAAACAGCCAAAATCAAGAGACAAACGTGTTCCAAATGAAAGAAAAGGACAAAACTCCAGAAAATGAACTAAATGAAATGGAGACAAACAATCTACCAGATACAGAGTTCAAAATACTGCTTATAAGGATGCTCAGTGAACTTAGGGAAATAATGGATGGACTCAGAACCTCAATGAAGAACCAGACAGAAATGAAGAATACATTAGAGAGAATAAACAGATTAGGTGAAGCAGAGGATCATTTCATCAATCGGCATGATGAAGTATAAAAAACATCCAATTAGAACATAAAAAAAAAAATTAAAAAAATGAAGATAGTTTAAGAGTTCTCTGAAATAACATCAAATATATCCACGTTCACACCATAGGGGTAACAGAGAGAAAGAGCAAGCAAGGGATTGAAAACCTATTTGAAGAAATAATGACAGAAAACTTCCCTAATTCGGTGAAGGAAATACATACAACTCCAGGAAGTACAGAGTCCCAAACAAGATGAAGCCAAAGAGGCTCACACCAAGACAAATTATAATTAAAATGTCAAAGGGTAAAGACAAAGTGAAAATCTTAAAAGTAGCAAGATATAAGCAGTTATTTACATACAAGGGAGCTCTCATAAAAGTATCAGCTGATTTCTGAACAGAAACTTGGCAGGCCAGAAGGGAATGATACAAAATATTCAAAGTAATGAAAAGCAAAGATCTACAACTATGATTATCCAGCAAGGCTATCATTTAGAATCAAAGGAGAGAGAGAGAGTTTCCCAGACAAGAAAAAACTAAAGGGGTTCATCACCATTAAACCAATATTACAAAAAAAATATATTATAGGAACTTTTTAAAGTAGAAAATAAATTTTCAAGACTCTGAATAACAGGAAAAATAATTCTCACTGACAAAGGCAATAAAAGCAGTGGCTCAGTCAACTATGAAGCTAGTGCAAAGGTTAACCAAAAGTAGGAAGATCATGTGAAATTACAACAATAAATTAAGGAATACGCACACACACAAAGAACTAAAATTAGTGATTTTAGAATATATTCAAAGTTAAGCAACCATCAACTTAAAATAGACTGCTATAAAATTTTTGGTTTGATAACCACAAGCCAAAATCCTACAAGAGATTGATTACCAGAGATACACATGAAATAAAGAGAAAGGAATCCAAACATGACACTTTAGAAAGTTATCAGAATTCAAGGGATAAGAAAAGGACAGAATAACTACAAAAACAAAACAATAAAATGACAATAATTATATACCTATTAATTATTAAATGTAAATGGAATAAATGTTCCAATCAAATACGTCGAATGGCTGACTGGATAAGAGAACAAGACCCACATATATACCATGTATGAGAGACCCACTTCAGATCAAAAGATACACACAGATTAAAAGTAAAAAGATGGCAAAAGATATTTTATGCAAGTGGAAATTTAAAAAAACATCTGTAGTCATACTTAGACAAAATAGGCTTTAAAATAAAGGCAGTAACAAGAGACAAAGGGTAGTTTATAATGAGATAGGGATCAAACAGGAAGATATAACTTTTGCAAATATCTACACACCCAATGTAGAAGCACCTAAAAATATAAAGCGAATATTTATGGACATAAAGAAATTGACAGTAATACCATAATAGTAGGGGACTTTACCACTTATTGACGTCAATGGATAGATTATCTAGACAAAAAAGTCAACAAGGGCACTGTGGCCTTAAATGACACATTAAATCAGATGGACTTAATTGACATTTTTTAGAGCATTTCACCTGAAAAGCAGCAGAATATACATTCTTTTCAAGTGCACATGGAACATTTTTCAGGATAGACCACGTTAGGCCAGAAAAACAAGTCAATGTTTTTAAAAAATTGAAATCATACAGCATCTTCTCCAGTCACAATGGTATGAAACTAGAAACCAATTACAAGAAAACTAAAACACACACAAACACTTGGAGGCTAAATGACATGCTACTAAACAGTGAATGGCTTAACCACAAGATTGAAGAAGATTCAAAAGATATCTTGAGACAAATGAAAATGAAAACAACCTAAAATCTGGACACAGACAAAGCAGTTTTAAGAGGGATGTTTATAGAGATACAGGTGTACCTCAAGAACCCAAATAAAAAAATCTAACTTTACACCTAAAGGAATTAGAAAAAGAACAAACAAAGCCCAAAATGAGAAGAAAGGAAATAATAAAGATCACAGTGAAAAGAAATGAAATAGAGTCTAAAAAACAATAGAAAAGATCACTGGAACCATGAGCTGGTTCTCTGGAAAGATAAACAAAACTGACATACCTTTAATGAAAGTCACCATGGAAAAAGGGTGCCCAAGTAAATAAAATCAGAAATGAAAGAGAAGTGACAACTGACACAACAGAAATACAAAGGATTATAGGGAATACTATGAACAATTATATTACAAGAATTGGACAAATCGTATGAAATGGATAAATTCCTAGAAACATATGGCCTTCCAAGTTTCAGTCAGGAAGAAACTGAAAATCTGAACAGACCTATAACTATTAACAAAATCAAATTAGTAATCAAAAAATTCTCAACAAACAAAAGCCTGGACCAGATCATTTCATAGTGATTTTTATTGAACATTTAGAGTAGAATTAATACCGAGCTTTCTCAAACTACTCCAAAAACTTGAAGAGGAGGAAAGGCTCCCAAATTAATTTTATGAGGCTAGCATTGCTCTTAATGCAAAACCAGACAAACACAGAAAGAAAATTATAGGCCTATATCCCTGGTGAACAGAGATGCAAAAATTCCTCAAGAAAATATTAGCATTACTAGAGGGAAAGGGGAGAAGGGGAGGTAGATAAGGGTACAGGGAGCCAAATATATGGTGACAGAAGAAAATTTAACTTTAGATAGTGAACACATAATGCAATATACATATAACATTATTGAACTGTACACTTAAAACCTATATACTTTTATTAACCGATGTCACCCCACTAAATATAAAAAAGAAAATATTAGCAGACAGAATTCAGCAATACTTTAAGAAGATCATACACCATGATCAAGTGAGACTTTTTCTCAGTATACAAGGATGGTTCAACATCCACAAATCAATCAATGTGATACATCGCAAACAAAATGAATAAAAATCATATGGTCAGATCAGTAGATGAAGAAGAATTTGATAAAAATCCAACATCCATTTATGATAGAAACTCTCAGCGAAGTAGGAATAGATGGAACATATCTCAACATAATAAAGGCCATATATGACAAACTCACAGCTAACATACTCAATGATGAAAAGCTGAAAGATCATGAACAAGACAAAGATGTCCACTTTTACCACTTTTATTCAACATTGTATTGAAAGTCCTAGTCACAACAATCCGACAAAATAAAGTCATCCAAATTGGAAAGGAAAAAGAACTGTCATTATTTGCAGATAGCATTATACTATATAGAGAGAACCCTAAAGAATCTACCAAAAAAATACCTGTTAGAATAAATTAAGTGCCAAGATACAAAATTAGTATTGAGAAATTAGTTGCATTTCTATACACCTATAATGAACTATCAGAGAGAAATTAAGAAAACAATCTCATTTACAACTGCATTAAAAAATACCTAAGAGTAAACTTAACCAAGGAGGTAAAAGATCTATACTTAGGAAATAAGACATTGAAGGAAAAAATTAAAGATACAAATAAATGGAAGAGCATTTTTATCATTTTTAATATGGCCATACTACCCAAAGCAATCTATAGATTCAATGCAATCCCTATTAAAATACCAATGGCATTTTCGAAGAAGCAGAATAATCTTAAAATTTATATGGAACCATAAAAGGCTTCGAACGTCCAAAGCAATCTTAAGAACAAAGTTGGAAGTATCACACTACCTGATATGAAACTATACTACAAGGCTATAGTAATCAAAACAGCATGGTACTGGCTTAAAAACAGACATGTAGATTAATGGAACAGAATAGAGACCCCAGAAATAAATCCATATGTATATGGTCAATCTATGACAAAAGATGCATAAATATGCAATGGAGTAAAGACAGTCCCTTCAATAAATGGTGTTGGAAAAACTGGACAGACACATATAAAGGAGTGAAACCAGATCACTTTCTTACACTATATACAAGAAAAATTTGTCTACAGCCATGCTACCCTGAACAAGCCTGATCCCATCTGATCTCGGAAGCTAAGCAGGGTCAGGCCTGGTTAGTACTTGGGTAGGAGACCACCTTGGAAGACCAGGTGCTGTAGGTGGTAAAAAAAAAAAGGGGGGGGGATTGTAAACTGACAAGGTCCTTGTAATCTGTGAGGTCAACCAAGAGTTGCCTCGCCTAAAAAAAAAAGAATAAATTCAAAATGAATTAAAGACTTAAAAACATGAACTGAAACCATAAACTCCTAGAAGATAACATAAACAATATACTCTTTAACATCCCTCTTAGTGATATGTTTTTTGGATATGTCTCCTCAGGCAAGGGAAATAAAAATAAATAAACAAATGTTACTACATCAAACTGAAGTTTTTGCACAGTGAAGGAAACCATCAACAAAACAAAAAGACAATCCACTGAATGGGAGAAAATATTTGCCAATGATACATCTGATAAGGGGTTAATATCCAAAATACATAAAGAACTCATACAACTTAACACCAAAAACAAACAAACAAACAAACAAAAAACAACTATGCCATTAAAAAATGGGCAGCAGGCCTGAATAGACATTTCTCAAAAGAAGACATACAGAAGGCTAACAGATATGTTAAAAGATGCTCAACATCACTAATTGTCAGTGAAAAGCAATTAAAAATACAATGAGATATCACACCTCACACCTGTGAGAATGACTGTTATTAATCAACAAAAACAAGTGTTGGCAAAGATGTGGAGAAAAAGGAACCATCGTGCACTGTTGGCATGGTTGTAAATTGGTGCAGCCACTATGGAAAACAGTATGAAGTTTCCTTAAAAAATTAAAAATATAACTACCATATGACCCAGCAATTCCACTTCTGGGTATTTATCAAAAGAAATCCAAAACACTAATTCCAAAAGATATATGAACCCTTTAGTTCATTGCAGCATTATTTACAATACCTAAGATATGGAAGCAACCTAAGTGTCCCTCGAAAGATGAATAAAGAAGTAGTGTGTATGTGTGTGTATATGTACTACACACATGCACATACCACCACACGCACACATACATACACAATGGAATGTTACTCAGCCATAAAAAAAAAGAATGAAATCTCGCTATATGCAAAAATATGGTTGGACCTAGAGGGTATTATGCTAAGTGGAATAAGTCATAAAGAGAAAGACAAATATCTTACAATTTCACTTATCTTTGGAATCTAAAAACAAAATAAATGAACAAACTCATAGAGACAGAGAACAAACTGATGGTTGCCATATGGGAGGAACGTTGGTGGGATGGATGAAAAAGGTGAAAAGAGTAAGAAGTACAAATTGCCAGTTATGAAAACAATCATGAAAAAAATAAAAACCAATCATGGAGTTGTAAAGTTGTAGGGAAAATAGTCAATAATGTCGTAATAACTATGTATGGTGTCAGATAGGTACTAGATTTATCAAATGGATCACTTCATAAGTTATATAAATGTCTAATCATCATGTTGTACACCTGAAACAAATATTGTATGTAAATTGAAAAATAAATGAAACTTATAAAAATAAAGAATATTTTATTAAGTTGTTAAAAAATAATGTATTAAAGATGCCAGCATAGCCAGACCATAAATTAAATTTTAAAAATACTGGTAGAAATAGAAGTACCAATGTTGCCGCTTTTATGTGCACACTAAAATTTCACATTTCATTGAGCAAACCTTGGAAGTCAGTGTGTCTGAATTTATATCCTAATTCATCCACTTGCTGTATAATCAGAAGCAAAGCATTCTTGATTTTGTGTAATTGCTTTTGTGCATCTGCAAAATGGCATGAATGATATTAAATACTCATGACATCATCTGATAAAAGACACAATGTATGTAGAGCACTTAGCATTGAGTCTGCCACATAAAAACTTTGATAATATAAATTAGTTTTTATTAGCAGTACTAGGAAATTAATTGAGTAAACAATATCATAAATGGAAGTCAGCCTGTATCTCGAGCAAGAAGGGGAAATGTTAGTAATTGGTACTTTATCCTTTAGACAGTTTTAAGAGTACTTCTGGATTCTATCAGCATAAAACTTTTCTCAGTATCCATTGTGAAACTAGTAAGACAAGAGCGGTGTTTCAGTTGGATAAATTTAGGATGCCAGGATGGGAAGAGGGCACATATCATTTGCTGTTCTTATTTTTGGTGGAAAAAAAGATGTGGGTCTCTGCCCCACAAAACTTTAAAGAGAAAATGATTAGCTTTTCTGTCTGCTCTTATAACCCGCTTGCTCTTCCTCCTAAGACATTCAGGAATGCTCTGGGCCACAGGAGTTAACTGGCATACCCACCACACGCCCTCCCCCCATGACGGATGGCTTGTCTTCCATATTTCCCAATTCTAGGCTTGACAGGCTTCCTTCTAATGGGCTCAGTGGGGAAGCTGTCTAATCTTTCACCTCAGCTATTGCACTTTCACCAAAAAGAATGTGATCTTTTCCCAACAAAAGAAAATTGAGATGGCAATAGCTTCTCTGACAGGAATATAAAAATGATCACCTGAAGTGAGTAGACCTAGTTTTAAAATCAGGAAAACTGTACACTACCTTATTACCCAGAATGACCTGAACTTATGTAGTTGCTATACAGAACCTGATTGAAGTGCAGTGCATATAGGATCCAGCATACAACTCTGCATTTACTTCTATAGTATACCTTGGAATTCTAGATCAGGTTAGAAAGGAGGAAAAAGAGAAGTGACCAAATAATTTTTTAAAGAAACCCTAAAACCTAATCAAGAATTATCATTTCCAAGATAAGCCTTGCTGTCAGTTACTACTAAAGAGTGGTTTTAGGTGATTGATTTCATGATACTTAAAAATATATAATAAAATAAAATTTTGAAAAGAAATTTAATTTACTTTAACCATAGGAGCCAGAGAGCACCGATCCATAAAGACAGACTTTCGCGGATAAACAGAAACAAGGTCCACCTTGACAATTAATGGCCTGAAACAACATGACAATTAATGGCCTGAAACAACATGTCCTGCAATGTAAATGGCTGTTTGCCACCTGAATTTGCAGGGCCTCCATTCATGGAAGTCCCTAAATACACTGACTCCTATGGAGATAATGTCCTTAGCAGTCACTGTCAGAGTGACTGAGTCATGGCATGCAGTACATATTATAAAATTATCTACTTTTGGGACAGCTGCTGATTCAAATACCTTTTGTGTGGAAGACACAGGGAAAAAACTGGACCATCTTTTTGCATCACACTTAATCCCCCTTAGAGCACTTGCACATTTATCATCCTACCTGACCGGATCCTCACAGTGACCCTGGGAGGCAAAGAATGTATCGCCATTATGTTTTTGATTGAAAAAATGTTAGCAGAGGACAATGAACTGCCAAGGGTCATTCACCAAGTTAGATGCAGTGCCTGGACTAGAACCGAATGTCCAATATGCTTTTCACGACTGTGTAGTGCTTTCCTGAATCGGTGGGAATGCAAAATCCTTTTACTGGAAAGAACAGATGCATGGCAGGAGATGCAGTGAAATGTGTCTGGAAGAAGGAGAACTGGACAGCAGCTTATACAAGAGGCCTAAACTGTTCAGTTCTATGGGAAAGGATAAAATTGAGAATACTACCGAATTATTCTGCAGTCATAAACGCAGTCACATTGAATATATAATGCTGTAATAGACATACCTGAGTTCGAATTTTGGCTGTGGCACCTATGAAGCCTAAATAATAGAACCTGTTTGAGACACAGTTTCCTTTCCTGTAAAGTAGTGGTAACATCTATGTCACAGAGTTATTATGAGGTATAAATTATCTATTTGTGTAATTTATTTGGTTAACAACTGTTACTTTTACTGAATTATTATGTGGTAGGCAGTGAGCCTACCACATAATAATTCAGTAAAAGTAACAGTTGTTAACCAAATAAATTAAGAAAAGCAATTTAAGCCTTGCAGTGAAGTAACAGCAGCCATGTTGAACATCAGTTGACAAATCATGTGAAAATATATCTGCTAAGGGTAAATCCATGTACTAGTTAAGAAAGAGGGTTTTGATAATTCGACATATTTAAGTAAATTAACCCCAAGGTATTATGAAATCTTCCCTGGAGCTCTTCAAAAATCTGACTTTACCTATAAATTATGAAAGAGAAAAACGGTGACTGTAACTACTTCAGTCAGAGGATTGGAAGGAGTGTCGCTGCAGTATTTACGTGTACACGTGCATGCATACACACTCCCTCCTGCCCTCCTTCCCTCTCCTTTTTACTCTAGCTATAATTCCTAGTCCAGAATTGAGGATTCCCTGGAATTAATCCTCTTGTTCTGTGTAAAGATTGATTGTGAAACTTACTATATGTAAAAATGTGAAATGCATCTTAAGAAAAGTGATTTCTGAGTGTATGTATTTTGGGGTATTTTAGTCAATGAGTTGCCAGTAAAAGAAGTTATTTTACTATGGAAGAGCTTAGTTGAATAGAAATGAGTAACGGAGAGTGTCATCTACATTTCAAAATATAGCTCTTCTTGCATTTTCTGAAATGGTAATACATTTTGATGAAAAACACATACAGACTCTCCCTAGCTTTCGACCTGACTGATGAGGCCCTTTTCAACTTTGTCTAATAGCAACGGGAATTAAAAGTACCCTAGAAACTTCTGCAGCTACTCTGCTGAATGTGAGAAGAGTTCCAAGTTAGCTCTCAACTATTTGTAGTACTGTGGGTCAGATGATGCTGATGTAAATAAGGCACCTAAATGAATCAAACCAAAGACTGCTAATTTGGTTGACTGTAAATAACTTAAGGACTTTCTCATTGGAAATTAAGCACATATTGCTTAGAGGCATAGGGAAGATAAATACAGCTATGATACTTGCATTGATGCATGTCGATACCAATTTGCACAGAAGTGATTTCTGGTTTAATTAAATAAATGTTATATTTAATTAATTTTCTGACGATATTTTAGGGGTGGGAGTTAGGGAAGTGCTGAGGTAAAAATATTTTATAAGGAAGTATGCAATGATATTGCCAGTGTTTTGCTCACTATTACCTTTACTCTAAACTTTGAAATCAAAAGTTTCTCACACTCTTAATGATTGCCTACTTCCAACCTACTCCCAAAAATTTATAAATTGAGAAAAACTCCTTCCTCTAATCAGTCAAAATAACATACAGCTAGTCTGTTCAATCTTCATTAGATGTTGGAGGGTGAGGGAAATGGTAGAAAGAGAAGTAGAGTCATGGGAGACTGAAAGACTAGCAATCTAGTCCAGAAGAAATGACCCGGCAGAAATAAAACATGTCTTCTCGATTCTGTTCTCGCCATCTTTAAGCCATCCTATCTCATATCTTCCTTCTTGAGAAATCCTCTGTGGCTTTCCAGGCCGTAGCCTGTCCTAGTTGGTGCTTTCTGTCCTCCAGGCACATGATGAGTTTTGTGTGTCTCTAGCATCCTTTCCCATGCAAAACCTAGATTTCCGTTGAAGATAATGATCCTCTCAATTCCACTCTAGAAAGCCTGAGACCTTCTCTTCTTTAAGTCTCATCCCAAATACCTTCTAATCAGAGAGCCTTTTACTGATGATTCTTTCTAAAATCTCCCCTCTCATTATTATTTCTCTTAGTACCCAATTTTTATGCCTTCCTGTGTTACTGAAATTTTTAAACTTAAAATTGTCTTTTTTTTTCTTATCTTTTCTATTTTATTTCCAATATGCTGTAAGTTTTAAGAAAGTAGAACCTATAACTGTCTTGGGCACCTTGGTATCCTTAACATCTTATATGGTACCTGGCAAATTGTTGCTCAATAAATAGTAATTGAAAATGTTTAATTTTTTTCTACTTAATTTTACGTTTTCCTTTTTTCTTATCGCCATACATTAACCAATAGTAAGAACCTGGCATGACTCTTTCATACATCTTTCACCAGGTTTCTATAAACATCTATAAATACAGGTTGTTTTTCTCTCTCGCTTTATAAAAATGAAAGCATGCTATATGAATTGAACTTCCTTTTCTCTTTTCCTAATACATTATGGACATATTTCAGGTCGACAGATTTAATTCTAACTTCTGTTTTTAACTCTGTAAAAATTCTAGACTATGGGTGTGCCATAATTTATTCAACCATAACCTTGTTACCAATCTTTTGTTATCCTTTTTCTTTTCTCACAAACATCATAACAACACCTTGCAGTATTACCACCGTTTTACAATATTGTCATTTCGTTCTTCTTTATTCCTTCAAATTTGTTTTAAAAAATTCTCCTTATTTTATTTTGACTTTTATTCTAGTGAAATTGAGCATCTTGTCCTACATTTAATCTCCAGTTTGGATCTTCTGTTCTCTACTTCCCACGTGTATTTTTGTCCATTCATCTAGTGGGTTGTCTTTTTCATGTCAACTGATACATACTCTGTGTATCTTAGAGATATTAACTTTTGCTCTGTCATATGTACTACAAATATTTCCCCTCTTTCTCCTTGGCATTTGCACTTTGTTGGTGACAATTCTCTTACATAAAGTTGTTATTATTTACGGAGTCAAATATGCTGATCTCATCATGTATGACTTTATTTCATGGTCTGTAATTTGTATGTTAAGTTTCATGTCTACCTGCAAAATTTTTCTCTTTCCCACGAAACTCACTATGCTGTAGCCACTCTGACTTTTGTTTATTTTCTGAAAAGCAAGCTCTTTCCTTTCTTGAGGTCATTGCACATATTATTCCTTCTCATTAGAAGACGATTCTGCTCACTTTTCACTTGACTACTCTCCACTCATTTTCCATGTCTCGGCATAAATGTCGCAGACTCAGAAAGGTTTTCCTGACTCTGCAGTCTAAACAGAAGCTTCTGTTCTACTCCTGCATGGTATCTACCTTTTCCTTCATCATATGCATTCCAGCTATTGCCTTCAGTTTAACTGTGAGATTCTTTGTTGTATGACTTTTCCTCATCATATTTAAAGGTCCATGAGGGTGGATGTCAAGTGTGTTTGGTTATCTACTTCACCTCCAGGATCTAGTACAGTTCCTGGAACTATCACTCACTATATATTTATTAATAGAAAGAGTGAATATTCTTGGAGAAAACTTCATAAAAGACAGGGAAACCTAAGCTAAGTCTTACTAAGTAGTAGTCCGCTAGGCAGGAAGAAAACGGTCATATGAGCCAGGCATGAAGGTAGAACTTTTATCGGTATATGGGGGGTGGGGAGGCGGGGAGTGGACTAGGGGAGAGCGATAAAATTATAATTCCAATTTCCTTTGAGAAAAATGGAAGACAAATTTGAATAGGCAGCTGCGGGTGTACTGTGAGGGACCATGAGAATAGTAGTCACATAGACACTTTAGTAAACACCATAACACTTTCAAGGGTTCTAATCAAACCTTATGTAACCATGTAAAAAGTTTATGAAGTCTGCAGATGACTAAGCTGTGGACACACAGTTTACAAAGTACAGGGTAACTGAAGAACAGGATTCTGTAAATGCCATGAAGTTATGGCTTCCCCCAGCAATGAGGGAGAGGTGTGTGTTCCTCTATTAGTTTTAGTGTGCCCCAAGTCACCCAGGGCGTGATTGTCCATTGTCTTTTCTGTTTCATGTGGTGCCATTTGAGGCAGTTCCCCGCCCTAGTCGGTGCTTTCTGTCCTCCAGGCATGTGATGAGTTTTTTGTCTAGCATCCCTTCCCATGCAAAACCTAGATTTCCGGTGAAGATAATGATCCTCTCAATCCCACAGTGGTGGTCCCTGCACTTTCTTTCAAACATGTGCCTTGGCAGCTTTGAAAGTAGTAGAGGGAAATGTTAGACCCAGCAGCCATGTGGGTGAGGAAGGCTTATTGATTTCCAAGTTCTTTCTGAAACTCCAGTTCATTGGAAGGGCTAATATGTATCGGACATGTACTCTCAAGCCTTTTGTCTGACCTGCAGAAACAAACTTTGGAATGTGCAGGGCATGGGTGGAGTTGGTGGGAAGGGAGGGATTTGAAACAGTCAGAATTTGTCACTTCTATGTAAACCACACTGTGAGCTGAAATTAGTTAATACCAAATGCATCATTGCTTACCTGCTTTCTTGCAGCTGTAGCATTTAAACGTATTCTTGCGGGTGGTTGCATCCTACTTTCTTCTGACCCAAGTTGTACTGAAGCACTAAAATAGAAAAAAAATAATAAAATTTTATTTTATTTTTGGAGATGGGTGGAAGACTGTGCTAATCTTAATTCACAAACACCCCAGGAGGCTAGAATTCCAATTTTCTTTTCACAATATTAATAAAACTGGGTACTGGAAAAGTCAAATCTTTCCCCATAAATCTGAAATCATTTTCAAGGCTAGCCTAGAAATATAATAACTTCCACATCTATTAAAACACAGTACAGAACTCTGGTCTAATGAGATCATTTTACACAGCTCTTTTTCCTAGGTGGGGTGGAGAAAGAAATTGAAAATTGTTAACTTTTAATTTAATCTATGATAAAACCTGAAAGACTGTTCAAAGACTAGTGAGAAAAAAATCAATAAATGGATCTTGCCAATAGTTTTTTTAAAAGATTATTGTAACACAGGATATCCTTTATATACCCCTCCTGATCTGAAATATATAGCTCATGTTCCATTTTTTATATTGGTATGTTTTATCCTTCATTATTACTTAAGATTAGAAATCTCTTACAGTTTTTTTTCTTAAAGCTTAAAAGCTGGGTTTTCACAGTCATCAGTACATAGTGAAACCCTAGCTTCATCCTTGATGTGACAGAGTCATGGTTGATGTGCCTGTAGACTAACAATCTATATTGAAGAAATAAAACCAGCAATAAAAATTCCCTGGAAACCAGAGTCTCGCCCTACAAAGCTAACTTTGGAAACAACATAAATATAATAAGATTACAGTGAAAGAACAGCTCATCCAAGTATACAAAATAGTTTCATAAAAATGACAATTTGAATGATAAAAAGAACATCTGATGGCATGGTTATTGCCTTGGTGAACTCGTCAGTGAAAATATAAGGTCTCACCATCATCTACCAAACCTTCTTTATATGTTACAGGAATTAGGACTTTAAGCATCATTTCTCACACAGTATTGCAAAAGAATAAATCAAGAGCACTTTTATTTTTTAATAATATTTGATTGCTATGTTTCTAGCCTCAAAGAATAACCAAAGGATGCCAAACACTTTCCATTGCAAAGTGAAACCTCTTTGGAAAAATTCATTAATGTTCAAAAATTTACCTTTCAAAATGTATAGTAATTTAGAACTTGAGTTATGAATCATCTTGCTAAGTAAATATGGGCTTTATACTCTCTACTTGCCTATACTAAGGTTATGACTAGGTACAATCAAACAGTGGCAAACAGATAAATATAGGCTCCAGTGCAAAACTTAATGGCTTAATGTGCTCCTCAGATCCCCATCTGTATAATGAGCTTTTTTTTATTGATAATAAGATATTTCATTTGATAAAGCATATAATTTTATTCTGTAAACAAATTTAGAAAGTTAATTTTAAAGTAAAGCACTCCTCCAATGTAGGACACAAAGACTGTGCTCTGGTTAAACACTTGCGTTTAGACATTTTTGCCAGCAGGGGCTATTTTTTATTATGCTTTGAAGTTAAGAACTTGGCAATAAGTGTTATCACTCTTTGCCATCTTGCTGAGTAATGCACCTACCCCGACAGGCAAAGATCCTGACCCCACTGGCCTGACCTCCATTAATCTGAGAGTGAGCAGGGACACACTCACTATGCTCTCTGAGAGCCACCTTCAAGGATAAGTCATGAGCTGGGAGAGGGTTGCACAGAAGAGGTAGAGAGGGGGATGAAGTAGGAAGAATAATAGAGAGAAACATAGGGTTGATGACAGAGGACCAGAGGAGCTGGTAAGAAAGGAGGCCTGTCAAAAACAGTTATCTATAATATATATATATAGCCTAATGTGTCTCTTAAACATGTTTATCCCATGGTGTTTCTTAGCTGGACCTAAATTAGTTCCTATTTGAAGATAGGATGCTCTTTCACAGATACAGTGCCAAGGACTGTCAAAATAAAGAATATACATCAGAATAATTTCTTTTCCTGTCTTGGTAGTTTAAAATAACTATCTCAGTAAATTTAAGGATAAGTTAAAATTTTAAATATTTTACTTTTTATGCAAAGCAACAAATGCATTTATTATTCTTTTTATATGACAAGGCACTGAGATATATCTTTTGCACTTACTATGCATTTTCCACAATGGGTCATTATCTGATATAAATAAATTGGTTTTAAGGTATAATGTGGAAATAACTTAATAAGTACCCTAACACCATGCCTACCTAAGTAATCACAATATTAATTAGACAATAAAAAACAAGAACATTTATAGAGCTAGCATACAGGATTCTTGATAAATTTGGGCCAAAGCAGACCATGTGCAAGAATAGAGACCATCAGATGTTGCCACAGATTTGAGAGAGGGAGAGGAAGAGAGAGAATTAAAAATCAATTTTCATCTATCCTTTAAGATAACACTACCCATACTCGTGTCTCAGAAATATTGCCATGGCCATTTGGCTGAAAAGTGGCTTTTATGAAAGAGGTTAAAACCCTTGTAACAGTTTTGTCCTTGCCAGTAGAATCATAGCTTCTGAATCATTTAGGCAAAAATGCCAGCAAAAATCAAAAGCCTTCATATTGCCATTAAGGTGTGTTTTTCCCACGTGTAATAGACCTGCAGTTACACTTCATTCCACTTGACCCTGAGGGGTTGTGATATCACTCATCCTTCAGTAAAATGGAGATAGGATAACATGGTGAAACTTTGATAAGTAAAATAATGTATTACAGTGTTCATATAAATTATGTGTAACTCACAATGATTTTTTACTACATCCATTGAATTACTTAAATAGAAGATATATAAATGGAAATAAACACCTAGGATATTTCATCTACTCTTTTTAGCTTGTGCCCTAACCTCAAATCAAAATACATGTGCCACCACCAAAGGTAAATATTCACCTATGTCTGGTTGCATCGAGTAACCCTTACATGCCCTGGCTCTTTTGGTACCCATCATCAGTCTTACTGAAGTTTGCCATTGACCTGGGCTCTTTGTGCCTCTGGGCCCAATATAATGAATTGGCTACATTAGCTTAATTTACCTACAATACAATTAACTTTTGCATTTGAGGACTTATGCTAATTTGTATGTATTTTGTTCTTTTAGCTCCCCTCCTTTATTAACTTTTACTTGTTTGTTTTTTAAGTTGTTCTCATCACATGCTGGGTCAAAGAAAGGGTAACAGAGTGAAAGTAAATTGTAGTTCATTTATTCATTTTTTAGCACTCTGAGAAAAAACGGATACTGTTTTAATTATTTAAAATATCTGATTTCGTTTATCATGGAGTGTAAAGGGAATGCAAAATTCTTAAATCCATTAATTATATGAATTGCTTATGAATTTCTATGATTAAATTCCTTTTTTCCCAATGTCATAAATGGTTAAGAGTTAACTATTTCTTTTATATATAAGATTTTAACCAAATTATATAAGCAATTAGATTTTTTAGCCACTTCCATTAGTATCTACATTCAAATTAATATGAAATTTCCTTAGAGATTTTTCAGTGATCATCAAAACAAACTATTAATGACAGTAAGTGAAGCCACATTTATAATTCATGAATATATTTAAATTTCTCCAGCCTTTTATTGCACACCTGGGAGAGATGTCCTATTAACACTTTAGTGTATAAATACATCTGCGTTAGCACCAAAGTTAAAAAAAAATCACTTGGCCTTCAGAAGCATAAAAAGAAACAAAATTTTTAAATAATCATTTAGATATAGAAGAAATTACATATTCCAAACAGACCTATAAGAATGTCTATGGTAGTTATTAATTTTAATGTGAATCAGGGAGAAAAAGGATAAAATGTTTCTTCATTGGGTCTTGGGTTTTTGTGTTTTTTTTGATTATTAAAAAAACATGATATTTAGAATCTTTATTTACATTGGGTTACAGAGTTATTTTAAGGTCTGTATGTGACTTAAGCAGCGTTTTGGCTGGAGTTGCAAAATAAGACAAGTATTTTCCTTAAATAGGTGGTGTTTCTCACATGCTTATGTGGCAAAATTGAAGCCTCTGAGGCTTTGCTTTGGTCTTTGTGTTCTTATGCTAGTTTTAACATTAAAATGTTGTGAGTGTGCTATGAAAACATATCAGAAATATTTAAGCAAAATAAAAATAAGATTAAATTCTTGGAAAAGATACTGTATTTATGATACCAGTATCTGAGAAAGAATGTACATATATGTTTGTAGTATAGAACAGTTAAACCCTGCATTCTATTAAAACTCTCAAGTCTTACTGTCATGAACTGTATGAACAGGATTTTATCTTCATTCTTTCCATTCTCTTCTGACAAAGTTAGATAATTATAAAAATGTGTTTAAAATGAAAGCATTCCATCAGGTGTGGGGAGGAACATTTAGCTAACATTTATATAAAATCCCTTTCAGCTCTTGTGACATGATGGTAAAAGAATACTCCTCAAAACGATCAAGTAGAAAGCTGTCATTTAGTGAAAGTTAGCAGCTGAGCTAATTGGAAGACTTTAGCAAAGATGACTGTATTTGAAAGAGAAAGTGCCACCTTTGGTTTGTCAGGTAGGGGAGTAGTGACAGAGTTCCTGCAGTAGGTTCTATTCTTCTTGAGAGGAAATTAATTTCCTGTAATCAAACGCAGATTATAGTCTTTGTCTCCTTCTACCTTGGCCATAGAAGCAACTCCAAGGCTTTGTATTCAGCAACATTACATGGGCTTTTGTAAAAGGAGTGACATATTCAGCATAAAAAGGTTTTACCTGCTGCATTTTATAACTCCAGATAACAGCATATTGCTGCTTTGAGACTGAAAGCTATTACTTTGTGGTGATATTTGTAAGGCCTTATTTGGGGAAGGGAAGGAGAGTGTAGGCAGAAGAAGTCTTGGTGATGTTTGAAAATGTAATTACAAAGAAGTATAGAGAGCTATGGTTGGGAAACAATTCCCAATAACTAATAGGAACTTTTGTAGAAATACTTAAAAATAATTAATAGAAATGAAATAAAAGCACAGTTTTAGTCTTCTCAAATTGTTCAAATTTTGATGTGTGTATACACATAACTCACGCCACATATATACATATACATATATATCATATATGCAATCTGGTGATTATTTAAATTCATTATGCATAATTTACAGAGAATATGTTTTGAAAATTATAACATTTTTAGTCCATTACATCTGAAAAGTCATCTTTTTTTGTAAGATGAGGGAGGAGGTTCAGAGAACAGAAAACACAATCCATACAGAAAAATGACCTACGGTCAGAGATGGGATAGAATCTTCTCTCTCCATATTTCCTATTTTTTTAAAATTCTTTCAAAAAAATTTTAAGTGTATTATGTAGAGGAAAAGAGTCACCCCTTCGCCTCCGCTAATCTGTAAGTTAAACACCAGGATGTTTTCTCCCTATCTATGGTCAATTTCAGTGCCTAATGAGGCCGTGAAGAAATTGATGCACCCTATAATCCATTCCTTATTCCCAAGGAAGAGCTTTTATACTCTTTATACTTTGGTAAGACTGAATGAGGGTTTTACAGTTGAATAAAAGTGACCTAGCCAGTCCTTTATTTGTTATCATCCACTAGGTACTGAACTTTGACTCAAAACCAATCTAGATCATCTATAAAACATAAAAATATTTTCTTATTTTATTCTCCCAAATTTAGTCTTGATGATCACTCGATCACTACCAATGGATGAATAATATGCATGTATATTTTTGTAAACAAATAAACCTCCAACAGAAAAGGAATTAGTTCTGTTTTAGTTTGTAAAGATGTGACTAAAATCACACTTTTACGAGCAGGCAATTAGACCATTCGAAATGACTGTGTTATATTATTGTTCAATACTGTATTCATTATGCATGAGGCAATCTGATTGCTTAAATAATCCCAAATTTAGCTATCCTGATTCAGAGTCTAGAGTTATCCCTAAATACTCTGTATCAATATCTTAAAGTGATATCTTCTAATATTATAAGGTAGGGTCCTTATGATTTTATTTTCAATGTTGGATTTGTGGTTTTTCACCTAACACATCAACATGGCCCTTTGTTTGGGCCTGCACTAACAAGATCTTATTAACAAAATTGATCTCTGAGAAAGAAAACGTGACAACCTCTTCCCCAAGTGCTTGAATTCACAGTCCCTAGTTTTTAGGGACCATGATGCACAGAGATGGCCACATTTAACAGCACTATACATTTCCTGAAGTAGTAGGTGCTATTCCATTAGACACAGAAATAGATGGTAAATGATAATATAGGTCTCAAGCATTCAGTGAACTCAGTAATCACTTTGTGTTTCTATTCTCATTCTCTTTCCTACAGCCAACCCAACCAGGGCAGGCGGGAGAGAGCCATACCCAGGCTCAGCAGAAGTGATTCGGGAGTCCAGCAGCACCACGGGCATGGTGGTGGGGATTGTAGCTGCTGCTGCCCTGTGCATCCTCATCCTCCTCTATGCCATGTACAAGTACAGAAACCGGGATGAAGGCTCATACCATGTGGACGAGAGTCGAAACTACATCAGTAACTCAGCACAGTCCAATGGGGCCGTTGTAAAGGAAAAACAACCCAGCAGTGCGAAAAGCGCCAACAAAAATAAGAAAAACAAGGATAAAGAGTATTACGTCTGATCCCAAGATCTTAAAAAGACCCTTGTATAGAAATAGTCTTCATTTTATCTGAGACATAATAGAAACTTATTTACTTTCCTTTTTACGAAGCACATACAAAAGAAGACAGGGAATGCAATCAGGAAGGAAAGACTGTTTTTAAAAAATAAAAACAAGTATCTCATGCTCTTGTTTCTCCAAAAAAGAAAAAAAAGAAAAAAAAAAAAAACAGGGGCCAATAAATTCCCTAACATCCACAGTGTTTTCATTTACTCTGCCTGTCTTTATGTTGCTGGAACATTTCTAAAAGACAGTGATGACTGCACGCATTCATAAAGCAAAGGAGTATTACAACATCAAGGCACAACACAAAAACAACACAAAACACAACACACAAAAAAAAGAAGCTACCTATGATCCTGGATTTAGCCAAAGTGCTAGCGCTTTCCTGAGAAGTCAGTTAGTCCCATTGCCAGAGAAGACTATGTCATGTTGAGTGACTCGACCTGCAAACCTTTAAGAGTTTGCCACCTGGCGCTACTGGAGCAGTGGTTGGAACTTGCATTTGAAACAAAGTGCTGGCTTTTTTGAAGACTTGTGTAGGAACACATTCAAAAAGCCCCTTTCTGGTTGTGAGGTAAAAAAAAAAAAAGTTATGGAGGCCTTATTTTCAACAATGTGAAATATAAGGCACATTTTCACACTAAAATTTCAAAACAAAAAATAAGAGGGCATAGATGCAATCACTGGGAAATTTTCATGCACGCTTAATATGTTATTACATATGTTTATATAAAATCCATCTCTGTGTGCTTTCTGGACTGTGGTAAGTGACGTTTTATAGCCTGTTGTATAGAAAATGCAAAATATATCTGCTCTTCAGCCATTTTTGGTAAATTCAATGTTATAAGTGTTGCTAAGTATAGGGAGTTTTATGACATCAGAGCAACAATTAAACAATTATTTCAGGGTTTTTCTCTTTTTTTTGCCACCATTATAAATTGCCACAATTACTTTTTTAAATAAAATTATGATGTAGTGTTTATTCTAAGAAAGATATGTATGAATGTATATAAAAAGATTCAGCTACTTTTTTTTTCTTACATGTACAGCCTTCATTCTGTTGCAATTAATTTTTAGTATTTGTATGAAAGATGTGAATTAGAAAGTAAAATATATACATATGTATCTTATAACCTTTTTTCTCCCCCAAATACTCACATTTCCCACATACATTCATTATTCACAATCACAAATACACACAAACATCCACACACACATACACACATGAATCCAGAGGAATCCATCAGATATGATGGAAGACCCAAACATACGTATAATAGCAAATATTTACTGACGAATTGAAAAGGAGGAAAGAGGATAGTTGTGCCAAGGTATTGATGACAAATAGGGTGATTTGCTTCATTGAGATCATGCTCCCAAGAAACTCCGAGAGGATTTTAGTCTCTAATGAAATGGAACCTTTTCTTATCAAATAGAATATCAATGGTATCTCACTGCATGAATATGAATCGTTATGTGGGGAGGTTAGAAAAGCAAAATTGGTTGATCTATACCTTAACCCTGGCTGCTGCAATTGAAAATTTCATTTCCAATAAAATATATATTTTTTCTTGGAACCTGATGTGCATGATAAACATTTTGGAAAGTAAACACTTTCTCAACTAAGAAAGTATTTTCAGTAATTTTTGACTCTGTATTACTCTCCTTTTAAAAAATCATTCTCTATCTGTTGATTATTGACTATTTTAACTTTTCTGGTTTTAGATATATATCATTAAACATAGTTTCAGTTTAACACATTAAGTAGTAGGAAAGTATAAATCATACACTTGTTTTTGCATATTGTTTCAATGATGTTTATAGCAATAAATTATCAGTATGAGAAGGTAATGCAAGGAAATGCATTATTAGATTAGAAGATGGTGCCTCAGTGAAAATTGGTCGCATTACTTTAACATCTCCTAAAATGATATTAGATTTCATAGAAGAGAATACCTTTACAATTAGCTTTAATCAGCAAAGGCAAAA
>NW_024349800.1:33523275-33824081 GCF_902729225.1 Pteropus medius
AGAAAGAAAATGTAGAACATCTTTTGTAATACTTTAGTTGATGAAAAAAGCCAACAAGTGGCCTGGATTTCAGACATACAACACCTTAGAATCATGTACAATTTATAGCAAATCACCACTATCTATGGTTGCCAAGTAATTGTTGTATATGAAAAGTCTTAAAGGCTTTTCATGACCCAGAAAGTAGAAGTATAAAACTAAAATTTTATATCCATTATTTGTAGTTCAGATTTTTTTTTAATTTGCTAGGTTAAAAAAAAAATTATGTCTTTTTTTTCCCCCCTCATTCAGTCTTACTCAGGGAAAGCCAGTGAAATAAGGAGGTAAATACAAAACCACTAATTTACATCTTGAGGTTTTAAAAAGAAACAGTTGCTTTTCCATTTGATCTGCTGAATTTGAACTAGTTTCCATCTGGAGAGATTCTAAAATATGACAGTAAAATAAATAATGGTATTTTTAAGCAGTATATCTATGAAGTGTGTTGTTGTTTGGGATTGATTTCAATGTTTCTTTCCAACATAAATTTTAAAATTTCATGCAATGCTATATAATATTGTCAGTAAAAAATATTTCTAATGTTATTGGCCTACACAAAATCTAGCAATTTTTTTTCTTCTTTCTTTGAAATGGAGAAAGAAGAGAGAGGAACATAAAATCCCAAGTATCTTCATACCAAAAGTATCAGGGTTCCACGCATAGTTTGCAGTTAATAGAGGATTTCACACTACCTGGCATAAATTTGATTACATCTCTAGGTCGTAACTTTTTTGATCGAGTCTGCTTCTTTTTTATCCATGTAATGTGTTGCCTTTAAAAAAACAAACAAACATATTACAATAATGTGTGAGGTGGTCAATCCCTAAGATATCAAAGAAAGGCCACATGACCCTCCCCTTCTAGTGCTCTGTGTGACTGGGTATCTAAGGGTTTTATTTTGTTTTGTTTTGTTTTTCTGTT
Source organism: Pteropus medius (assembly GCF_902729225.1). Taxonomy (NCBI): domain Eukaryota; kingdom Metazoa; phylum Chordata; class Mammalia; order Chiroptera; family Pteropodidae; genus Pteropus; species Pteropus medius. Next base: position 33,524,236 of record NW_024349800.1, read on the forward strand.
GCAAGGCCAATTTATCCATTATTGGAAATGCTAAGCAAGTGGAATTTACTGTTTTGTTAATAAAATATTTCTTAATATAACTGTGGATTTATTGATTTTAAAAAGTATATGTGGCACCATTTGGGGTTAATGACACAGAAGACTGCACTTGAAAGGAAAACTAGCCATTAGACAAGCCGGGGGAGAATACCAACTCTGTTTTTCCTCCATTTTAATATTCATTAAGCACTTCTATATTTGTACACTTAAAGATATAGCCACTGAAAATGTATGTTTGTTTACATCTATTCATCTTGCTATACGTGAAATTACAAACTCATAGAACTAGTTGAAAACAACATAAGGATAATGATTTCATAAATCTATAAAGAGCAATGTAATTCAAGTTAAGTAAATCTATGATTGAATTCTAACTCTATCACTAGCTACGAGTTACCTAATTTCTCTGACTTCCTTTTATCATTAGTAAATTAAGGGTAATAATACCAACCTCATAGGGTAATAAGGTGAAGAATAACTACTAATGTGCCTAGCACAATGGAAAGGAAAAAGTAGCTACTTGTATACTATTGTTTTTCATAATAATAAATTTGAGAAAACAGATTAAAAATGCTCAAGTTTAGCTCTTTGAAAAGTAAAAATACAAAAAAAAAAGTATGTAAAGAAATATAGCTGTTCATTTTCCATATAACTATAGTTGTTTTTCTGAAATGCAAAGTGACTTTTTGGAAATCAAATGACCCATCAGTTACTTTCTGTAAGTTTTAGCTCATTAGTTGGTAACTTTTATAACTCTGGCCTTTGAAAATAATCTCCTGACAGAAAAGCATGAGTTTGGTCTTTTTCTCTTTCTCCACAGTAAAAGGTTTAAACATTAATGTTTAATCCATTTTGTGCCATATCATTCTAGACATGTTATTTCTTCTTTAATATCAATTTGAATGTTAATATTAACTTTAAATGTTAACAGGAACAACCCACATCTTACTGTCTATCTTAAAGTATATATAATTTAGCTTAGCTAAAAAATGTATGAAATTTCAAAGATGTTGACTGTATAAATTTTATCAGGAGTAAACAAACCAAGGATTCTTACTTGTGGAGCATAGATCCCCCGAGCCCAATGACTGGCTTCAGGGGTTACTAACCTCTAACAATAGTTATAACATTTGGCAGATCCATGTGGGGGAGTATTTTCTTGGGGAGAGAGTGAACATTTTCACTTCTGTAAATGATTCAAAACCTGTACAGAAATCAAGCAAAAAATATCTGACCCAAAATTTTCAGTGATTTTTTGCTAGTCATCCAAATTGTGTAAAATAAGTAGTGTCGTATGTAATACTTCAGTTTCAAAAACACAGTACAGCTTGTGTTTCCTGAATATTTATTTTTGTTAGATTGTGGGAGTGGGTGCAAATTTATTTCATGCTCATTTTGCATTTAGATAGATTTCAGCAAAAGTATAAGCATTTATTTTTCATGTGAGATACATCATGTTCATTAGAACATATCTAGTCTACCAAATATATTATTTATATGGAAATTTATATATGCCATCTAAACTTCCAAATGGCAGCTAAGAAATATATGAGGAATCTGAGAGCTGAGCTGAAAGGTTGGGACCAGAGAGCCACCTCATAGGATGATCTTTTAAAAATCACCGTTGCAAGCACAGATAAAACTTTTGCCATGGGGTAAAAGTTAAATTCTACTTTTTGGATTTATGTATTGAAAAATGTAAAAAATTAAGATTTTCTGAAATTAAGAATAAAATGAAGAAGAAAAAACCATCTAGGCACAGAACTAACCCTCCTTAGGGGAATGAAATAGGTTGTCAAGTGATTATACAATTTCACATTAACAATTTAACCACTGGGGATGGTAATTAATACTAACATTAATATTTATTAAATACTTCCTTCTTTGAACCTAGCAGCCCATACGAGAAACATGAGGTACATAGTCTATAAATTTCCCAAAGTAAATATCAGCAAATAAACAATAATTATAATATGGGCTAAAGGATTCTATTAGGTAGGTATTTCTCACTATCTTTCACCTGGTTCCTGTAGAATACCCTAAAAGGCTTATGAGATAATTCACACACACACACGCACACACAAAGATAAAATCTAAATCGAATGAATTTGACTCGAACAAAGTGAACAATCAAAAAACTAAGTAGGAAAGGTTCTTAATTTTTTAAGGCAAAATTCTTAAAACTTTTTGTATTGCTATTATGGTATAAAATATTCTGTATTCTGGACCTTTCAATATACCCGACTTAAGCACAAGATACCTTTAAATAGCATATCCTATTTAAAATTGTATTATCTCTACAAAACTTAATTCACAAAAATATTAAATATATGGTTCTAAAAAATGTATAGCTATTTTCTCAATAATACTTCACATTTTCAGAACTCATTACAGCTTAATGTATTGGAAACTGATTTCATTTTAACATATTTGATATTTATTTTAAAAACATTAAAAGTTATGAGGGAAATTATTATTTGTCACCCATTTCATAGACACAGAATTGGGGCTCGGAGGGGTATATTTGCCCAAAATCAGTCAGCTACTAAAGGGCAGAGTTAGTCCCATGGCCCAAGACCTCTTTTAGATTTCCATGTCTTTCCATTCTGTCACAATAACTAAGATTTTAAAATTTTAGGAGTCTCTTTAGTAAGAACTTTTTTTCTTTTGTCAATTGATATACAATAATTCAAAATCGTTTGTAATTTTTTTCCCTCATCTTGGGATTTTGTTTGATTCTAGAGAGACTACTATGAAAGACTTGATTCAATACCATAATTGGATTAGAACTATCTGTGCTAGATCAGATATATAGATCTCTTCTCATTTTGAGCAACATACTGTTTATTTATTATACTTTATTTCTGAATCATTCGTGCATTTCTTTTCATCAATCTTCATTTATCTCAAAATGTTACTGAGTTCAAATATGTCAGTACCTAAAATGCCACCCAGCGTAGTAAAATATCCAAGTTTTTTAAAAAGTAAAAACAATTCATGAAACTAATATTCAATGGAATCAATATTTCATACTTATATATCTTTTCTTTATAATGTCAATGTTTCCAGGTGTTTGTGATTTCCCTGGTACTGTAATACCTGTGCATTTTGATAAATACGTGGTCTATGGTCCTTGAACCCTGAGCAGCATGCTTAACATACTTAAAATGTTAAGCATATAAGATGCTAGAAACAGCCTTCTAGTATTCCTGCTTTTATTCAAAGTGTCTCTAATATTCCTACATATGAAATCACTTGCTCTCTCAATTTTTATGGGTAATGAATGTGATGGAGATCGAGAAGATTTTATCACCTTTTACTATAAGGAAAACATGGTAAAAGATGTTGAGCAATACAACACAAGTTATAAGAAATGTTAGGGAATCTTATTTCAGTCGCCTTCTCCTGACTCAGTGAAAACGTATAACTCTGCATGTTGCTACTCTTTATAATCAAAAGCAAAAGATTTTTCCATGTCTTTCACATAATCTAACGAAATGAATGTGTGTCTAATTATGGAAACCACCAGTTTGAAACCATGATATTATTGGGCATTCATGATGATTCCAACTTATGGTTTTAGAGCTTTCCATCTTTGGGAAGTGGCATTTCCAGGTTGTCAGAGAATTAGAGTTTCTGTATTCTACATGAGAATTAGTATACTCAATTCTTATATTAATCACTTGGCTTTCAATGAGAACCTCGTGCTATTAGCTAGATTTCAGATGAACTCTTCTCTGTATCACCTATAGTGGAAGTCACAGTTATCTATGAATTCATACTCAATATATTAACTTTTCCAGCTTTCTCAAGCCTCACAAGAATCATCTTTTCTCTATATGCCCACAATATTCCAACCAAATTATTATTTTAAGATACCTATAAAAAATTATGACTGTCAGGAATGTTGGACACTGAGCTCACTTCATTCCAAGAACCTATCAATTGTACACCTATATTTGAGCAATTCTGCTTCAGAGATCATTTAGAGCAATTCCTCCTGAGAAACAACTGTGAGCCAATTGAACAATTGTACAACAAGCAAGAGAGACTGCATAATGTTGGGGAACCACGAGAGCTCTTGGAGAGCTGAGGGAACAGCCCAGAGCCTAGGAACCAGTGAGTGCCATTGTTTATGTTATTCCTGCATGTAAATACAGGCAGAAGCTCCATCCAGGTTCTCTGGCCCACCTGCAGGGCACTGTAGCATATCCCCAGCCAACCTCTCCTGGAGCTAGACTCAGCAGGAACAGGAGGGTACTATAGTGTTCATACGAGGAGCCCCTCCACCCAGAGACTGATTCAGTAAGTACAGCATGGTGCTGCTTCAGGCACCCACTGGGCTGCACACATGTGGCTCCACTGCCTAGAGAATGCAGAACTAGCAAAACACTGCAGTTCTCACCTACAGGGCTACCTTGTCCAGAAAAAAAGTACAAAAATAGCTATGTACACACGTGGGACTGCACCTCTTGAAGAAAGTGTGGAGCTAGCCAAACTTTGTAGTACCCACATATAAGGCTGCCCTGCATGGATAGAGTGCAGAACTAGCAAAGTACGGCTATGCATGCAAGCAAGGTTATCCCATTCAGAGGAAGGGTATAGCTAGTAGAGCACTGAGATGCAGAAAGGCAGAGCGGCACTACCCAGATCCTGCTCTATTAAAGCAACAGGACAAGCACACAAGGCTTCCAGGTATAGAGGTGGGCATAGCTGACTATCCAGGGAACCACCTCGACCAGAGAGGATGCAGAACTAGTGAAGTATGGCTGTGCAACCACTCAAGTATGTCTTACCCGGAGAAAGGGTGGGGTTGGTGGGACAATGAGATGTAAGCAGGCAAAGCAGCCCAGCCCAGACCCTGCTGTGATAAGACAGTTAAAGCAACAGGGCATGCTGAGAGTGCACAAAGCAGCCCTATCTAAACCAGGCTGCCACAACCAAAACCCACACCTTCAGGCCAGGTCACACACCAGGCACCATATGGGCCTACTCCAACTACAGTCAGCCTGCCCAAACTAGCCAGCATACACTCTACACATAGATCGCTTTTTCAAGACAGGAAGAGACAGTTTATTCTATCTAACTGATAAGAGCAAAAAGAAGAAAGAAAGTCAAACAAAAAGGGGAGATAGGAGAATACACCCTAAATGAAGGAACAAAAAAAAAAAAAAATCTGGAGAAAAGCCCTAATAAAATGGAGAAAAGTAATTTGCCTGATAAAGAATTCAAAGAAAAGGTCATAAAGATGTTCAACATACTTGAGTAGAACAGCAGAACTCAGAGAGCATTTCAGCAAAGAGACAGAAAATGTAATAAAGAACCAATCAGAGACGAAGAATATGATACTGAAATGAAGACATTAGAAGGAATCAACATTGGTTAATACAGAACAGATTAGCCACCTGGAAGACAGAATAGTGGAAATCACCCAATCAAAACAGCAAAATGATTAAAGATTTTTAAAACTTAGAATAGTATAAGAAGAGGTCTCCAGGATAACATCAAGTGCCCTAAAATTTGCTTTATAGGGATTCTAGAAGAAGAGAGAGAAAGGGGAAGAATAAATATTGTAAGAAATAATGGCTAAAAAATTTTCCAATCTAGGGAAGGAAAAAGATATTCAGGTCAAAGGAGCATAGAGAGTTTCAAACAAGATGAACCCAAAGAGACCCACGCCAAGACATAATGTAATTAAAATGGCAAAGTTGATGATAGAGATGATTAAAGGCAGCAAGAATGAAACAAGTCACATGCAAAGGAAAACCTGTTAGGCCATCAGCTGATTTCTCAGAAACAACTTTACAGGCAACAAGAGAGCGACAGAAAATATTTAAAGTCCTGAAAGAATCTACAACCTAGAATACCATATCCAGCAAGCTTATCATTCAGAATTGAAAGAAAGATAGAGAGTCTCCCAGACAAGCAAAAACTAAAGAAGTTCACACCCACTAACTCAGCCTTAAAAAGAAGTGTTAAAGGGTCTTCTTTATGCAGAAAAAAGGTCATAACCAAAAATAAGAAAATAGAGGAAAGAAAAAAAAAATCTCAAATTTTACAGATATACAGCAATCATAGTGAATCAATCACTTAAAAAGCTAATAAGAATGTTAAAAACAATAGTAGGAAAGTTGACTATAAATACAACAAATAATCAGGATACACAATAAGAAAATGAAAAATATGAAGTACGCAGGGAGGAGTAAAAACATAGTGCTTTTAGAATTTGACTGAACTTCAATATGTATCCACTTAGACTACTGTGGATATTAATAGAAATAAATGAACCTTGTGGTAATCATAAAACAAACACACACAAACACACATAAAATACACAAAAAATGAAGAGAAAGAAATCTAATCAAACACTAAAGAAAAGCAACAAATCAAGAGAAAATAGAACAAGAGAAGATGAAAGGAACAGAGAACAACAAAAACCAAATAATTAACAAAACGATAATAAGTACATGCCTATCAATAATTTATTTAAATGTAAATGTACTAAAATCTCCAATCAAAACCATAAGGAGGTGGAATAGATGAAAAAAAAAAACATGGCCCATCTATACGCTGCTTTAAAAAGACTCACTTTTGATAGAAAGACACACACAGATTGAAAACGAAGAGATGTAAAAAGATACTCCATGCAAATAGAAATGAAAAGAATACACATATCGGACAAAAAAGACTTTAAAACAAAGAATGCAAAAAGAAACAAAGAACAGACATTACTTAATGATAAAGGGGTCATTCCAAAAGAGGATATAACTTTTAAATATCTATACACTCAACATAGGAGCCCTTTAATATATAAAGCAAATATTAATGGACATAAAGGCCGAAATTAATAATATAATACTACCTTGAGACAAATAAAAATAAAAACACAACTTTATGCAATTTTGAGATGCACCAAAAGCAGTTATTAGAGAGAAGTTTTTAGCTATATAGGCCTACCTCAAGAAACAGGAAAAAGCTAAAGTAAACAATCTAACTCTCCACCTAAAGGAACTAAAAAAGGATCAAACAAGACCCAAAGTAAGTCGAGGGAAAGAGATAATAAAGTTTAGAGCAGAAATAAACAAAAATAAAAGCAGCAATAGCAAAGATCAATGAAACTAAGAGCTATTTCTTTGAAAGGATAAATAAAATTTGCAAGCCTCTAGCAAGACTCATCAAGCAAAAAAAAAGAGAACACAAATAAAATCAGAAATGAAAGAGGGGAGATTGCAAACAACACCACAAATGCAAAGGATTATTAAAGAATACTATGAATAATTATATGCCAACAAATTGGACAATCCAGAAGAAATGTATACAGTTCTATAAGTATACAACTTTACAAGACTAAACCAGCATGAAACAGAGAATCTGAACAGACCAATTACTAGCAATAAAATTGAACCAGTTATGTAAACAGTCCCATCTAACAAAAGCCTATGCCCAGATGGCTTCGCTAGTGAATTCCACGAAACCTTTAAAGAATTAGTGCTTTCTCAAACTATTCCAGAAAATTGAAGAAGAAAGAATGCTTCTAAACTCATTCTATGATGCCAGCATTACCCTCATATCAAAACCAGACAAGCACACTACAAAGAAAGAGAATTATAGACCAATATCTCCAATGAATTTAGATGCCAAAATTCTCTATGAAATATTAACAAACTGAATTCGACGGTACATTAAAAGAATTATATACCACATTCAAGTGGAATTTATACCAAGGATGCAAGGCTAGCTCAACATCTGCAAAACAATTAATGTGATTCATCACATCAAAAAAATAAGGATCAAAATTATATTATCTCAATAGATGCAGAAAAAGCTTTGACGAAATTTAACATCCATTTATGATAAAAACTCTCAACAAAGCAGGTATACAAGGAACTTACCTGAAGTTGATAAAGGCTATATATGACAAGCCCATAGCTAACATCATACTCAATGGTGAAAAACTGAAAGTGTTTCCTTTAAGATTAGGAACAAGACAAGAATGCTCATTCTCACTACTGTTATTCAACATAGTATTGGAAGTCCTAGCCACAGCAGACAAGAAATAAAAGGCATCCAAATTAGAAAAGAAGTAAAACTGTCACTATTTTCAGATGACATGATGCTATATATAGAAAGCCCTAAAGAATCCATATTAAAATAATAGAATAAAAGAATTCAGTAAAGTATCAGGATAGAAAATTAATATATAGATATCCAACACATTCCTATATACTAATAACAAATAATCAGGAGAAATTACGTCAATAATCCCATTTACAATTGCATAAAAAAAAATATACCTAAAAATAAATTTAACCAAGAAGGTAAAAGACCCACACTCTGAAAACTATGTACTTTTGAGTATTTATTCAAAGAAAACCAAAACAATAATTTGTAGAGATCTATGCACCCCTATGTTCATGGCAGCACTATTTACAATAGCCAAGATATGGAAGCAACCTATATGCCCATCAGCAGACGACTGGATAAAGAAGTTATGGTTTATATATACAATGGAATATTACTCAGCCATTAAAAGTATGGAATCTTACCATTTGCAACAACATGGATGGACCTAGAGGTAATTATGCTGAGTGAAATAAGTCAGACAGAAAGATAAAAACCATATGATTTCACTTAGATGTGGAATCTAAGGAACAAAAAGAACAAACTAATTAAAAACAGACTCACAAATATAGAGGACAATCTGGTGACAGCCAGAGGGAAGGGAGGTTAGGGGTCTGGGAGAATGGGGTGAAGGGTTAAGGAAGTACAGATTAATAGTTGATAGATGGTCATGGGGTTGGGGAGCATGGCATAAGGAATGCAGTTAGCATTAATGTAACAAAGAGGTGGAGATCTAGAGGAGAGAGAGCAATTAGGGGGATCGTTCTATAAACTATATAGCTGTCTAACCAATATACTGCATACTTGAAACTAATAATAAAATTAAATTTTAAAAAAAAGAAAGAAAGAATAAATTGAAGAGAACCCAAATAAATGGAAAGATATACCAAACTCATGGGTTGGAAAAATTAATGTCACTAAAATGACCATACTATCCAAAGCAATCTACAGAATCAATGCAATCTCTATCAAAATACCAATTTTTCTCGGATCTAGAACAAATAATCCTAAAATTTACATGGTACCACAAAAGACCCCGAATAGCTGAAGCAATATTGAGAAAAAACGGAGTTGGAAGCATAACACTCCCTGATTTCAAACAAAACTATAAAACTATAATAATCAAAACAGTATGATACTGGCACAGAAATATATCAATGGAACAGAATAGAAAGCCCAGAAATAGATCCTTGTCTATATGATCAATTAATCTACAACAAAAGAAGAATGTACAATAGAGGAATGACACAGGTGGTGTTGGGAAAACTGAACAGATACATGCAAAAAATGAACCTGGACCACCTTCTTAGACCATATACAAAAATAAACTCGAAATGGATTAAAGACTTAAATGTAAGGCTTGAAACCATAAAAATCATAGAAGAAAACATAGGTGGTAAATTATTTGACATCAGTTTGAGTAATATAATTTTGGATATGCTCCCTCGAGCAAGAGAAACAAACAACAAAAAATACAAATAGCACTTCATCAAACTAAAATCTTTGCACAAAGAAGGAAACCATCAACAAAACAAAAAGACAACATATAAAATGGAGGAGGATATTTGCAAACGATATATCTGATAAGGAGTTAATATCCAAAATATATAAGGGACTCATATAACTCAATAATGAAAAGTAAATCTGAACAAAAATAAACAATCTGATCAAAAAATGAGCAGAGGACATGAAAAGACATTTCTCTAAAGAGGACATACAGATGGCCAGCAGACATATGAAAAGGCACATCACTAATCATCAGGCAAATGTAAATCAAAACCACAATGAAATACCATCCCACACCAGCCAGAATGGCTACTATCAAAAGTCAACAAATAACGTGTGTTGGCAAGACTGGAAAAAAGGGAACACTTGTGCACTGTTAGTGGGAATGCTAATTGGTACAGTCACTATGGAAAACAGTTTGGATATTCCTCAAAAAAAAATAAAAATAGAACTACCATAAGACCCAGCAAGTCCACTTCTGGGTATGTGGGTATGTATGTATGTATGTATGTATGTATGTATGTATTTAGGTGAGGCCACCCTTGGGTGACCTCACAGATTGCAAGGATCTTGTCATCTTACAATCCCTTATTTTTTATTTTTTATGCCTACAGCACCTGATCTTCCTAGGTGGGCTCCCATCCAAGTATTAACCAGGCCAGACCCTGCTTAGCTTTCCACTTCTGGATATTTAACTGAAGAAAATGAAAACACTAATTTGAAAAGATGTATACACCTCTGTGTTCATTGCAGCATTATTTACAATAGGCAAAACATGGAAGCAACAAAGGTTTTTATTGATAGATGAATAGATAAAGAAGATGTGGAGGTGGAGATATATGTAAACATTATATATATATATATATATATATATATGTGTGTATATATATGTATATGTATGTATGTTATGGAATATTACTTAATCATAAAAAGGAATAAAATTTTGCTATATATAACAACATAGATGGATCTAGAAGGTATTATACTAAGTGAAATGTCAGACAATAAGACAAATACCATATGGTTTAATTTATATATGGAACCTTACAAAAAAATGAACAAACAAAGCAAAAACAGACTCGTAGAAACAGAGACCAAAGGGATAGTTATCAGAGGGGTGGGGTGGGGGAATGAGTGAAAATGATGGAGGGGAATATACTTAATAATACTGTAAAAAGTTTGCATGGTGACAGTCAATTACTAGAATTAGTTAAGTGATCACATTGTAAGTTATAATTGTTGAATCAGTATATTGTACACCTAAAATTAATATAACTAAAAAATACCGTATACTGACTAAACATAAATTAAATTTTCATGTTGACTTTTTCCTAAGCAATTCATCTAAAAAAATGTAGGTATGACCCATGTTTAAAGTGTCTGTAGTATATTCCTGTTCCTCTCTCATCTCTTCTTTTAGATGTCCTATTTTCCACTTGGATTACAGATCTCCCTATTAGACTAATCTACATTACTTCCAACCATTACTTCTACTAAGTCAAGTGACAGCGTTTAGTTACTTGTTTGACTCTGGAGAATAAAGAAAATGTATATTTGGGACTCTGAATTTTTTGTCCACTTTGCCAATTTGACTAAAATGACCAAAATTTATTCCATTCAAGACAAAATATGTGAATCACACCCTTACTCTTTAACATGCTATAATCTGTGATCTTCTGACAAGTGTCGAGAGAAAAGTTGCCTATGAGATTCCCATCACTTTGGGGGAAGAAAGTGCTTTGTTTCAACAGCATTAGTTCAGTAGTCCCCCATCCCTTATCTGTGGGGGGTTACATTCCAAGGCCTCCAGAGAATGCCTGAAAACTCTGGTAGTACCGAACCCTATATATACCATGTTTCTTTTATATGTATACATATCTATGATAAAGTTTAATTTATAAAGTACAAGATGAACAATAATAACAGAGGCGGCTAATGACTAGTTAGAAGTGGCTACATATGCTGTGTGTGTGGTGTGTGTGTGTGCGAGAGAGAGAGAGAGAGAGAGAGAGAGAGTGTAGTGTAGTGCAGTGTAGTGTAGTGTAGTGTAGCAGTAGTGTAGTGGTGTGGAAGTGTAGTGTAGTGTAGTGTAGTGTAGTGTAGTGTAGTGTAGTGTAGATATCCTGAACACAGGGGTCATTCACATCCTGGCCAGGACAGAACAGGATGGTTGGAAACTTCATCACACTACTCAGAACCACACTCAATTTAAGATATATGAATTCTTTACTTCTGGAATTTTCCATTTAACATTTCTGGGCTGTAGCTGACTATGGGTAAGTAACAAACCACTGAAAGTGAATAAGGGGTACTACTCTACTTTGTACTTTGAAAGAGATTACAAATACATTTCTCCATTTGATCCTCATAAAAACCATTTGTGTTAGTCTGGACACTTTAAAGACAATGACATGGTCTCAAAGAGATTTTTCTAACAAAGCTGATTAGTTACTAGCAAAATTAGATCTCCTGATGCTTAGCCTGTGCTCTTTCCACCACAATGGAAGGCTTAGCTGAAAGAGTGAACGGAAAATTTCTGAGGCTTGCAATTTTAAAAAGTATATTGGTTTCTTATTATTTCAGATTTCTAAAAAACTGTTCACATTAGATAAGTTAGAAAACCTTGAAAGCATAAGATGAAACTCGCCAATAATATCATTGCCTAAAAGAAAACTTTTTCATAAATATGTTAATACATATAGTTGACATCATACTAAGATAATAGCTCAATTTCTTATTTAAAGTACTAATTTCTAATTACATCAGGAATATGTTTTCATGCTTTGAATATTTGAGAAATTTTAAAAGATGCTACAAAATATTTTATCCAAAAATAACATTATAACTTTTACCATTTTACTATTATCAGACAAACATGCTCATCTTAATTTTTCATGTCTTTAATAACATAAACATAACCTTGGAATTATACCTATGTTTAAAAATTACAGTTGCTGGTCATAGGATACAAAAGTTTTTAAAATCATTGCTGCAAACTGCCAAATTTTTTTCTAAAGCTTTGTATCAATTTACATTCTGGCAGCAGTGTAGGTGAATACCCAGCATTAAATTTTATAGTATAATTTAATATTTGCCAATTTGATTAACTTGTCAACTAGTTTTGAATTACATTCTTTTGGTTATTACCGTTTTTGTTTTCAGCTTTAGGAGGGCATTTCTTGTTCTTGTTCCTGCATCACATTTTAAGAATACTTTTCTTCCTTAACCCTCCTATTTTTACAGTATCTCAAATCACTCTTTGCACTCTTTCTCCCCTATTGTGTTCTCAGTTCAGTGGAGTTTTCAGTCTTTTCATTTGCACCCATTTTCAGCAGTCGGAGAAAACTTCCAAGAGAAGTTCCTGCATCACCATTAGCCATTTGATTCTCAAATGTTCTCTTCTTCTTGGTGGGTAGTATTTTTCCGGTTTTCTCCATGAAGAATTGATGGTGTTAACTTCTCAGATTTTAGAGAGAATAATAAATCACTGTGGCAGAGTCTTCTAAGTTCAAAGGCTGACTTACTTCAATTCCACCTCTTCTTCATAATTGCAGTAAATCTCACATTTACTGGTGAAGTCACCAAGACCAAATAGACTCAATTGCCAAAACACTATTTTTGCTGTATTTTACTTGTCTTAGAGCATTTTAAAAACAATGCCATATTTTGTGTAGTCTTCTGGAACTTGTTTCTTAATATTCTTAATATACTTCTAAGTTCTTCAATGTAGATGTGTATATATGTCATTCACTCATTTTCACTGCTGTAGAGTACTCCACAGTATAAAAACATGTTCTTTGTCAGTTATTCTGAACATGATCATTTGTTGTTTCCAATTCTTTGTTATTAACTCTAATGCTATGAACATTAATGTACATGTTTCCTGGTGGATATTTATAAAAATTTCCCCAGGGCAAATAAATAGAATTATTGGATTACAGCATGTCATTCTTGAGAAGAGGCATAAAACTAGTTTAAAATAATTCTGTTCTTATTTATAGAATGAGGTACAGCTATCTTGGTTGCTATATTTAGGGTAAGATGACAAAAGATCATTTTCAAAACTTGGTTTAAAAAAAAAAAAACACTACAATAACAAAGCCATATCCAGGTTTACACCATTTTTCATTTCTCTAAGTTTCTGTTCCAAAATTGTATTTAATGTCTTCAAAGTCTAGTTGTAATGCATATATTCTGAACCGTAACATTAAAACATACTCCAAGACTTCCAGTTAAGATGGTGGAGTAGGTAAACTCTACGCCCATCTTCTCCCAAGATCACATCAAAACTACAACCAAATTATAGAAAAACCATCACTGAGAACCAGGCAGTTAACTCTTTGACACCACTCTTAACAATATTATTTTTGGATATGTCTCCATGGGCAAGGGAAACAAAAAATAAACAAATGGGACTGCATCGAACTAAAAGTTTTTGCACAACAAGGAAACCATCAACAAAATGAAAAGACAACCTACTGAATGGGAGAAGATATTTGCTAATGATACATCAGATAAGGGGTTAATATCCAAAATATACAACTTCACATCAAAATGTATTAAACAATCTGATTTAAAAATGGGTAAAGACCTAACTAGACATTTCTCCAGAGGACATACAGGTGGCCAACAGACAATGAAAAGATGTTCAACATCACTAATCATCAGGAAAATTTAGATCAAAACCACAATGAGATATCACCTTATACCTGTCAGAATGGCTATCATCAATAAAGCAGCAAACAAGTATTGGTGGGAATTTAGAGGAAAGAGAATCCTCATGCACTGTTGGTGGGATTATAAATAGGTATGGTTACTATGGAAAACAGTATTGAGGTTCTTCAAAAAATTAAAAGTAGAACTACCATATGATCAAGCAATTCCATTTCTGGGTATTTATCTGAAGAAATCCAAAACACTAATGTGAAAAGACATAGGTGTTTCTATGTTCATTGCAGCATTATTTACAATAGCCAAGCTATGGAAGTAACCTAAGTGTCTACCAAAAGCCAAATGGATAAAGAGGTGGTACATATATATGATGGATATTAGTCATAAAATAAAATGAAATTTCACCATTTGCAACAACATGAATGGACCTAGAAGGTATTACACTAAGTGAAATAAGTGAGAGAGAAAAATAAATACTATATGATTTCACTTATATGTGGAATCTAAAAAACAAAATAAATGAAGAACAACAAAGAATAACAGAAACAAACTCAAAGATACAAACAAATTGATGGTCACCAGATGCGAGGGGGTTTGGGAGATGAGCATAAAATTTGAAAGGGATTAAGAAGTACAAATTGCCAATTATAAAAATAGTCATGAGGATATAAAGTACAGCATGGGGAAAATAGTCAATTTTGTAATAACTATATATGGTATCGAATAGGTACTACACTTATCAGGGTGATCCCTTTATAAGGTATATAAATGTCTAACCACTATGTTGTATACTGAAACTAATACAATAGTGTATGTCAACCATAATTGAAAAATAAAATTAAAATTAAAAAATACTCCAAGATGCTATCTTAGCATAGTGTAATAAATAGCCTAGGAGAAACACACACTGCAGTAACCAATCCGGGAAGAACAGTGTGTTCGTCAATGATTATATATATTGAATATTCATGGTATTGGAACTTGGACACAGGAAGCAATAAGATGAACAAAACTGGGAAAGGTAAAGTCTGGAAATCCCGGCATATCCATAAGCTGAGGCAAATACCAGGTGTCAGAACATGGAATTGATGAAAGGAGTGGATGATTTTAGAGAGAGATCTCAGGAATAAGTGACCAAATGACAGTGTGAGGATAGATGAGTTCCCAAATAGCACAAGCAGAACTGTGACAGCAACCTGCTACTCAGGGAAGGCAAACCAATCAAAGGAAGCCTATTTGGAAGGCAATATAGACACCACCAGGTGTGCTGAGTGCGTGCAGGAGAGAGGGAGAAGGAGGGGGAGGTGTGTGGGAAGGGAGTGTGGAAGGAGAGAGGAGAGGATGATGGAGTGTATATAAGTTGAGCATATAAGTTATATATATATATATATAAGAGATATATATATATATATATATATTTAAGTTATATATATATTAAGAGAGATATATGTATATAGAGAGTGTGCATATATAGAGAGATGAAGAGTGAGTGAGATGTGAGAGAGAGATATATGAGTGAGATGTGATGGATGAGAGGATGATGACAGAGTGATGTGCGTCCAGGAAACAGGTCCACGAATGTGATGAGATGGAGAAAATTTTATTCATAAAAGTGCCTCTGAAAAATTACTGCATTTGTTTGAAAAGCAAATGACAAGTATTCTTAGGGAAAAAAAGCTCTGACACTAAAGGCATCAATAGTGGCCAAGATTTTTTTTAAAGGAGTGAATCCGATTCTCCCTAAAGAAAAAAAAAGGGGGAGAGAATATAAAAATAAATTGAAATAATCAAGTTGGTAGGAAGGGGAGGGAAAAATATGCAGGACTCGAAATTCCTTTCCACAACTGCTTCTATACATTTTTAGCAAAATCATTATTCTCATAAACTGTAGGTACGAATAGATTTTTTAAATCAAATCCAGTAAAGGTCTGAGTGGATCAAGTCCAGTATAAGGCTGAACGTCAAATATGGGTAGAGGCAGGATGAAAAGATATGGAAGCTGGAAATGACAGTAACCGTGAAAAAGTTAGTACTAGGAATCTTTAAACTACTATGGGAAAACCTCTGGTCTATTGTTTGCTGTGAAACTGGTATGCGAATCACTTAGCTCTACAAGCAGATAGCCCTACAAGCCTGTTGATACCTGATTTACACAGGGAAATTGCAAAGAAAACCCTAACAGTGCCTGGAAAACTCAAGGACAAAAATCAATGAAGGTTTTTTAGCAAGACTGATATTAGATTGCTCTGATGAACAGTCTAAATCTAAAGTTTCTTGTGTATTCCATGCTTGCACACAAAAACTGTTCCAGGGCCAGAAGCTGGTTTGAGCTCATAAGGGTGGAGTGGTTGGGTAAGTTAAGATTAAAATACTTCAGGCAAGGGGTCAAATGCACAACACACATGAGTCACAATGGACATAAGGAATCAGTGTAAAGGCCAAATATCGACTAAAAAGACATTAAAGACAGGTTAATAATAAAGACTGAGGTTAATAATAGTCTATACATTTATAGAGTATGCCCTGTTGTGAAGGTTAGCCTCATGAAGTTTTGCAATAGTTTTTCTTTTCATTTAGTTTGTTACAATAAAGTCTTTACATATGAGCCAGGCGAAGGCATTAAAGAAAACTATGGAGTGCACAAAGAAAAATTAAAGACAAACAACACAAAACAAACTCTGAAGGGAGAGAGATAAAGAACATGGCGGCAGGTAATGGGGAGAAATCAGGTAGGAAGAGAAGAGCTGAGTAGATTGCAACATCCAGCAATCCAGTCAAAGGATTCGTTTCCTCAGGATGTAGTTTTGCCACCCTTCCATATCCTAGCATGCTCTTCTTTAAGTGCTGCAAATGACTTTTAATATGGCTCCGCTGAAAAGCAAGGGGGAACAAAACGGTAGGACTTAAATTTAAAATCATATTCAATTTGATCGGAAGAGTTTTCTAGTCACCAGAGATCTCTCCCCTCTACTTTAAGAAAAAAAAAGAAAAATTAAGGCCATCTTCCTTATTTTTTGTGTAGCTTTGTCATTATCAACCAGCTGTTTTTTTCCCTTCCCTTCCTTTCCTCTGTATCTTGACCATCTTTTTTTTTCAGCCTGAGGTTGGGGTATGCATGTTCCACCCAGACGTTACCATGGGTATTTCTGTAGGTTCTAGCTTTGGACTTTTCTCACAATATACTCTCTCTTGAGAACAGCAGAGTATCAAGGTTAAGAACACATAGTTTAGAGCCAGCCTGCCTGGGTTCAAATTCTGACTCTGCCATGTTCAGAGAAGTATGACCTCTGACAAGTACTGCCTCACTCTGAACCACACTTCATAAAATAGTGATAATAACAGTGCCTGCTTCTCAGATCTGTGTAAACATAAATGATTTAAAGTATGACATATGCTTAGGACAGTGCCTGGCACATGGCACTATTAACTTTTTGGCATTATTATGATGATACTTAGGAAAAAGTTACATCTGCTCCTGCATCCTCGAATTTTTGCCATTATGAGAATAACTTTTGATTCCTTTTCTCCTCAATTCTTCCTCTGTAACCTCAGCCCTGCATTGCTAAATTCCTTTTGGATATCGTCACCTGATTATTTTGCAAGTGCCTAACACACCCAAAACTGAAGTTGTCCTATTTTTTTTTTAGATTATTCCTCATATTCTGTTCTGCGTTTTTAAAATGATAATCACAACCTTTCCATTCATCTAACCTCAAGACATCTTGGCCAAGTTAAATTGCTTATTCTTCAACTTCCACATCTCATTTGTCTCTAAGTTCTAACTGTTGTTTTCAGATCTGCCTTTCATATGTATCTACTTCCTTCCTGGTTCCTTTTTAATGTCTGAGTTCTGACACTCATAACTGCTTATTTGAATTCCCGCCATAACCTGTGAACTGGCCTCCCTAAGTCTATCCTCTTAGCTCTTTAACATATCTTCCACATGAGCAGCAAATCATCATGTTAAAACTCTATCTGCCCTAATCACTCCCTTGCTTAAATTACATTCAACTTATCACTTTTTAAGAGTACATTGAAACTCATTAGGTAGCTTTTCAAGATGCTTTATAATCTTCCCACGAAGTCTGTCTCCACATTTGTTTCTCATGACCATCGAAGCTTTCTCTCTCTGCTCCAGTCACGTACATCGCTCAGAGCTCCCCAAACACACCTAATTTTCTACCACCATGTTTCGCTGACTAGAATATACTTTTCCTTTCTCTCAGTTTACCAAAATTTTGCTCAACATGTAAGATTCCATCTACATTCCTTGTTATCATGGCGCTTTAAGGATGGCCTCCGCTGCTTCATTAGATTTGGCATTTCCTTCCTCTCGCCAACACTAGCACTCACTTAGGATTGCTAAAAACTGCCACACTATATGCCTGAATGCATATTATACACTTTAGACTTGGCTGGATAACTTAGGAATATCATTTACATTACTTAGAATAGCACTATAATGTAGGTATTTTTGTTTCAGTTTACATATAAGGAATTTGAGGATGAGGTTAAACAAGTTGCTCAGATTCCTAAAAATCACCAGAAACATACATACAAATATGTGTCTCATACCAGTGCATATTTAGATCATTGTTTATTTCAGTGTTCTTTGAAGGATCACCTACCAGAACCACCTTGGGGTGTTTACTAAAATGTAAATTTCTAGTCACAGGACCACTGAGAAAGGGATCAGAAATCTGCATCTTTAATAATTTCCCCAGGTGATTCTCATGCACTGGCAATTTTCAAAAAGAGTGCCATAGTTTATAGAACCTTTCATTACCTCAATCACTGTACATATTAAATTAGTGGAGAACTAGTTGCGTGAAGGCAAGAATCATGCCTTATTTTTCTCTGTATCTGTTACAGTTTATACCACAGTGCCTTATACTCAATACATTTTAGTGGAATTATTGCCAATTTCTGTGTTTCATCACCACAAAAATTATTATAAACCTGTTAACAGTCAATAATATATTTTCTTATATGGCAAGTTATGGGAGATATTTTTGAAGCTTTGATTTAACATACACACAAACACATTCATGTATACATATGAATTGTAGAATATTTGGAAGAATGCAAAAAATTGGAATAAAAAAGATCGCCCAAGGACAATGTATTTTGTTATATTTATGTATATCTCCAAATATGCCTTCTATTTCATATCTTTCAGAAAAATTATACATGTTTAAATACATATGTGTGTATATATGTTTATAAAAGTGAAAAAAGCAAAAATTTTTGTCAATTTTTATTTGATGCAAGATCTTGTGTTACTCTTATTTATGTGTAACTGTCTGCATAGTGACCTTTTCTTTGCAAAATTCTTTCCAGGTTCTAGTGGCACTACCAAAGTAATATAAATACTCTAACCCTCTTTCAATAAAAATCGCAGAAGTGACGCAAACTCATTTGACTTCCAGGGGGTATTACCATTTCGTTGAGTTTTTTTAGTGATGGCAGGAAGTTCTGTACATCTATTAGAAGAGTCTCTCTCATATAAACAAAATGTAATATACTGTGCCCAAATAGAAAACAAAACCAAATTTAAAGAAAAACCCTCTGGTCTACGGCCATGCTACCCTGAACAAGCCTGATTCCGTCTGATCTCAGAAGCTAAGCAGGGGCGGGCCTGGTTAGTACTTGGATGGGAGATCACCTAGGAAGACCAGGTGCTGTAGGCATAAAAAATAAATAAAAAATGAGGAATTGTAAGCAGACAAGGTCCTTTAAATCTGTGAGGTCAACCAAGGGTTGTCTCACCTAAAAAGCAACAAAACAACAACAACAACAACAACAACAATCCCTCCTTAAGAGTTTTCAGTAGAAGAAGCAGCTTGCATCTCGGCCCCCTTAAACTCTATGTACTCTTGAGGATCTCTCTTTGTTTCTAGCAGATGTCACCCATTCTGATTCCAAAGGGATGGATAATATGCTTCACTTTTCAAACGTTAATTCAAAAATGAAAATTATTTTTTCTGATTCTTTTCATAATTACTAATGGTGAAATCAAGCACATTATAGTAGTAATAAATGGGGAGTCTAAGTAAAATAAGACAGATTCAAAAACTCATTATCCCTTCCCCCTCTAAAAAGTCCATTACAAGGACAGCAGATAATAAAAAAAGAGATGATAGCAAATCTCTTTGAAAATGGTAGAGCAGAAAGTATCAATGACTTAGCAGATGAAAAAAGCCAAGACCCAGCCTGGCAGTGAGAAAAACAAAGACGTAGCATAAATTGTGCTAAACCCCTAAAATGTCAGAGAATGTTTATTGTTAAGTACTACTGGGAGTAGGAACTAAGGATGGGATGAGAACAAGTGGAATGATCAGTCTAAGACGACAGACTCTCAAATCAATTCCAATAGCCTACACAGCAGAGTACCAACTCAGCTCCAACCTCAGCATGAGACCAGAAAAACATGCTCCCAAAAGATAACAAGCTGGACCCATGGACCCATACCACATACAAAAATTAACTCAAAGTGGATAACAACCTAAATATAAGAGCTAAAGCCATAAATTGTTAGAGGAAGACACAGGGTTAAATATTCATGACCTTGGATATGGCAATGGGTTCTTAGATTGACACCAAATGCATGAGCAACAAAAAAAGAAATAAATTGGATTTTATTGAAATTAAAAGCCTTAGTGCATCAAAGGACTTTAATCAAAAAAAAAAAGAAAAGAAAAGAAAAGAAAAGACAACCTACAAAATTGGAGAAAATATTTGCAAATTATGTATCTGATAAGTATATCAGGTTTGTATCCAAAATAAAAAAGCACACGACTCAGCAACAAAAAGACAAACAACTCAATTTAAAAATGGGCAAAGGATTTAAATAAACATTTCTCCAAAGAAGATATACAAATTGTCAACAAGCATGTGAAAAACTGCTCAATATCATTATTTATTAAAGAAATTATTATCAAAACCATTACAGATACTTCACACCTACTAGAATGTCTATAATTTATAAAAAGAAAAAAAAAGAACCAGGTGTTGCTGAGAATTAGGAAAACTGGAATCCTCATATATTGCCAGTGAGAATATAAAATAGTTCAACTACTGTGGAAAATGTTTGCTCAAAAAGTTTAACATAGAATTGTCATACAACCAGCCATTCCATTTTTAAATATACATGCAGGTATATACTCAAAATAACTGAAAACAAATACAAGTGTATGAATTTTCAGGTTAGCACAATTCACAACAGACAAAAGGTGGAAACAACCCAAATACCCATTGACAGATAATGGATAAAACAAACAACTAAACATACGTACAGTGGAATATTGTTCAGCCATAAAAAAAGACCAAATACTGATAATAGTATAACATGAATGAACCTTGAAAATGTTATGCTAAGTGAAAGAAGCCAGACACAGAAGATCACTTATTATATGATTCTATTTCTAAAAAATATCCAGAATAGTTAAATCCATAGCAACAGAAAGCAGACTGGTGATTGCCATAGGCTGGAAGGAGGGGAAAAATGGGAGTAACTGCTTAATGAGTAATTTCCTTTTGGGGTGATGAAAATGTTTTGAAACTATGTAGAGGTGGTGATTACATAACGCTACAAATGTACTAAATACCACAGAACTATTCACTTTAAAATGTTTAATTTTATGTTATGTGAATTTTGCCTTAATAATTTTTTTTAATTACTTTAAAAGCAGAATACAAAGTATTCCTGGACAGGAGGACAACAGGCACAACTGTGGTTTGCTGTACCATTGTGAAAATAAGGACATTAAGTTGAAGGAAATTTACACATTAAATGAAATCCCTATCTCTCTTCCTAAATTTGGGTCCAGAATCCTGTCAACAATGTTTTAAAAACATTGAGCAGGAACATGAAAGATACGTGAGAAAGATTTGCAAAATTGTACAGCCAGATCATCCTACAGCAAAGTCCTCAGTTAATCCTATTCACAGGCAGGAAACTTATAAGCCTTACTCTTAAATATGAGCCAACAGTAATGAACAACTAAACATATGGAGAAAGCTTTTGACATGAAAAATATAAATCAAAACACAGAAAAGGGGAAAGAAGCAACTTGAAGAAATAGAGACCGTGGAAGGAATGAAAGATAAGAAAATATCTCTGGGAAAAAAAAAGCGATCCCAAGAATTAAATAAGAATAAGATAATATTTTTAAAATAAGTGAAATTAACAGAGCTTTGGAAACAAAATACATGACAAGATAGATAAAATTCTCAACAGAAGTGTTGGGCAATAAAGATGAGTAAAATTTCAAGCAAATATACCAAATTTAAAATAAATATAAGATAGAATAGAAAAAATAAATCTGAGAAGTAGGAATTCAAAACAGGAAAGTGAGAAAATGGAAGGGAATATGTAATTGAAAATCTAATTAAAAAATAGGTACATATTTCAGAATCAAATTTTTTTACTCTCTTGTATAGCCATTCCAAACAGGCTTTATTTCCCACCATGCTATCAAAGTACCTATTATCAAAGCCACCTATTATCTCCAAGTTGCTATATTCGATGTCCAATTTTCAGTCTTTATCTTTCTGCACTTCTTTGCTTCATTTGACAGTTGCCACAGTTGCTTACTTCCTCTCTCCTAAAATACTTGGATCATTTGACACCCAGGAAACCACTCTCCAGATTCTTCTAACACTTCATTTAGGAGCTCCACCTTAGTCTGTTTTGCTAATGCTATACTTTCTCTGGACTATACTTGGACTGCTTCTAGAACCTCTTCTTTTATTGACACACCATTGATTGTTTCATTCAATCCCATGACTTTAAATACCATTCCTATACTGATGATTTAGAAATGTACAGCTTTAACTCAGAACTCTAAAATAAACACATCTTCCTGTATCTAATTCGCTATTCAAAACCCCCCACTGCAAGATATCTAAGAGAAATTTTAAACTTTTAAGTTCTGAAACTAAACTTGTAATGTTCAGCTCTCAAATCTGTTCCTTTACCAGGTTTCCCCATCTTGGTAAATGACAGTAGCATTCTTCCAGTTACTTCAGCCAAAATTTTTGCTGTTATTTTATCCATTTTATCTCACATTTAAGATCCAATTTATTGGCACGTCATATCAGATCTCCCTTAGGAATATGTCCCGAATCTAACAGTTTATCTTGTCCAATTCTACCACTGTGGTTCAAGCTACAGTATTTCTCATCTGGATAACTGCAATGGCCTTGTCTTGCCTCAGTCCTACTAATCTTGTTGCCTTACAGTATATCCTCTACAAAGAAATCTAGGGAACCTTTTAAAATGTAGGCCAGACCATGCAATTTCTATGTTAAAAAAACCTCTAGTTGATTCCCATCTCACTTAGAATAAAAGCCAATAGACTTATAAGAATCTATAATACACCACACAATGTCATTTTCCACTGCCATGTATCTTGCTGAATCAACTATACCACACCAACTTGCTAAGCTTCCTCAGATATGTCCAATATGTTCTTCCCTTGGTGTCTTTGCTCTTGCTTCTCACTTCTTTCAGATATTTTCTTAAATGCCATTTCATCAGGGAGAACTTCACTAACCATTCTATAGTTCTTTTAAAAAATGACTTGTCTTGTGTAAATGATTCACAAAACTATAAAAATTCAAGCAATGCTTAAAAGTACCAAAAAGAAAGAAAATATCACCCCAAGTTCCACCACACATAAATAAATAATCAGCTTTCTGAGCATCTGTCCTCGAAAATAAAAATATGTGTATTTAGGGTAACCAGAATGCCATTTCTGATGAAAATTTTTAAATTCTATTTTGAGAAAATAAGAAAGTGAAGTGATATTGCACAAATTGTTAAACATGGGATAAATGTTCCTTTATCATGA
Organism: Pteropus medius; assembly: GCF_902729225.1. NCBI lineage: Eukaryota > Metazoa > Chordata > Mammalia > Chiroptera > Pteropodidae > Pteropus > Pteropus medius. Next base: position 33,548,427 of record NW_024349800.1, read on the forward strand.
TAGCTACTATTTTTTCAAAGCACCATAAATGATTTAAAATATTATGAAAATTACTACAAAGACGAAATCTTTTTCAATACGTTTTCAATTTAGAGGTCTCAATATAGTCCTCTGATGGTGTAATTAGTACTCTTATTATCTTTACCTCCCAAGTTTTATGAGTTACATTATCAATTTTGTGTTATCAGTATTTAATATTTAGATTCCATTCTATATAGTTCTCATGGCTCTTTAATTACAACATCTATAGACTCTTAACATGAAAGAGAAATGAATATTAAAAATCTTGGTTAAGCCACTGTTATCTTAGAGTTTATTTTGATTGCAGCAGAAACTAATCCTGATAATCTTCCTCCATTCTTTCTTCCCTCTTATTTCTCTCTCCCTGTCTTTCCTTTCTAGTCACATCTCTGCATAATTTCATGTTCTTTTTCTTCATTTTGCTCATGCTTCACAGCTCTGTTAGCTCTCATGTTCTGTGGGCGACATCTTCGTTATTCCCTTCTGAGCTACAGCCTGTGAGCAGAATTTTGTGTTCTGTCTGTCCATTCCATTGAAGCCCAAGAACTGGAGCATGTGTGTGGAAGTGTGGACATCTGAGGCAGTGTGCCATCTTGGAGATGGGGAGACAGGGTACGGCATTCGAATACTTACTCTTTCACTTGCTAGCAATGGGATCATAGGTAAATTAACTTATCTGTACCTCAGTTTCCCCATTTTTAAAGAGGGATAAAATTAATACCTCGTTGTTATGAGGACCAAATAAGACAGTAAAATTAAAGGCCTTCAAACTTCACCTGATATATTTAGAGTGCTGTTAGAGTACAGTCTCCATTATCATCATTGCCATCATGCATTAACTGAAGTTTCTTCTCAGTTTTTTGTTAAATGTGTACACTAAGTACACTCTACCTAGTCAAGGGTAGCCCTGAAAAGTTGAAGCTTCTGCAAATTTACAGAAGTCTCAACAATAGCAGAAATGTTACAATTATGTCATACTATGAGATCCATGACTTCTTTCTGCTTTAATAACATTCTACAAACTACATCACAGGGCTATAATCCTGACTTGTTTTTATGTCTTCTATCATAAGTCTCAAATAGTTTCTATTATCTCTCCCTACATCTCAAGGTCATTCATCTAATTTAGACACTAAGGACTTATGAGTCACAGAGGTTAAGTGCAGAGTGAGAGCAGGAAGAACTGAGTTCACAAATCCTTATCCCAGCTCAGGGCCCCACCTACTGCTTAATCTTACACAGGTCCTCTCTGAGGCATGCTACATTTGTTTGATAGCTGTACAGCCTGAAACAGTGAAATAACAGAGGCACAAAATAATGATACAAAAATCCAAATCACAAATTATAATATTTGACCATTTGTACCTGCTCCACATTCTCTCCTAATTGAATCTGCTAATATTCCTTTTAAACAAGCAAGCTCTTTTCCTTCCTTTAGAAAAATAACTACAGAATGACTGTTGATCTAAGAACAATTGGCATAGATTTGAAGGCACATTTGCAGTGAAGTATTTTTAAATTGCAGATGAATTCTCTCTGTACACTGTTTTTCTCTTTTCCTGACCCAGAAAATATAAACTCTGCTTTGTTATATGTTAAGCTGTCAGCTTTGACCCAATTTTTGATTTGGTGGTGTCATTTTGTTATTACCTCTCCACTGATTTTTGAAATGGGAAATTAATTATTTTTCATAAACTGGATATTTATGAAAATTCATCAAATAACATTTACCTCAAAAGTCTAGTATACAAAAGCATATTTACCTACAGTTATAAATACTAGAAACATTAGGATAAGATGGCCTGAACTGCACCATTTTCTCTTCCATTATTTCCATTTAATCATGCACAGAGGGGTAGCAGATGACAGGTGAAACTGGTAGTAAAAACAGTTTTTTGTTCCTCCACAGGTTAGACTATACTAAGTGCAGGAGAACAATGGAAAGAAGGAGAAATGTAAATGTCTAGACTTCCAGAGTTCTGAGACAAGATTGTCTACCTACGTCATGTCTTCCCTGGAAAACAAACAATGGGTGTATATGATGCACCAATTATACAACCAGGTTTTGTTAACTTAAAGAATCATTCTCATGATTTTCTTTTGACAAAATAAGGAATTCTATATAGCTTAAAGAAAAAGCTGCAATGGGAATGGCTACTTAAGTTCTTTGCAAACTTTATCGTTGAAATAAACACTAAGAAAAATGAGACAAAGGAAAATTGCCATTACAGAGAAGGGCAGAGTGAATATGGTTATGGATATCAATCTGAGAAATTCAGTTATAGCAAATTGAAAATGTATTAGCTGCCATGAATTAGATGCAGTGGACGTGAAATAGGTGGAATATAGTCCAAATTTTTTCTTCAAAATCCTAACAGGCCTTGATAAGAGAATGATTTTCTTTTTGAAAATTCGAGCATTTTAGAAATTAATTAAATAGTCAATTATATAATATGTGTACGTATTTTGTTCTGTTACCTCCCAAATATTTATTCCAGGAAGGTTAATAGACTTTCCTTTTTGTCAAACTTTTTAAAATCTGGTTTTACTGCTCATCAAAATCTATAACATTCAAAGCCACATGACTTTCGGGAAAGAGATAAAAATAAGAACTATATAATTATCGATGACTTAAATTGTGCTCAACCATGTATGTTCTATTTAGGTAAATAGCAATTATTGATGTAATACCACATCCACTTAGTAATTAATATATATATATATACGTGTGTGTGTGGGGGGTGTGTGTGTGTGTGTGTGGGTGTGTGGGTGGGTGCGCGCGCGCGCAGGCTTTGGCCACATAGGAAATTTTATAAACCATGGAAACAGAATTCTCAAGTTTGCACTTAAAATAATTAATCTGCAACTCATATCCATATTAAAATGAGTCTGATATTTTCAACCTACTTCCTGTGAGCCAGCTTTCTCCTTGATCTTTTTCAGTCTGACTTCCTTCCTAAATGCAATATTCAAACCACGGTTTCTACAGTCTCTAAAGATCTACCATATTTCTTTAAAATTTATTCTTATATCATGTACATTTTCCAGTGATTTTCACTCTATTGTTGCCTAAATGTTGCCACTTCAAAAAATGAATCCCCCCAATGCAAAAGACACACACACATATTACATATTTTTTGGATTATGAAGTCATAACATTGGGGATATTTGTAGCTGTGAGGAAGAAATATCTGACTTAATAATTAATCCAAATAATAAAGTGTAAAGATAGGGCACTTTTTAGTATTACTAATTTGAGAAATTCAATAATATCAAGTGTCCAGGCTCTAGTTATTACTCCTCTCTGCTAACCACAGCGCCATTTCAGTGTAAGACTGTTTCACCAAATGGTCTTACGGTAGCTATGAGGAAGAGGAAGATCTACATTTTCTTCTCTATACTCATGAAGGTAGAGAGACATGCACCCTGAAAACTATCCCTTAGTGGTAAAAATGACTTTTTACCAAACTTCTGCCAACATCTTGCAGCATCTCATTGTCCAGAATTGGGGAATGTAACCATTTCTGAATTGTTCCAAGTAAAGGGATGAAATTTTGTTATTGCCATTTAATTATATTTGAGTTGATAATTTTTTAATTTTATGTTTTCATTCCATAATTTTTATTTCCTCAAGGTTCATTTTTAATATTTATGTCACATTCCATTTTTCTGAATGTTATCTCAAATATTATTTTCTATGAGAAATATAATAAAGAATGAAAGACCTGATTTACAGAGATGGGTCTTTATTTTAGAAGTAAATGGATTAAAAAATGAATGAATGACAAAAATTAAGTTCAGAGATTGTAAATTTACTTCAAATTTTTATTGTGGAATGAGAAATGGATATGATACAATCTATTTTAATGAAGAGTAGAGATTTGATCACCAAATTTAATAATACTAGAACTAAGGGGACTCCCTTGACACTTGGAAGAATTAATTAAAGACAAATAAAGGACATTTTCCTGGAGTTTTGACAGAATATTAAATGAGTAAGAATATACTAAGTGCTCAGAATATCATAGCAGAGCACTAAGAACTGTGAATAATACCAATGAAGACAGACCCTTACCATGAAGAAATTTAAGTAAGTTTCATATGTAAGTTTCAGAAAATTATGTGAAAAATTAAATGGCAATAGAAAAATAAACAGTAGTCGAAAACAGCCACAGTAATGTCTTATAATTAAATACATTATAACTACCAATTGAATTATCCTGATAATTTCTACTAAAGGTCACAGAAGAACATTATTAAATGAACATAAGAAACTCATTAATGAGAAAGTTACTATAGATCAAAAAAGCAATTTATCTTTATTGGTAATGGCATCAAAAATTTAAAGAAGAAATACAAATCTTATACAAACTCAGAATTTTAAGAAGAGAGAATATTACATTATAAAGCTAGCATATCATTAGTACGAAAACTGAACAAAGATGAGAAAATTAGAAACCAAATATTTCTTCAGAATTTAGATGAAAATATCTTAAAACAATGTTTGTAAGTCAAACGACAAAATTTAAAAAAATAAACTTCACTTGGTCATGATGTATTATCTCACGTATGCCAGGCTGTTTTAATATTTGAAATTTCGTCAATGTAATTTACCACAGTAACAGAATAAAAGAGAAAAATCACAACAGATACAGAAAAAGCATTTGAAAAAATTTATACAGTTGATTTTTAAAAAATCTTAGTAAATTAGGAATATAAGGAAATATCCTCAACCTAAAAAAACATATCTATGAAAGCCCCACAACTAACATCTTTAACAGTAAAATATTGAATGTTTTCCTCTTTATATCAAAAATGTTCTTACAAGTGCTAATCAACATTGTACTAGAGGTTTCGAATGAGTGCAATAAGGCAAGGAGAAGAAAAAAAAGGCTTATAGGCAATTATTAAAAAGCAAACTGCCTTTATTTAGTAACAACATAATGTTTATGTAGAAATCCAAAGGATTCTATTTAAAAACTAGAAGAATAGGTGAATTTAGCAAGATCACAGGATATAGGGTTAATATACAAAAATCAATTGTATTTCTAAGACTAGCAGCAGCCAACTGGAAAGTGAAATAATACCATTTATATTTGTGCCAAAACCCATTAGATATTTAGAAATAATTTTCACATAAAAAATACAAGATCCCTACATTGAAAACAAAACACTGCTTGGAGAATATTTTTAAAAACCTGAATAACTAGAGAAGTATACAATATTCACTTATAAGATGACTTTCTAAGCTTCAATTCTTCCCCATTTGATTTATTGACTTAATGTAATACAGTAAAAATTCCAGCTATCTTTTTACAGAAATTGGTAATCTGAATCTAAAATATATGTGGAAACAGGACCTGGAACAGCCTAAATATCTTGAAAAAGGTGAACAAAGCTGGAAGACTTACATATCTGGTTTCAAGATGTACCATAAAGCTATTTTAATCAAGACTATGTGGTATTGGCATAACAATAGATGTACAGATCAATGGAATAAAACAGGAGCTTCAGTAATAGATTAACACATAATGGGCAACTGATTATCAACAGATATCAAAGCAACTCATTAGAAAAGGAAAGTGGGTTCAACAAATAGTGCTCATTAAGAGTATGGAGAAAGAAATTGAGCCTCACCCCCAAACTCACACCACACGCAACAACTTCTTTGAGATGATTCATAGACCTACACATGAAAGCTAAAAATATAAAGTTTCTAGAGTGAACATAAAAGAATAACTTCATATTCTGAAATATGCAAAAAAGTCCTAGGCACAAAAGCACTAATTGCAAAAGAAAAAGGGAGAAGCTGTTTTATCAAAATTAAGAAATCCCATTCATCCAAAGCTATCATTAATGAAATAAAATCAGAGGCTTGGAGAAATATTTTCAAAACATGCATTTTCCAAAGATTTATATTCAGAATGTATAGTTAACTCTTATGAATGAATAACAGAAGGAAAATAATCAGTTTCACAAGGTCATGAAACTTGAATAAATTTTTCAAAAAAGAAAATATAAAAGCAAGTGAAAAATGCTGAACATTATTGGTCAGAAGGAAAATGCAAATTGAAACTTAAGGTACTATCTTATGGTCAAAATAATGGCTCAAATTTAAAATATTGATGATGTTGGGAGGATATGAAGCACCTAGTACTCTCATATATTGCTGGTGGGAGTATACAAAGGAATATCAAGATTTGAGACCTATTTGGCAGTTCCTTATAAAGTTAAACATGCACCTTAATTATAATCCAGTAATTCCATTTCTAAGTATTTTTTTAATGAAACAAACACGTCCATAAAGAGCCTTGTATGAAAATGTTATTAGCAGTTTTATTCATATGAATAAATAACTAGGAAAAAACAATATCCATTAACAAAAGAATAAGCAAATCCTAGTATATTCAAACAATGGTAAACTACTTTGCAATAAAAAAAACAAAACAAAACAAAAAAACAATTACTGATATATGCAATGGTATGAGTGAATCTTGAAAACATTATGTTGAGCAAAAGAATCCAGACACAAAAGAACAAGTGCTACATATTGCATATATATGAAGTTATAGAACAAAAAAGCAAACTAGTCTATCATGATGGAAACCAGAAGTGGTTGCTTCCAGAAAAGGTGAGGGGAAGAAGGACAGGAATACATGATAGAAATACTCTGTGTAAGATGTTGCTGAGAGTATACACTTGTCAAAATTCACACTAAACACTCAAATTTGCACATTTCATTATATAAAAAACTTGCCTCAATCAAAATACATAAGCCATTTATGGAAAATCCATATAATTCAAAGAAAATTCATAGAGGGCAACTATCACTATCTCCTACGGACACAGGCCCTAGGATCTGTGTCCGTAGGAGATACAGATCTTTACACAGAATCTAGGCTGAGCCAGGCTAGACCAAAAATTTCAAAGTGGGAGTAAAGATGTGTGGCTACAAATGTGGACAACACTTGATAATCATTATCTAGGCAAGTCCTTTGCCTTTCTGAATCTCGGCTTTCTCATCTGTAAATTTAACATGATTGGGTATCAGAAGATTTTGTCCTTTTTCTTTTTCAAGACGAATTTTATCTATGAACACAACATATAGAAACCAGTGTATAACTTCTCCAGCTGAGGTAGTCTGGGGCTTCAGTACACAAGCCATTCAGGCCTGTCTGCCTCTCAGGGAACCCTAATGCACCTCTGGGTGACCAGATGATTATGAGGAAGACAGAGCAAAGCTTTGGATGTTCTACATGAGCCTCAAAGTAATGAATCTGCAACTTATTTTTAATGTGTCTTACATATTAATATATTATTCTTATATTTAATAGATCTGGATTGTTTTCATGATTTCATGACATTGTATAGAAACTTTTCAGTGAGAAAAATGAAATGGATGACCTCTGGTACAAACCATTATTAGGTAAATTTGTTGAGTTTGGCGGGGGGCGGGTAAGGCCATGGGGAGGAAGTACACATTCAAACTAGATTTTTTTTTTTTTTTAAATGTATTGACCATAATTTTTCAATTGGACTTTCTTCAAAAATAATGGGCAAAAGATGCAAACATTTCAGAAGGCTGTAACGATCCTAAAAATCCTCTTGAATAGTGATGTTTTTATTAAGAGACAATCCCATGACAAAAATAAAGTATATAAACAACAACAAAAAAAACCCCTAAATGCTGTTATCTGGAATTAGGAGCACATACTTCAAATAAAACATGAAATACAGACACTGCATTATGTAAATAAGTTTACTGTCAAACAGGCAATTAAAAACTGAAGTATAGTGAGCTACAGACACATTCATTTTTTAAAGCTGGGATGAATAACAAGTGAACTCTTCCTTTCTTTCCTCTTACAAAGAAAACAGGAATAGAATGTATTTCACATAGAGTGGAATACATATTTTCAGACAACACTGACACATCTTTATTGCTCAATCTGTTACTAAAAAAATTAAGCCTGCTTTTGCAGTTTGTGGTTAGCTAGTTCAGCTGCACATGTTAATAGAGAGCCTCTACCTGAGTTAATTTACTGTTTAGAACTATGAGAGTATGATAAGTAATCTTCGCGGTAAACACTGCATTATCCACAGGTGAAATGATGGAGTCAACTCACTAAATAAAAGCCCTGGCAGTAATCCCTACTTTTTACAATTAAAAACTAATTATTGGCTGAAAATAAACACTGTGGTAATTTCATTCTTAATGTGCAGCAAAGCCCTACAAAGCTATATATTTGAGAACCTGTCATCTTTTGGTTAATGGATATTAATTTTTTTAAACATCTCTTGACCACTGCACAAGGACAATTATAGCATATGCACAGAAAGATTGGTGTGAAGAAATTCAGTCAGCTAAAACGTGTACCACAGGTGACTATTATTAGCCCAAGGGCTCTAAGACATTGGTGACAAAATTAATAAAGAAAAAGAAGTTTTCTATTGCTGAGGTATTTGCTGCAAAGATAACCTTAACCTGTTTTATTAAATGGAAACTAAAGACACTAGTAAGGCGGTTGGCTAGAAAACTAATAATGGGTAATTTTTATTGATGCATCAGTTTATATCAAGAACTATTAAACATACTATATATAGATCATCTTGTTTGATTCTCACAATTATGAGGTAGGTGTTCTTTATCTTTGATATGTTAGGTCTACTTTTGTGAATTTAATTCATGGAGAATTCATAATAAAATTAGCTTAGAGGCAAGGTGGAGACTTGTCCACCACATCAAAAGATACAGTTGATATCAAAGGCTACATGAACATTTATATATATTCACACAGTAATTCCGCTACTGGGAACTTAACCCAATACATATCGTACACGTCGTTTCCAAAACAACTTGCAGAAGCCATAGAGCATGACAGAGACGAAGGAAAGAAATCAAGGCAAAGTGAAAAATAAAAGCAGTAAAAGAAAGTCCCTGTGAATTTACTATACAAATAAGTATTGTATATAACTGTTAGAATTGAGTCACAAATTCAACTCTAACCAGAGATCAAAGCAAATAGAAAAATAAATCACAAGATTCAGTGTCCCTAATGTAAAACATCAATTGGATAGAATAAAACCCACTTTTCTCCGCTGATATTAATGTTTGAGGAAAATTTCTCCCACAGAGCCTCATAAAAGTGATTTTCCTTAATGAACTTGAAACGTTCTTCAATGGCATGCTTACAGCAAATCCTACAAATTAACAGTCAATGAAAAAATTCTATCTGGACCAAACAATGATAAAAGTACAGAAGGCCCCGATGCTCTTGTTTGAACCAGGAGCAAATTTGGAAAATATGAAAGATTGAATGGACTATAAAGGGTTTAATTTGTTTTAAAAGTTGTGGTTCCCTCAAATCTTGGGAAAGGTTGAGAAATGGTACGGTGGCAGGTACAGTGGAGTTTTGCACTTCTATTTCTGTTTACCCAGTAGAAGCTCTTTTGCTTACAAATTTCTTTATTGGGCTTTCTTATTATGTTAAGAGAGGATCCATTGGAAAGAAAAAATGAAGTGGGTTTATCGTAGCATTAATTATAGCAGTGAAAAACATAACATAAAATCACAAAAATGTAGCAATGGCTAAGAAATAACACAAATTTAGTTCTAAAAGAAATATTAAAGCTGGATCACAAATTTGACTGATTTTAACATAGATCAAAGCAGAGAGAAAAATCAATTACAAGATTCAATGTCAACATGAGCAATATGGCACTGCCATTGCAGGTGGTGATTATGAAGATTAAAAAGAAATATTGTTATGTGATATGAAGCAGAATATAAAATAGTTTGCATGGGAAGTTTACAATTATGTAATAATGTATACATGTAGATAGAAGAAAAACCACAAAGATGAAATTCTATTGGTATGGTTTCAAGGGTTTTTTCCTTTTCATCTTTAAATATTTCTTTAGAACAATTATTTTGACTTCATAAAGTTTTTAAATTAAAAGGCAAACCACCACATGATAGAACAAATGTGTTGCATTTGCAACTCTAAAGGTTTAATATCATTATTAAAATTAATGATTATTCAATGGTAAAAGAAAAAATTAAGAAAGATTCTAAATTTTCTGATTTTAATAATTTGGAGTTTGACTAGATAAAATGGCAATAAATATTGTATACTAATTGCAGTGTGCCAGGGAACCTTTAAATTGCCTTATATACATAAACTCATTTAATCCTCATAACAACCCTTGTGAAGTAGGTACTCTCTCTAGAGATGGGGAACCTAAAACATAGGAATATGAAGTAACTTGTACAGATGACATGGCTGGTTATCAGTGAGAACCAGATACAAGGATCCAGACACAAGTAGTCTAACTCCAGAGCTCATGCTGTTAATCAAAACACTAACTACCTCTCAATAGCAAATTGCCAAGTTCCTCTCAGCCCTACCACACTCCACAATACCGTGTCACGCGTCAATAACGCTATCACCTTTCATGAGCATGCTATCCTACGATTTCCAAAATATTACCATTTGCATTATCTGTTCCTCAGAACACTTTTCCGAGCAACAGCAGAATCCCTCTGGCTTTGATTTTGACATTGCTATTGTACTACATCTGCTTGACATGTGCAGACACTTCCATGTGACTCCTTGGTCCCTCACCTAGTCTATAGCATTTGATTATCCAGATTTCAAAAGAATCCTGGAAAGTTATTATGTTTTATAAGCTAGATTGTTATGGAAAGAATGGAACAAATCTAACTGCTACTATAACATCCTGATTTCTTAGGGAATTTAAAGAGATAAACTTATAAAGCTAATGAGTGGCAGACTGGACTAAAACTTGATTTTTCTAAGATGTGCCATATAAATGTAAATGTGACCAGTGACAATATTAACCAAATACTCTAACATTGAATCTAAAGTGGACAACAAAGCATAAATGCTTAAACTATTCTTTTCTTACTGAGGAAAATTACATGTAGATAGCTCCCAGCATGAAGCCAGAAACCTAGGTTTCTAAGCAAGGTTGTAACAGGCTACTGGACAATAGACTTCACATCTGAGAGGAATACAAGCACCATCAAAAGCCTTTGTGTCCAGTCACTGTTTAGAGTTTTCCTATAAATAGAAAACAAATGACTTTATACCTACATTTTTTTAAAGTTCAGCATTGTTAGTCTATTTTAAAGTTGAGACCTCAGAGAATTGAATAACAAGAAAGAGTTCAGACATAGTGACAGATTCAAAATTTAATGTTCTTTCTACCTAGCGGAAAACTAAACTCAACTGATATCCAATTGAGCATTTGCTTTAATAACAAAAAATTGCTTTCTTGTAAAGCGACTTAAAATTCACAGAACAAAGGAAATTTTTCAACAGAAGTAAAGAGAATATATAAAAAATGGTTCCTTTGACTTAGCTGAAGATGTGAAAAGTGTCGATTCTAATCTTTTCTTAAAATTCACATGAAGAATTTTGCAGTTGTTGATTTTTTATTATGAAATTTGAAATGTAAAGAATTAGTATATTAAAATAATTAAATTAAATGTGGTCTTCACCTCTGAGGGGATTAAAATTAGTAAAATCATCTTGACTCTTTGGACAAAAGACAGTATTATCAAGAAAACAGGCAAATAATTTGTTTTTGCTTTTGTTTTTAACTGAGAAAATGTTTAGCTCAGAAAAATAAAGAAAACACAGATACTTGAAGATATAAAATTGACTAATTTCACCACCAAAATCTAATACAATTGTAAAAATATTTGTAAAACACTCACCATGTACTATTATTATTCGAAAGTATTTTTTTATGTATTGACTCATAACAAAATTTTGAAGCATAGACTCAAATTTTATAGCTTCCATTTCACAGAAAAGAAACTGAGTCACAGAAAAGTTAAAGTGACTTGCTTTAGCTTAGTGCTTATTACTCACTATTCTCTAGTGCTGAAAAACTATTTTACAGCATGTATATCATGAACATTAAGTAAGTGGCTCCATGGAATGTAGACTCACGTGTTAAATATTGTAAATGCTGTGCAAGTGACACATTTAGGACTGACTTATGACTCAAAAATGTCTTCTTTGTATTTTAACATGTAATATTATAATGCTGTCTACCAAATTAACCAGGTTTCAGGAAAAAAATTGCAAAACGAATTGCATTGTAAGTGTGAGGAGAAGAATGCTTGAAAATTAATTCAGTAGGAATATAATACTATCCAGATTCAATTTCATATCGAATTGTCTTAATTCCATCAATTTAACACGTTCCCATCTAAAGTTTTCTTAAAAAAATCTCAAGATCAATATTGATTAAAATTCAAGCTGAACGAAATAGGATTTCTATGTAATTTATTTTGTACATTGTTATATAGCTTATCGCAAAGTCAGTGATGTAGCTACAAAATTAACAAGTTCATTTTTGAGGCTGACACATGGAAACTTTATTAGAATGAAAGGTGGTTTTATTTCGCTCCACTTCTTCACTACTGCTGTTTTAGCAGAGCTACCAATGAAACTTTTTACTTCAGCTCTGTCATTTCATTTCTTATCACAAAGTGATTCAAGTAGAAGACACTACATCTGGGTAAATTTCAAAGCTAGAAGGTGCAGTTCAAAATAGATTTAATTCTGGATTTGAAATGTTTCAATAATTAATAGAAACTATTAAGTAGTTATTTCATGAAGAATGCATACAGTTATTCTATCAATCTACAAAGACAACTATTTCTACAATTTCTACATAGCAATGTATTTAGTCCATGCTCTATAATTTCAATTACTGATGATTATCCAATACCCCCCTGCCGAGTACATATAAGGTTAACTGTTACATTATCGGAGGACAGAAAACTGCAGGTTCACAGTTATATTTGATAGCATTTAAAAACAAAAAGTTATGTTGGAGATTATCTAGTTATGTCAGAGGCAGGCTTGCTATTTATACAACTCAATTCTTCTTCCTCCTGCATACATGGACTACATGTCACAGGCTCCTGGCAATCATTGGATGTGACTGAATTCTAATTAGTGGATTGCAACTGAATATGATATTTCAAGACCTGGTCCACAAAAATTATCTCATACATAATCTCTTCTATGCTTTCTTTCCATTACTAAGATGGTTCACATGTATCCTGAGTGGCTATATAAAATTTATTTAATATAGCTGTTATGTCTCCTAGGGGCATTTTGTTTCTCAGTCAAAATTATAGTTGCTGCTTCAAAATGCTTACAAATTAAAGCCATTTGGCTTCACATCAAATCCAACATTCAAAGATTTTGCCTCTAGCAGGTATGGTATAGAGAAACCTATGACCGGAATAAATAGTGCTTTATCTAAAATCAATCCGAATTGTATTTAGATTGAATCTGGGCACGCAAACTCATGCCTGCGTGTAAACACAAAACCACACCCATGTTTCTTCATAAAAGCCTCTAGACATGAGAGGTTGGGTGAACATTGGTTAAACAACAGAGTTTCTATCGTACATCTTAATTTCTGGATTATGCCCACAGATTGTGTTCATACTCCTATGCCTTAATGCTATTATCCCATAGCCATTCAGTTAAAATCCTTAACAATCTGTTTCCATTCTAAATTTTTAAATTATGATTAACTTTCATATATGATTTGTTCCTCACAGTAAACATATAAATCAGGTATGGTTAGTATCATCATTAATGAAGAAACAGGTTCAGAGAGGTTAAGTAAAATATCTACAATCTGTTTTTTAGACTATGATTATTACAATTATCAAAACTTATTGACAAGTTATAATGTATCTTTAATTTAGAAAAGAACGTATAAACCTTAACTTCAAAACTTTTCTGAAAGCAGAAAGAGAAGCAAAACTCCCATTTTTTAAAATGAGACTATGAAAATTTAGGTACTACACAGGGATATTAGAAATAAATCTCACTGATAAATAGAGATGCAAAAATTCTAAATAATAGCACTCTAAATCTAACAATATCTGATTATTTCAGGAATATAAGTGTTTAATTTCAGAGTATTTAATGATGTAATCCACTGTTTAAGCACATTAATGAAGGATGAAAGAATTTATGATCATGTCAATAGTTCCAGAAAAGGGATTTGATAAAATACATTTATGACAAAAACATAATGAACTATATAAATAAAAACCTAATACATAAATAATTCTTAGCAAACCAGAATAGGGGACTACCCTATCATTATGAAAATTGTTTACCAGCAGATAAAACACTATTTCATACCCAGAAAATTATAGAAGTCAGACAAGTACCAGAGAGTATATAGAGAAATCAGAATTCTCAAACATTGACAATAAATTCACTTTGAAAAAGTTTATCAGTGTCAAATAAACTTCAAGACACACATACACTAGAACCCAGCAATTTCAGTTCTAGAAATATGTTAGAGAATCTATATGGGCTCAAAAATATAAAGGATATATGCATGATTTCCAATAAAGAAATATTTGGCAAACATTAATCCATAGGTGGTGGGCATGTATATTATACATCCTTATATTGTATTACTATTCAATAAATAAATTATATTTATAAAAATAAACCCCTAATACATACATTTAAGTAAAAAGATTAAGTTCCATTCCTCCAAAAAGCAAGCTATTAAAAGATATTTATAGTATAATGAAAAATTATATAAAGTATAAAAATGTATGGCAGAATAATGTAGACTCGTAAGTATGAAGACAAACATTAAAAACTGTACCAGAAAGACATAAACCAACTTCAAAATAGTAACTACTATTGGAGAGGAAGGTAAGAAGACACTGCAGGATCTAACTTTATCTGGGATGCTTTATGTCATCTAAAAACAATCTGAAGTAAATATGACAAAATATCAATATGAATTAATTCCTGATAGAAATTTTTTACATAAAATAAAATAAATTTGTACTATGAGTAACATAAGGATCAGCTAAGTCTCTTTTTTTTTCAGACTGGAAAAAAAATATATATATAGTGTATGCCTGTAAGATCAGAGATAGATAATAGCAGTACTAGAAAAAGAAATTCATGTTTCCTGACTCTAATTTAGTGCTCTTGCAATGAAATTACACAAACTTTAATCAGTAAAGACTTTGTCTGACATTTTAATTTGATTGGACAAAAATATTTTTACCTCTATTCATATTTTATGTTTCTTTCTCATAAAGTTCCCCATTATGTCTCTTTCTTATTTGTTTCATTCTGCCGTCTAGTAATAACAGTTGTTTACATGTCTGTCTCTCCCACTGTGAGAGTTCCTAGATGTCAGAGACATATCTTGGTAATCTCTATCTCCATTCATCACAGTGTCTTATGCACAAAACATTCAATGTGTGCTTGAAGAATTAAGTGCATTTGGTTTAGTCTTTCAACAAGTTGTGCAATCATGTTTTGAACATTGTGTTATATGTCATGCATCGTGACATGTACTGGGCTGTCATACATAAAATGGATGGTTAAAACATGAAACTGAACAAAGCTCTGAAGGGTTAGATGCTTCTCAACTGCATTCATCATGAAGTTTCTGGGATCATTTCTACAGGAATAATTTCAAACATAAGAATAGTAGATTGTGCTAGGCTTTTTAGTTAGAATGATGAGCTAAATCTAAAAAGAAGCCAAGTGTTGGCATGATTGCTCCTCAAATAATCAATTTGTTTGTGATGATTTTACAGCATAAAAGAGTTCAGAGGAGCAGAGAAAAGCTAATCAACACCAAAATGAAATCTTCTATGCCTTTTTTTTTCCCATAAGCTCCTTTAAAAATATTTATAAAGCATATTTAAAATATAAAATATATAAAGCACTGAACCACTTTTTAAAAAAAAAGTTAAATGTTTTCCATGGCAGTTTGTTTCTGGGTAAGAAGGAGTAAGCATGTTCCATCTGTCTCTCTGACTAAATGCAGTTATAGAAACTGGACAGAATGCATGGAGCAGCTATTTAAGGAATGTGAAAGTCAATAATAGTTGGTACATTGGAAAGAAGATCAGAATTCAAAGTACTATCCAACTACTGGTTATTATCGAAGAAGTTATCACTTAACGTTGTCAATAGTTTCTACGACTTTATAAGAAATGGCACATAATATAACCAATTTTACCACAGGCTATTTGATATAAATAAGAGTTAAGATTCTATGACATCACATCAACATTATAATGAAATGATACCGAATAAAACATTATTCAAGAATCTGCTATATCTTTTTTTCCTTTAGTATCCATGATCCCAACTCAACACAACACAAAAAAGAGAGTTCCAGAAGTTCTCTAGTTCTGGCTCAAAAAGTAGAAAAGGATCTTCTAATGGTCAAATAAAATGGGTGAAACACCTCCATCTTTCTTTTCTTTTTCTCCGTCATCTTACAGCCCAGTCCCAAAGCAATCCCCTGGCAATGATGGTATCAAAAGTAGCAGAAATAGGATGCTACTGGAGACAGGATAGTTCCAAAACTGTAGTCCCAAAAGGATGAAACAAAAGTTTATTGTTTTTCTTCTATATATCCTTATATACTTTATGGTCCCAGATGCAGACACAATCATGTAAAATGTGTAGAAGATAAGGATAAATAGAAATCCAGCTTTTGGGCCAGAGCACAGAAAAAGGGAGGCTTAGAGAACCCATAAAGTACTGAGGAGAGAAAAGGGAGGAAAAAGTTCATGAAAGTGACACCATAAGGGTTTTTATAAATTTTCAGCCTTGATCCTACGCTGTGCATGTATGGATATGATCTTGAAAACTTACCACAGTCTTTGAGAACTGAAAAATGGGATAGATCACCACTCAGGTTCCAGATTGGTCACGGAGTGGTCTAATCATGAGATATACTTAAACAATGAACACCAAAATGGTTAAAAGTCCATCTAAAATTACCTGGGAAACAAAGCAACAATATATATTAATGTCAAGAAGACACAGATTTTGGAATTATTTGACTAAAGACTTTAAAGTAGCTATAATAGTTTCAATATTTTAGAGTGAATGCTCTTGAAACAAATAGAAAGATATAAAATCTTAGCAAAAAAAGGTATTAAGAAGAACCAAAGAGAATTTTAAGAACTTAAAAAACAATTACTAAATGTTTTAAGTGGCCAAGCTCAATAGCAAAATAGAAATAGAAGAATCAGTAACATGAAGATAGTCCAATGACAATTATTCATTCAGAACAACTGAGGGAGAAAAGTTTGAAAGGGATACGAGAATGAAAAGCATACTAACCACATCACTGGGGTATGAGAGAGAAAAGAAAAACTGCGATGCTGAAAAAATATATTTGAGGAAACAGGAGTGAAAATTTGATAAATTACTTTAAACTAACAACAAAAAAAAATCTTGAAGACAATTGAAGATAAATGACATATTATTTAGAGGAAAATAATGATTCAAACAGCTTTTTTACAAAAAACTGTGGAGCCAGAAGGAATGGAACAATATATTTGAAGTGCTGAAAGAAAAGAACTATCAACCAAGAATTCCATCACCAGTATAAGCATATTTAGAAATAAAAGTGAAATAAAGACATTCTAAGATGAGCTTATAAAAGAAACTTATAAAAGAATTCACTGTCGGTAGACTGCCTCTAAAATAATTACTAAAGTTAATTTTTCAAACAAAAGTGAATGATACCAGGAGGAAACTTGGAACATCAGGAGTAAAAGAGGAATACAGAAATAAGATTTGGCAAATGTGATAGAATGTTCTTCTTGTTTTAAATTTTATGAAACGTGTTTGATGGTTAAAAAAACAACAGTATAACATTGTCAAGTAGGATTTTCAATATATAAAAGATACCATAACATAAAAAAAGGAGAGTAAAAAGACCTGTATAGTGGTCATTATCCACACTGCACGTGAAATGACAAAATACTGTCAAACAAACTTTTTAAATTTAATAAGTATGTTTTAATCTCTAGAAAACTTACTTAAAATACAAAGAGAAGTAATAAAAATAAACACAACATATAAGCAATTGAATATTAAAATGTATCCAAATAACTAATAAGGAGGCAGAAAAAGAGAAAACGAGGAATTGAAAACAGATTAAACAGAAAACAAATTTTAAAAATAGAAGACAAGTTTAAAGGTGTCAATTAGATAAATAATTTTGAGGCATTATTTAAATATAAAGATTGTCAGAATTGATTAAAAATGACCAAAATATATGCTGCATGCAAGAAATTCACAGGTAGATTAAAATATAAAACAAACAAAACAAATAAACTAGAGAACCTTTCCAACCAAATCAAAAGAAAGCACTAGTGACTACATGAAAGCTAGACTTAAGAGTAAAGAAATGTACCAGGAATAAAAATGGACATTATTTAATGATAAAAGGGTCAATTCATGAAATAGAAATAATTTTAAATGTGCATGCAAATAACAATAAAGTTTAAAAATGCTTGCAGCAAAAACTGACAGAATGAAGGGAGAAATGATAAATTCATGAATATTAAAGACTTCAGTATTCTTCTTTCAGTATTTAATAAATAGGAAAAAAAAAACCAGTAAGGATGTAGAAAAACTGAACAGTACTACGAATAAGTTGGATCTAATTGATATTTATATAATATTCTTCACAAAGGCAGAACATACATTATTTTCAAGTGAGTTTAGAAATTTCACCAAGATAGATAATAATCTTGGTCAAAAAATTCTTATTAAGTACATAATTATTTAAATCATACAAAGCATATCCTCTGACCATAATGGAATAAGGCTGGAAATAAAAATACAATGATGGAATGAAAATATACAAAAACATGAAAATTAAACACCACACCTCAAAGAATTCTCAAAGAAAGTGATAACATATTTTGAACTGAATAAACATGAAAACACAACTTATGAAATTTATGGGCTGCACTAAAGCAGAACTAAGAGGAAAATGTATTTTAAATGCTTATGTTAGAAAAGAAAGTCTCAGATCAGTAATCTAAAACCCCATGTTTAAAAGAACAGCAAAATATATCGAAGCAAGAAAATGAAGAGCAAAAATCAATAAGCAACGAAGAATATCAATAAACCCAAAAGCTGGTTATTTGAAAATATCAATAGTTGGTAATCTAGAGTAATATTGACAAAGCAAAAAGATGCAAATTACGAGCATCAGAAATGAAATATGTGCATCACTACCGATCCTGCAGACATTACATGGTTAACAGAGAATACTACCATAAACTTTATGCCCATAAATTCAAACCTCAAATAGAATTGACCAATTAGTCAAAAGCCACAATTTCTAAAACTCACACAATGTGAAAAAAGTAATACATCAATAGTTCTACAACTATTAAAGTAATTGAATATATAATTTAAAACCAAAAATAGAAATCTCCAGGCCCAGATGGTTTTATCAGTGAATTCTGCCACTTAAGGAATTAATGTCATTCTAAACAACTTCTTTCATAAAATAGAAGAGGGAACAGTATGAGACCTATATTACTGATTCTAAAAGTAGACAAAGACAATATCAAAAAAAATAAAATCCTACAACACATTATCTCACAGTACTATAGGAAGACTCTTCAATCAACACTTTAAATCATACTCTTCAAAAAATATCAGCAAATTAAATCCAGAATTAACCATGATCAGTTGGAGTTTATCCTGGGAATGTGAAGCTCAGAAATCAATCAATATAATCTACCATATTAATAGTCCAAAGATGACAAGCCATATAATCATATCGATTGATATGTAAACATCCATTTATGATAAAGTCTCTCAGCAAATTAGGAATAGAGGGGTATTTCCTCAGTATAATCCACAAAAAAACATAGAACTGAAGACGAAATGTTTTCCTCGTAAGATCAGGAACAAGGCCTGGATGTTCATACTAAGTTATTCAACATTGTCTATAATTTCTAAACAGGGCAATCAAGTAAGAAAATGAAATAAAAGACACGCAGATTGGAAAGGAAGAATTAAAAACTGTAACTGTGCTAATTTAAAAAAATAAAATCTAATAATTCTCATGGGAAGTAGTCTTTCACAGGTTGTTGGGTAACTTACTGTGTATTCATTTTCTTTCAGATAATTGAGAAAAGGTCTCTTCCTAGTGATTTATCAGGTGAAAATCAAAGTTAATAAAATTACATAATGAACATTTTTATTAAAATTATGCTTTTAATATTCCAAGCAAACTTGTCTATTTCAAAACAAATATATATATATATATATATATTATCTATCAATAGATAAATCTATTGACCCATCTATCGATTTGTCTTGTTAGTTTCTAGATTCTCTATTAAATTGATTTATCTAAGGGAAATTTTGTAATTCTAATATTAGGATAAAAGGAAAAGAAAAAATAATGGAGTGCTGAGGATCAAAACTATCCCAAAAATAAACCAGCACATTCTAACTTAAAAAAAAAAATACAATTAGCATAGATTCATTTCAAGACAGATAATAGCCCACTTTCCAAAACTGGCTGCTAAAATTATATTAGTAACTTGGCATTTGGAAGAAGTTATAACTACTTGACACAAAAATTTCACATGCAATTTTAGTATTCACGTTTTTAAAAGCTAAATGAAATGCTAAATTTTAGAATCTATAAACAATTCTTTGTTTAAAAATTGCACTTTCGAGCACCTATTACAACGCTGATATAAAGGAAGGAAAGTGATTAGAACACACGAAAATGGAAAAGGGAGTAAAACA
This sequence comes from Pteropus medius, assembly GCF_902729225.1. Classification (NCBI taxonomy): domain Eukaryota; kingdom Metazoa; phylum Chordata; class Mammalia; order Chiroptera; family Pteropodidae; genus Pteropus; species Pteropus medius. The sequence goes on from NW_024349800.1 coordinate 33,569,090, forward strand.
TCATTGCTTTCACTTTGTTAAACATTGCTTAATATAAAAACTATATAAACTATACCCTGGGTCCTATAGTTTAGTTGCACATGCACATAAGTTTTGCATAGTTTCTAAAATTGTTAGTTTATGATTATACATTATTTTATTCTTATTGATGATTTTAAGAATAAGCAGCAAGGTAGTCATACTTATAAAGGCTCATTTACTTAGAACCCTTTCACATATATAATAAAAATTGTTCTTAATAATAGCTCAAGAGTGTAAAAACTGTAGTATATCCCATGTTCTGTGGTTAGTCACAAAAGGGAACTAGGTTGTCCTGGGTCATTCCAAGTACAATTGCTTTTCCCCAAAATCGTTATATCCTGCATAGCGGTAGAGAAAATGACCAGGTGATAAAATTTCAAATTCTCTCATTTCCCAAATTCACTCCTTCTCACTGGCTCCTGCGATGTCCTTGGCAAGAACTTTCTTCTTTTAACCTAAATCTTTGATGCAATTTGATGAGTCTGCAATGTAAATAACATTCAAAGCCATCATCGCGAATTTATATCTTAGTGAGAAGGAAAATACTGAGACTAGTGACAATGAAAAAATGTATATTATATATTTATTATCTAGTGGGACATAATTTGCATCAGCCTAATCAATGCATTTTCTCCTGTAACAGAATTACATGAAAATCTAAAATCTAAAGGAAAGACTTCTGATAAGTGTGGAAAATGAGCAAAGGGAGTTAACTGTATCTTTCAATAGTTTAATGTCATCAGTTCTGAAAGTCTGATGTACCTTATCTCCACAACAGAGCTATAACTACTAGATATATAACTTTTATAAATTGAAAAATTTAGTAACAGCTGAATGATTGGATGGTATTCATCACAGACGGAAAAGGTCATGTATGAGGGTAGTGATACAAACATTGCTGACTCCCCAATTTTGCCAAGAGTTGTTCCATTCCTCTTCATCTCTAATCAGGGCTGCAGTTATTCCAGTTTAGTGCAGTATTATAAACCATCATCATGTATATATATATTTTTACTGACTTTATTCCTCTAAAGTTGATAAAGTAGACAAAACCTCAGACACTGAAATCCTTTCTGATGTTCTGGCAGAGCTTCTCACAAAACATCTATACATTTAGTGTTACATACAGCACAGCCAACATCCATCTATTCTCCCTCATACTTGGCATGAAGAAACTGAACACCACCTGAAGGCCAAGAATGAATAAGAGCCTAACTTGGCAACAAAAGGGACTTGGTCATTGAGATGATCTTGTATTAAGTGTCCCAAATAGGACCATTTGATTTAGAATTTTCTTCTATAGGCAATAGTAAAGGATTTCACATAATTGGATTTAAATATTTGTTCATTTCTGTACAGACACTGAATAAACTAATTTCTTTTTTAACCTCATCTATAATCTTAGTTCTATACTTCTGCATTTATAGATGCATATATAATTTTAATTCCCTTCTCTCTGTCATTATTGCTACTAAAAATGAAGCTAGTTATCCAGGCAACTGTGTTTGCATGTATTTTCTCTAATCCCTTTGAGTTAGGGGGAAGGCAGAAATACCAAATCTCTAGCACTTAGAATTGATGAGTCTTCAAAATAAAACAACAGTATGATTTCCTTATTACTCCTCTCCACTCTTCCCTCGCCCCCCAAATCCACTAATACTGCTGACTTTACCACTGTACAATTTTTGGACTATTGAGAGCAGAAATCTTGGTATTTGTATTAATTTTATGACAAAAAAAGGACAATCACCGTTATATGATCTCAAGGTAGTACTCAGAATACACCTGAAAAGCACATGCTCCTTTCAGTATATAGTCTCCTACCTAATCACAGAGACTAAGTAAGCCATACTTCTAATGCTGACAGGGTAGAATGACGTTTCCCAAAGTGCCGCTATTTTTTTTTCTCTCTTTATTTAACATTGGAGAGGATCTAATATTGAGAATTGTTCATTTGCAAACTTTAGGTTAAGAATAATTAACACTTGATTTCATTTGTAACTTCATATCTTTAATCGAAAGGAATAAATTAGTATTTGTTGAGCGTTTTTTGTGCCAAGCATTGTGCTAGCCTGAAGAGTGCGTGGTTACTATGAGCATTAAACTATCTCAATTTCTTAATAAAGTTTGGCTATGAGAAATGGCAAAAGTACTAATTTATATCAGATGTTGTCAAAATGCATGTTGTAATCACTAAAATCTACTAAAATCAGGAAAATAATGTATAACTAAGGAACTAACGGGAGTTAGAACACTTTAAAAGATGCCTAATCTAAAAACAAGCAAAAGAAAACAAAAAATGCCCAGAACTGGTGGCATAAATACAAATCAGTCAATGTTAGGTTTATATCCTTATATCAGTAATTGCATTAAATTGCAATAACTAAATAGTTGAAGTAATAGAAAATGATTATCAAACTGGATTAAAAAAAAAAAAAAGGCCCTCTATCTTAGTTTGGATTCTCCTAGAAACAGACACTATGCCAAAGAATCAAGTGCAAGCAGTTTATGGGAAGGTGCAAGAAACAGGGGTAGAAGAGGGAGATATGATGCAGGCAATGAAAGACAGCCTACAAAGCCAGCTACCAGGGGGCATGATTGGTGCTTGATACAGTGAGGAAATCCTAGATGTAGTACAAAATGCTCATCCTTGCTAAGTTCAAGGGAACTGAGGTATTCATACTCCCATACTTGTCAGTCATTCATTATGGCAGTCTCTGGGTACTTCCTGACACCTGTGTCAATGGGCAAGTGTTGGCTGTTGGAAGATAGGCTGGCATGCACAGAAATGGTAAAATGGTCCAAGAAACATGGATGGTACATGTATGGCATCTGCTATACCAATTACAAGAGATGCATCTTAACCCTTAGAATATAAAATGGTTGAAAGCAAAAGGTTAGAAAGAATACCTCTCAAGGAAACACTAATGAAAAGGAAGTGGTATAGCTATACAGATATATTAATATCAGATAAAGTAGAACTTAAGACAAGAAGAGCTACCGAAGAAGACTATTTCATAGTGATTAAAGTTTTAGTCTACTGGAGGATATCACAATTCCAAATTCATATGCCTACAGTCACATAGCTTCACAATAAATAGACGGAACAGGAGAAATGTACAAATAATAGCCAAAGGTTTTCACATATCTTTTTTAGTAACTGATAAAACCCACAGATAAAAGATATGAGATTTAAACAATCCAATTAACAAATTTGATGTAATTGACAGGATGCTAAACAACAAGAATATACAATCATTTCGAGTGGACCTGAAATATTTTTTAAAAATTCTTTAGATGGTTGGCCTTAAAGTCTCAGCAAATTTCAAAGAATTTAAATCATGTAGAGTAAGCTCTCTCTGAACACAGTGGAATTAATCAAGAAACCAATAAAAATAACTGGAAAATAACTTTAAATGTTTGAAACATAATAAATGCCTTATAAAAATTGATAAAAATGGTGAAAATTAGAAAATGTTTTGACTAAATGATCATAAAAATATGGCATATGGAAACCTATGACATATAGTTAAACTCATTTATGGGAAGGGATTATAATCTTAAAAGCTTATAGTAAAATTGAAATGCTAAAAAAAATTAATGATCAAAGAAGCCAACACAAGAATATAGCAAAAGAATAGCAAATGAAACCTAAAAGAAATAGGAGAGAAATAAAGAGTAGAAATCAATGAAATTAAAAATGCAATCAAGAAGACCAGCAAAGGTGTTAACAAAAGCCCACTTGAAGTTAGTAGTCATGAATATAAAGTAATATCAGTTGGCATGGATATATATTTTCCATTAAATTCAGCTTCTTAATCGTAGGCAATGAGTAGTAAGTGAATAGTTGCCTTTACCTAGTGTTGTTTTTCCAAAAGAGAACTGGAGAGATGGTGTATAAAAGGAAATTATGATACTGAGACTATTATAGCTAAAACAGGTAAGGAAGAATAGAGAAATGTGGGGTGATGGATAAAAAAGGTAATATCAATGGACTGAAGATGGCAATATAAGAGTGAAGGGGCTTGAAATTGAGTCCCAAATGAGATGGAGTTTTTACCAACATTTTTTGTGTCATGACTTGGAATACACTAAGTTGCACTCACAGTGTTTGATGGGTCAGAGTGGAGGTGTGAGATTTGGTCAAAAGTATAGTATACTTAAAATTAGAAAGAGTTAAGAGTTCATACGGAAATCATCTCTTCTATAAACACTCTAACTCCAGCCATGAATTATACAAGTTAAAAATCTCAAATAACATAGATATCCTTTATATTTACTTCCCTGAATAATTACTTTAACCTTTTTTCCTAAAAGGTTATATCCTAAAGATTTTATAGGACACATCTACGTTCCTTTCAAAGAGTCTTTCTAAAATTTTCTAACTTAATGACTGACTACAAGGTCCTTTTCTATCCTCTGTTCAGCTTCTCAATGTTTCATTTTCCATACCTAAGAGTCCAAGATCATGACATGCTTTTATTTTAAAGCTTACAGAAAAATTATAAATAAGACTTCAATATAATTGTCACTGACACCATAAGAAGCAATAGTAGAAATGCTTATTTTTTTTAATTGTTTGTGTACTACCAAATGATATTTCTAGATTTATTCACTTGTTCATGCAATAAATATTTACTGAGTTCCTTTTATACACCAGGCACTTTTCTAAATTTGGGATAACAGTGAATAAAGCAGATCAGAGTCATGTCCATATAGTAATTATATTTTAATTGGAGGAGACACATAATAAAAATCAGTGGAGTTGAATGATATAAAAAAAGTAAAAGCATGATAAAGGGATAGATGGAAGATTTGGGGTCTTCTTTTAGATAAGGTGCTCAGAAAAGGCCTCACTAAAGAAGCAACTTCAGAATAGGGACCAAAATAAAATGAGGTAGCCAGTTATGCAGGTAAGGGAGGGCTCACGGGGTCAGAGGAATATTCCCAGCAAATGCAAAGGCCCGAGACGGGAACATGGCTTATTGTGTGAGGAATGGAAAGGATGCTAAAGTGAGCTCAGGAGTGTTAAAAATAAAGTAAGAAAGGAGAAATTAGAGTCTGGATAAATAAGCCATATATGTCCCTTAGGTTAAGTTAAGGAGTTTGTATTTTATTCTGAGTGAGCTGAGTTGGTTTTGGAAGATTTTGAGCACAGGAGTCACTTGACTGAAATTGCATTTTTCATTCATCTTTTCTTATGGCTGAGTAAAATTTAAACCTATATAATTTTATTAACCAATGTCATCCCAATAAATTGAATAAAAAACATAAGTTTTTTAAAAGAGCAAGATTAATTGCTTGAATAAAGATAGACTTACATAATTAAAATAAAGAAATTGCATTTTTAAAGAACTGTTCTGGCTTCTTTGGAGAGATTAGGTTGTAAAGGGACAAAAGTGAAGGGATAGAGACGAGTTAGAAAGCTATTACAATAGTTCAATTGAGATAGTATTTTGATATCAGGGGAAGTATGAAAAGTAATTAGATCCTAGTTATATTTCAAAGAAAAGGCATTTTGTCACAAAACAGGATTGAAATTGTGAGAGGCAAGGTGGAATTGTAAGAGAAGAAAAGGAATCAAAGATGATTCTAAGTTTTTTGGCCTTGAACTACTGGGTGAATAGAATTTTCTTTTACTAAGAATGGGGACAACTCTGAGAAAGGCAGCGTATAAGACAAAACTTCTATTTGAGCAGGTTGAATTTGAGATGTCTGTCATAAATCCAAGTTTAGAGATTGAATGAGTTTGAATTTCATGAGAAAGATCAAGGTTGAAGGTCATATTCAAAACAACTGGATTCAATGAGCACAACAAAATGAGAAAAATCTGATAATTGAGCCTTAGGAGTCTATGATATTGAGAGGTTATAAAGATCGGAAGACTTATCAAAAGAGACTGAGAAGGAACAACAAGAGTATAAAAAGAGAAAAAAAGAATATTGTCCTGGAGGCTAAATGAAGAAAGTAGTCGAGGAGTGATCAAGCATGGCCTTTGCTATCATGAGATCAAATAAAAGGAGTAAGAATGAATGAATGGAACTGGCAAGGTGAAGTTTACCGGTGACAGTACCAGAAAACTCAGTGGAAACAAATCAAACAAATTGAGGTACCTTTAAAAGAAATAAAGGAAAGAAAGACCGTGCGTATAGACAAATCTTTTGAGGACATTGTCTCTAAGGGAAGCATAAAAATTGAGTGTTACCTGGATAGATATGTTTATATACTGATAAAAATGATCCAGTCGAAAGGAGAAACCTCACTTTTGAGGAAGGAAAAGAAACAATAGCAGGGGCAATGTTCTTGAGCAGGTCAGAGGAAATGTCATTCACTGAACAGAAGGAGAGGTGAACCTTAAAGAGGAGCGTGGAGAGCCATCCATTCTACCTGGAGTGGGTAGGGGATATGGGTTCAGATGAGGGTAGGTTATTTTAATGCTAGACCTACGTAGGCTTTCATTTATGGTTTCTCTTTTAGTAGTACAAGATGAAGGGCATCAGTTCAGAAGGAAGGAGGGAATTGTTAAAAAATAGAGTGACCAGAACAGATGAGCAGTTGTCTCAGAAAGTGAGAAAGTGAATTAACTTGGGAAATAGGAGAGAATTTCTAGACAACCCTAATGACCCCCTTGAGGTTGTGGTCATGAATTTGAACTGGATATCTGTCAAACTGGGCATTTGTTTTTCTCCAGCCATGTGATAGGTACTAAGTAGGTGAGAAGTTGAAATTAATCAGTATTGAGTTCTCGTCAAATTGGTATGACTGAAGGGAGAGAGGGGAAACAAAGCTGAGAGTGATGACTGTGATTGGTCTATTAAAGCGAAGCCAGTCAAGAAAGAATGTTAGGAAATGAGAAATGCAAAGAACTAATACGGTAGTGTGTCAGTGACTAGAGGTCACAACAGAGGATCAAAAATGGAGTAATGAGATATATGAGTGGTAGTCTATGTGATGCTTGAAATTGAGATTATAGAAAGAATTCACCTATTGCAAAGACAATGTCTTTGGTTTGACCATATAAATAGGTAGATGATATGGGTTAGAAGATAACTGGAGAGAGAGAACTGAGGAGACCCAGAATATGGGAGGGGTCATGTTGTGAATATTGACATCATAAATTATAAAGACAGGAGTGGTGGCGGAGGATTAAATGAGTACTAAAATCTTTAATGAAGATAGAAGCACTCACCAAAAGGATAGCAAATAACCACAGGCAGGAAGGTTAGAGCTGGTATTATCCAATTGTGTTCACTCAAATGGAGTTGGCATACAAGGGAAGTAGGAAGAAAAAGTGTCTGAAAATAGTCAAGAGCAAGGAAGATATCTACTCAACCTCTATGTCCCGTGGCACACGGGGTAAGGAAGTACAGCTGCCATTTCAGAATTCTACAAGGGCAAGTAGTGCCTTCAAATTGGAGCAAGAAGGTATATTGAGCCTTAATAGAAGCTGAGGATACAAAGCGCTTTATTAACGACAGACCCTGTGTTATGAAGAAATAATTTGGAGAGTCCAGCTTGGATGAGCAATCAGGTCAGAGCAGAGCTGTACAAAGCTTATGGACTTCAGAGTCCAGGTAATGAAAGATGAACACTGAATCTTGTGCTTTCAAAGTCCAAGGAGGTAAACAGGATGAAAGAGAATGATGCAATCAGTCCCAATTATGTCTTGAAGGGAAATGAATAATCAGTTCAATTGTACACTATTTAATGGAAGACTGACTTTAGGCATTTTGATGTGGTGAGACAAGGACTGCAAAGAGTTGCCCGAGAGAGTGACTGTCCTGCCAGGAGCGATGCCGCATAGGGAGGGATGATTTAAAGAGAGTCCTCTTCTTTAATGTATCTTTGACATAACTATTTTCCTGTAACCAATATGATCTCAGTTCATTACATTTGAAAATATACATCCTAAAGAGAAGTGTTCTTCTAAATCAAGTGACCATAGAGGACATTGAAGGCTGTCCAAGTTTCAAATTAAAGAAAAACTTAACATTTTTGTTTCTAATTCCTGTAATAGATTAGTTCACCATGTTTCCTCTGTCTTCCCTTGGTTCTCTAAGATGATGGCAATTTCTAAGGAAACTCCTTGAAGTAATTTGGCTTCAAAATTAAAGTGAAAATCACTTGACATTTCTGAAGCATCCTAGAGGCTTTTAATTCATGTCCTCTCTAACTTTGCCTCTTTTCTTTCACTTCTGCTCTTTGAAGAGGACAATGATTTTGAGATTTTCTGACTTTGAAACTTTACCCTAAGACCTTACTCTAGTGTTTTCCTGGCCTTTGTTTCAAAGACTAGGAGTTTAAATTAAGCATTTTAATCAATTAAAAGCTTCTGATCCTAGAGAGAAAATAATATTGCTTTTACCAAAAAAAAAAAAAAAAAAAAAAATCATCAAAAGCTAAAGAACTAAGAACCAGGAAATTGATGATTAAAAAGAAGACTTTGAACAAGGAAGACTTTCAGTTCATTTGGGGGAAAACTCAGGTACTTAAAGGCTCTCCAGTCATTTTTATCTTGCTGTTCTCCAGGGACAAGGTGCTCACCACAGAGCAGTATATCTGCAAGCTTTTACTGAGGATACACCATTAAGTGTATAGATTTTCATTAGGTTATTTTCACAATAAAAGTAATACTAAAAATTTAGGAAAATCTTTGTTGCTATTCCTCTTGTTTTTGGTATAAAATATATTTGGCTTTCTAAATGGTTTGGTCTCTTATTAAAGTCTTATTGTCCCTTAAAAGGGTGGTTTAGGTATGTTTCCCCCTTGCCACTTCCATGATTATAGAAATAGTATAAGTGCTTTGCATAAAACTTAGAATAACACAGAAAAAAATTAAAAAGTACTTACATACACTAGCATTATTTCTAACTTGCTTATTTCACATTTACTTGATGATCATTCCAGGAATGAAATAGAATCTCCTGTTTCTGATGACTTGTATGTATGGAATGTCTCCTCATTCCTCTCCATATCTTAACCTGACATTTATTAATATATTATATAGAAATGTCTTGTCTCAATTACATGTTATTATTTTCAGTCTGTTTAAGGCCTCTGTTGGCTATTTATTGGCCTATTTCTTTATACCATTTTCTCCTATTCCAAATCCTGTTTCTATTTTAGCATGTTTTAACACCTCAGTGTATTTATCTCTGTTTCATATGCTTATTTGCATATGTGTATATAAATGAATACAATGTGGCATTGATTTGTGTGTTTGTTTTACACACTTATATTTCATTCTGTTTCTTAATTCCCTGCATGTAACAATATCTTTTGAAGATCCATCATTATTGCTATAAACAAATCTAGTTAATTTTTTTCTTCTGTATGGTAGTGCATCTTAGGTATCCACCATGTTCTCACTTATCCTTTTCCCTAGAATGACTACCAGGTTAGCTTCCAATCTTGCTGATAAATATTCTTTATGTTCCTTTGTGCTCCCATGTGAGAGTTTCTCTGAAGTATAAATACCCAGGAGTAGAATGGCAGCGTTCTAGGAAATACAGACTTAGTTTCAATAAGTATTGCCAAGTACTCTCCAAAATGACTATACTAATTATATTCACATCAGCTCTGACAGCACGTTAATATTAGTAATTATCTATTTATAATACCATTGCACATATTTATTATTTCAGTGGAAAGACATTAATTTTGATATCAAAGCTCTGGAAATTTTTAACATAAATGTGGACCTGAATAATAAAGAAATTCTTGGTTTTTATTTTCCTCATTCACTATTTGCAGACCAGACTCATTTTTTGCTAAACTCAATCTGTAATAGTTAAGTTCAAATTCTGTTAATTTCTGCTTTTCAAGTTTATGAATTGTGCTTCTCTTTTAGTTTAATGTTCTTTTAAGCTATAGTTTCTATTTTGATTATAGTCATTAGCTTGTGAAAATATATATGCTGTGCTAAATTCCTCAATGTCAGGTAAGATTAAGGGAAATATAGACATATTAAGTTGCTTTAAGACCTTACACATGATAGAAACATTTGCTTATAGGTACAAAGAAGAATTCATCTTTGCAATTGATAACTAAGTATAAGCAAATAACAAAAATAATCCCAATTTCTCATTCTTCAGAAATGAACAGTAATACAGTTAAAAGTCTGAGATGTCTGGTTTGTAAAGATATTACTTACCTACGAATGTTTCTGTCCTCTCTAGATAATGCCTTTTACTATTTTAGGCACATGCACATCAAAATTGCTCTCCTATCTAGAAAAAGTGTTCTTACATTTAAGGTTCCCTTAAAAGAAAGTTATTTTGTAGGACAATATCAAAGATTGCCCCTTTAATTCTGATTACTCATTTGGGGTTAAGATTCTATAGTCCATACTTCAAGTACTGATGTGAGGAGCTGGAAAAAAAAAAATGGGCCAAAATTTTTAAAAAGAGTAAAAAACAAACTGGAGACTCAAATATTGTCAAACTATTCTTTTTGAGGGTAATTCTTTTAAGGGGTGGTAACTTGCTCCAAATTACCATCACATCTTGAATAATAAAAGTCTTTTGAAAAATGTCAGGTAATTTCAATTCATTCATAATATTGTTCTTGACATTAACATAATTTATTAAAGGAACTGAGACTAAAGGATTCCTAAATTTTTGAGTTAATTAATCTCAAAAATTTTATAAATACTTTTAAGTACCTGAAAGCCCTTATACAGCCATTGTACCAGGGGGAAGAGTATTTCAACATAAAGAAAAGTTATAGGAGAATTTACAATGCCTCGCACAAAACAATAACTATTCGTTGAAGGAATAAAATCCTCTATAATGTATTTAAGTATGTGTGGTGTGGGTGTAGGTGTGGATGTGGATGGTGGGGGGCTGGTTGTTACAATGGGACATGGTTGTGGTCAGCATTAGAGCATTAATGCAAGGATAGAAGATGAAGCTTGGTACACATTAATTTTTTTAAGGCAACACTCTCAGGTTCCAACAGATCTACCCACCAGAAGGATAAAATAAGGTATTTGTAGCTTTCTAGAATCTAGGTTAAAAAATGTTTCCCACAAGAAAAAAAAGGGTGGGGGGAACATATCTTGGGAAAGTTTTAAAGTTCAAATTTATACCAACCTCTTCTTGGTGTCAAAATACAAAGGAAAGAAATGATAAGAATATCCCTCAGACACATGAAAAAAATAAGCAAACATGCACATAGGGGGCCATTTCCATACCCCAAGCCCATGAGATTCCTTTAGAAAAACAAATGGATAAAAAACAAATTTGAACTCAAACACTGCAAAACATAAACAAGCAGCAGACCAAAAAAACAAGCTGACATAGAGGGAAATAACACAAGTTTGAGAGAGCAACTAATATTAAAAGGTTATAAATAAGTATATTTTAAAAGAATTGCTCTGAAAGAGTGATCTAAATATAAGGCAAATTTGAAAACTGAAGGAAACTTGTAAAAATAAATAATACATTACTGAAGTTTGAAACTCATTGGAGAAATTTGTAGCAGATTAATAACAGCTCAAGAGCTAATTTATGATCTGGTGCTAACTTTGGAGGGGGAAAAAAAGGCATTATAGTGCACATAAGATAAAGAGATTTAAAAATATTTAAAAGACAGATTAATAGAGATAAGTGTTGACTCATCAAGACAGGCTGAGGAAGATATAATGAGGAAATAAAGTCTAATAGATTTTCCAGAAGGAAAGAAAAACAGAATGGGAGAAAGGTAATATCTGAAGGATTAAATGAAATAACATGCCTGTTATTAGCACTGCTCAAAAAAATGCTAATTCCCTGTCCCTCTTCCTCACTATTTCTTGCTTTTTAATTAAAAACAAACTGATTTAAAATTTAAGATTATTTTTATACCTGTTCCTTTGGACTGGTTTCATAGTTTAATGCCCAGGATTTTATCTATGTTACTTGTTCATCTTTATAAAGATGCTAGCAAATTGCTTTATTACTTCCATTTATCTGAAGAAATTCAGAGAGGACAATAACTTGAATAAAATCACACAGCTGGGATTAAAATCTAATATACTTCACTCCAAAGAAATTTTACCTCTCATCTGCAATTTTCTAGCTTATTTACCATATTAAATAGAAAGAAGTTCACTTCATCAAGTAATGCTCATGGAATAAGGAACTTTTATATTTAAAAAAATGCAAAGCTCTTTATTAGAAGTAGAAATATGGAATAAAAACAAGCATGGACATGTGTAGCACATGTTGAATTTATAAAATATTTCAAAATTGTTGTACAGTTGTTAATTGAAAAAATCATTTTTCCAGATATAAGAAACAATTCATCCTGAAGCAATTTTTTTCTCTTCTTTATGTCAGAATCATAATGCTCTATAAACAGGGTTTCTAATGGATTTGCTGGCAGCCCCTTAAGCCATTCAGTGAATGCTACAGTAGACAATTTGTGCTCTGGCTTGCTTTAATCACTTATAAAAAATTTTGTTGTGTTTGCTCAGTGTGACAGTGTTTGCTTTCCAACTGAACTCAAAACAAAAGGCTTGCACGCAATTTTATATATGCTTAGCCTCCCAGCTCTGTTTTGTGTGTGTTTCATTAATTCATCCATTTCTTCAATATTGTGCAACTAGTATATGTTAAGCATTGCACTTATTCCTGAGGATATTATAATGAATATAAAAATGAGTTTTTGACCTCATGAAGCTTACAATCTAAGGGAGTGACAGGAAAAAATTAAGAAATGAAACACAAAATATTATAAATTTTGATTAAGTGCTATAAAAGAAACAAATAAAATGATGACCTATTTGAGGCTGACCCATTTTTTTATTAAAGAGTGCCCTTCTAAATACTATACTGATCCTAAACACATGAAGCCCATATTCTTCAAATCTTTCTCCAAATCTTTTCCACACGAATGGATGCTACTTTGCTAGTGCTGATGATAACAGCTTAATAATCCCATCATAAAGATGCGGCAGCTTCATCACAGGGCTACCAAATGCCTGTATGCGGGCTGGAGTTTTAAATGCAGGAAGATTAGGAGTAATTTTCTCTCTTTTCCTTTGCTCCATTTATTTTCCTCATCATTACCTTATTTTCCTCACCGCCCCCTTCCCCCAAATATTACTTTTATTCTGTTCTATGCCTTCATCCACTCTCTAATTCTGATTTCAGACTCGGGACCACCTCACTGCTCTGTGAATGTATGGCAGGTTCTCCTTCCCATCTCCAGGTCTTCACTCACACTTTCCCTCCCACCTTGAAGACTCCTTTCCCTTGAGCTCAGTTCTATTTTCCTTCAAAGGCAAACTTACCCAACAGAACACAGCAGAGCTCAGAATTGATTGATTCATTCATCCAGTCATTTAGTTAACACATACCTGTTAATACCAGGCAGTGTGCTAGATTCTAAGAAAATTAATTATGAGGGAAATGAAAAGACTAGACCATGAAAATAATTTGTAGGAGTTGATGAAAAACACTCAAACGAGTGCTTAATGAATTCAAAGTAAGAACAAATTTTGCATGTATCAAGCAACTTGTCCTAGGAAAGAATTAGGACTATTTACAATCACCTGTGTGTGAAACATTACACTACACATACCAACAAAATGGTAATTTGTTTTTTAATAGAATCATAAAAGACAGAAAAAACTGCCATGTTTATTTTTTGATTACCATGAACTTAAACATATTTATCTCTTTTGAATCTCAAATTAATGAAATTAATTTTAGCAAATTAATACCCATTATTGAGTTGTAAAATGTATATAGTATTGCAACCAGCATCGTTTTTAAAATGAAATAGATTAAAACGGGATAGAAAATATTAGATCACAATGTATGTACTAAATATGTTTTTATTCATGAATATTTTCTTTCAATAATGTGCACATGTATGTACTTGGTTACAAGGTAAAATTAATTTTTTAGTGTGGGTCACAGTCAGTAAAGTTTTAAAGCCACTGTATTAAAAGGTTGCTTATGAAGTCATCCTAACTGGAGATAGATTAACTTTATTTACACCACAATAACTGAGGGGTCTGTCATTTAATCTTTTTGTACATTAGCTTCTCAATCTATAAAAGAGAGATTATAGATCCTATTCTCTGCCAAATTTAAAAGTTCCTATCAACACAAAATTCCTCCAGTGAGAATTAAAAGAATATCAGTTGTTTCACTTTAAGATTAGTTTTGTTGGCGGTGGTCTGTTGTTAAGGAAGGTTGCACAAAATGACTCATTCATTGGAAAATTTACGCTTGCTAGCTCTATTGATTAGCTAGAAGTAAATTTTAGTTTTTCCATAAGGGCATGGATTTGTCTCTGTGCTGTATCCTTAGTGCCTGCCAGTTAGTAAGTAAATAGTTGGTAAATGAAAGACTCGTTAAACCAACCCCTTACTTATAAACAGTGCATTTTTTTACAGTGCTAAAGTATGCTAAACTACTTAAATATATTTTTATAATGTATACTATATATCATTTAGTTTAGCTTTTAATTCAAAATTAGTGAGAGAGGGCCTAAACTAATGAAGTTTCAATGTATTGTACACCAAACATATAGAGACAATGTGCAATGCCCAATACAAAAATCATCTGGCTGCATAATACAGAACTCTTGGACAATATATGGGACACAGCAGGCAACTGAGAAATGTTTGATTTGATTTTTGATTTGACAGGTGAGTTAGAGAGCAAAGGCACTATGCTTTCCAATCCAATTTTACATCTACACCATTCCCACCAGAAAGAACATGCTTCTGGGCTCACTATATGCATTTAAATTTGTGGGCTTACATATTTGAATATGCTGAAAACTTTTTACTGGTTACTAACCAAGTTATATTCAACTGCACTTAATAATTCTTATAAATATTGCCCTAAAATTAAAAATAAACATGATATCATATCGAGATGTTCAATGTGGTTCACAAATAAGCTCCCCATTTATGATCTTTTTAAGTGAGATAATTAACTTCCTCTAGCACCCTGAAAAGATTAGTACAAGTAGCAAACTCTGCCTCTGTACATTCCAGTGGTCAAGAAAACATTTCCTCTGCTACTTTTATCATCTGAAATTAAAATACGTAGATCTAAAAGCCCTAATTAGAGACTAACATGACTGACCCAGTCTATGCAGAAGCTGCTTACCAGGTGGTTTTTTATAGCAGATTGGAAGAGAACAATATTGAACAGTGATCATAAGGAATATTTGATGTTAATATAAAGGCTAATGGAAAAAAATGCAAAAAGACCAATTTCTGACCTAGAGTATTTTATTCAGGCAAAAATATATATGTTGCTTCTTATTTGTTGCTGAGTAACCCTTTTCATTTCATGAGCTAGTCATAAGAGATAAGAAAAGAAAATTTAGTAAATAGTGCAATTTAGTAGATGTTAACTGGATTTACTGTGACCATTTTGCAATATAAACAAATATTAAAGCATTACACAGTATATGTGAAACTAATGTTATATCAATTATACCTCAAAAAAGTTTAAAAAATAAGTTAATAGTGTGATTTTGTGTGAGTTTCTTAAAATGATAGAGAAACAATAAAGGGGAATTAAAACCATTGAGAAGTAAACAATAAAGTTTTGAGAGATGAAGGGGCTGAGAAATAAGATCATGGTTTATTCATATAACTATCTAAAATCTCACTAACCTAAACTTCTGTATTGGGTCCATACAGATTTGTGGAGATGATATTTAGAACAAAGGAGAAGTATCATAATGAAAGAAGCCACTTCTAAATCCTGTCTTAGAGTAAACATATTCATGTTGGCCTCTATTCCCTATCCCCATCCTATGTAATCCAAAAAGGGAAGTATTCAGAATTAGAGTAGAGAAGTCCAAGTTCAAAGATATTGTTAGGCTAAACACTGCAATCTCTATATTTTGGGAGTTTGGGGGTGAGGGGAGTCTGTCTTTTAGGCTTACTCTTCTGGCTAATGTAAAAAGGATAAGAAACAAAGGGTTTGATCCTATGTGAAAGCACCCTTGGCCATTAAAAATCTGGAGTTGTCTGCCATAAATGTGATTCTTCCTGGAATTTAAAGAGGTGCATGTTTCTTTCCTTGACATGGGTTTCCTATACCTACCCTTTAGGATATGAAATGAAGCCCAGCATCTCTAACCCAAGGAACTCATAAGATTTGGGATCTGAACATAATGGTAAGAAGAACAAAGGCTTTCTCTAGTCTTGTCTTGGCTCTACCCAGTGCTCTAAGTGGCATTCAGAGGTAGCTGTGGGAAGACAGAATGTGCTCACTCAGGATCTGGGTTCTTAGCCAAATAGCTCCTTTCCAGCAGAGTCCCAGCCATTCTCTATGTATTTTTCCAAAATGCTGATTGCAGCTTTGATAATCTGTTTTCCCCTGAGACTATACTCTCAACTTTATGCCCAAGAGAGAAACAATTTCCAGTATTGTCATGTAGGAGCTGGTAATTCTATATATACTATTCTTTTAAGCAGTTTACATTCCTTAAAGTGTTTGTCTCTGAATAAAATTGGTTATTTTGAAATAAAAGTCTTTTTGTTATTTTTAAGTTGCATACAAAAGATAAAAGGGCAGAAGTGTGTTTGGGAAATACATAATAATCTTAAAATTTTGCTCCAAATAGTTCCGTTGTTACTTTAATATGTGTACAATGTCTTTGCAAGCTTTGCAATAACTTTCGACTTGCAGCCTCCAAGAAGGAGAAGAGTTATTGAGAGAGGATATTAAATAGCTGTTTCTTCAGTGATGGGGGTACAACTGTACCCCTGAATAACACATTTTTCCTGTTTGTATGATGTATCCATCTAGTTTGCTTAACAGCAATCTACATAAACACACACTCTAAACAACATATATACAGGTATTATACGTACATATCTACAATGTTTAGAGTTAAGCAAATTGGATATATATGTATGTATGCATGATGTGTGTGATACACACATGCACACTCACAAATAAGTACACACAGGAAGTTTGATATTCAAAATATTCTGGTATGTATTTTGATAAATTTTGTGAAAACATTTTTGGATTACTAAAAAACCTTATTATATAGTTTTGTAAGGAAAACAGCCGTTATTCTAAGCTAGAGTTGGTTATGATCCAGTGTTTGGTATAAAGAACACCATACAGAAGTCAGCTAATATGACCAAAATATCGAGAGCTTTCTAAGTATGAACTATAGTTCTAAATGTTTCACATATATTATTTAAATCTTGTGACAACTCTGTGAGGTAAGTGACATAATTATTCTCATGTCACAGTTAAGGAAATGAGGCTTAACTTGCCCAAGGACATGGGTAGTAAGTGACAGACTTGAGGATGTGTGCATAGTCCAGAAAGCAGGGATTCCAACACAGGATACTCTCCTTACCAATCACTTGACCTTTAACAAATCACTTATTTTTTTTTCTGAATCTCAGATTTTTCTCAGAAAATAAAGATATCATATGAATTGAGTGACAAGACATAGAACATTGCACAGACTCTCACTCACACTGTTAGAAACTAATAAATTTGACCTGTTTCTATTTCTACACTACAATATCATTGTATCCTCTTCTGAATCCTTTCCTTTTTTGAGTTCCTCTTGGCTGCCTCCTCCAGGAGTTTCAAATGTAATGCAAGCCTATGAAACTTATTGTGTATGCCTTCCAACCCCAGCAAACAGGCAAATTGCAAAGGGTAATAAGTGGATAGCTTTTGACTGGTGTAGGTTGTTTTTCATTTGCTATGATGGGAGGGACAGGAAATGAAAGTATGAGAATAGATGTAGCTAGTCTATGAGCAGATACTGAATTACTACCCTCACACTCTGTATTTCAATCTCTTATCTCCTTTACTTTCAATGACACCTGTTCATTCTGAATTTAAGACTGCCCTAGGAATCTATTTGGTAGGTAATTTATCTATTCTGGACTATAACTTTATCACTTTAATCTGGTACCAGGCTCAATATTTTCTTTATATCTTCCAAAGATACGTTAAAATCTCCTTCCTTTTATGGTGATCTCCCTATTATACTTATTTTTATGAAATTATTGATATTATCTCATTTATTGGGGTCTTATGAGTGAGGGGAGGCAAACACTTGGGCTCCAGGCACAAACTTGAAACAGAATCTCCTTAATTACATATTTTTTTAATAGGTGACAAAATATTAATTTTAAGAGACAAAACGTAGATAGCACTGAAATAGCATTAAAATATGCCACTTTGGTATAAAGATTATTTTGAGCTAACGATACTTAAAAAAACAGCAAATGCAAGAAGGGTGCTTTGAATTTCTCCTTTCCTTCCTAAAAACATGAGATAAAACCTTCATATAGATAGATGTTCTTCCTATGCCCGGAGGAAAATAACATTCTTACAACCAAGGATGGCATGTTAAAGCTGAGAGGATTCTGTACAAACAGACCTTGTTAAAATAATTTTTATCTTCCTTTAGCCTCCCCATGTATTTTAGTTACTTTTCCACAGTTATCTCTGTTCAACATAGTATAAAAACATTTGAATTTTGCCACTTCTTTAGGCCTTTATTTTCTTATGAGGGCTCTCATGCCATGTAAAACATATTAACTTTGTATACTTTTCCCCTGTTAATTTATCTCATGTCACTTTAATTCTCAGGTCTAGCCAAAAAACTCTAAGGCAGAGGTAAAATGTTGCCTCTCTTACAGCATCAATGTATTTTGTGGCACACCGGGGTTCTGTTGCACATGGTTTAGGAAACACTGCATGCCTGCCTAGAGCTCTGGTTCTTTACAGATGTGTCATCTTGTCAACATGTGAACCCCTCAATGGAGGTAGGATGTCTTACTTTATTCTCTATCATTTGGCCCTCAAAAAATTGTATATTTAAAGGTTTAATGCTTTTTGGTTAAACGAATGAAACTAAGAGGTAAGGTAACAAATAACAACAGGCTGTGTAAATCATAGAGAAATTTTACATTTTTCAATTAGGGTTCTGTAAGTACCTGTCATTTATTTCTTAGCTGGGGTATGCTTATTAAGTACTTCAGGCAGTGACCTTTTCCTTGATGCAATAAAAACATTAAAAACTTTAAAATATTATGTAACATTACTTTTAAGATATTTGAGTGTCTGTAATAATTAACACCTTATGTATTTCTTAACATTTCTGAATACTGAGATATACATATTCTTGAATCTACCCTCAAAATAATCCCATAAAGTAGGACAAGCATTTTTAACTCTAATTCATAAGTGAAAAGGTTGGTGACTCTGCCAAGATTTTCAGTTAGTGGTAAATCTGAAATTGAAATAAAGTCTTGATTCCTAGAGTATATGTTTTTACACTAATCTATATTTTTGTTAAACAATTAAATCATATTTCATGGGCAATTTTTCTACTCTTTAGTTTGAATGGAGGAAGGCTTTGAACAGGTAGAGTGTGTGTGTGTGTGTGTGTGTGTGTGTGTGTGTGTAAATGGAAAGACTGTTAAAAACAGAATGCAGAGATTCAAATGATAAGTTATAGAGAAGATTAGATCATTTCATATGAAATGACCATTTCATAACAGCAGGCACATTTTAGGCTCAGCTGGTTCCTGCATACCCATGGAAAGGAACTTGCAAGAACTGTAAGAGATACTGCAGCCTAGCTTCAGGGCACCACATAAAAGGGAAAGACTTCTCTCTTCAACCTGAACTCAGTCCGTGTGCTTAGACCAGCGTCTCTGCCCAATCTGCATTCACCCTTGTTTTCTCAAAACGGAAACTTCAGGGAAGATTATAAGACCAACCATGTAGCAAATATCTACATTTTTTCTTCTGCCTATCCCAGCTGTTATGTGATAAATTAACTTAAAAAACAACAACAACAACACACACACACACACACACACACACACACAAAACCACAGATGTCTTTGCCTCTTTAGGAGTAAGTCAAATTTTTCAAGCAATGGGCAGCAAGGAAAACCATTATGTAACTGTCCCAGACTTTTCTCTAATTATCATAGAATTCTGAGACTTTGGACATGGCTTAAAGAAAGTAAGGATAGGAGAAGGTAGAAAAGTGCACTAACGGTTTAGGTATCTGAAAGGAGATGCTTTTAGAGAAAAACCACTTTGCCTTTGCCCTTTTACTGGTAAGACAGAAAGGAGAGAGAAAGATAGAAATAAATCAACTATTAATTCGTAAAAATCAACTACTGTGCCTTTAAGAAGTTGTATGTACTTTTTAAAAGGCAGGAAAACTGAAAATGATAAAAAAGAGACTTTAAAATTTCTAGATTATATTATTACTTGACTTAAAGGAAAGATATTTTAATTGTGTTATTTCAAGGATTGTGACAGGGAAGTAAGAAGGTGGATAAGAAAGGACATACATTTTTTAACTTTCATACACATAAGTAGCCATATCTTATTTAATATGCCTGATACTCAGTAGAGATAAAGAACTCTCCTGGTAATTAACAGAAAATGTTATTTAGAGGACAAGTTTTCTGGGGTGGCAATGTTCTGGTCAATAAATTCATTTATATCACATTTTAAAAGATTTCAACATTTTTTTAAAGTTTAACAAACAAAAATACCTAAAAATATAATTATGATTTATATGATCCTTGTTAGAATAACTTTTGCATTAGATACTACTATGTGCCTAGCAAGTTGTCAGATGCAAGATAGTATTGAAGGAGAACAGGAGGAAATACAATCAATTATTGATACTCAGTATGTCTAATGTTTTATCATGAAACACCTTGTTGCTTTTGGAAGAGATCAAGTACCCTATAGTCTTGGTGAAGACTCTAAAGACATGGCCGAATGGAGCATGAACATATGGAATATATACTTCTTAACTGGTGAGGCCTCTCATATTGTTTATCTATATCTTACCTATCTTTCAAGATCAAGCTCAAATTCCATCTCCTTTGTAAAGATGTCCCTTGTTACTCAGCTCTCTGCCCTCCATCATCCAAACCTGTCTGGATAGTATTTGTCTGGTTCATACATTTAGCAGTTAATAATATCCCTACATTGTGATATCACTTCCCTTTTTTTGAAAATGTTTTAGAACTTTAAAGTTCTTATATTGGTTTATCTTCCCTTTCCAAGGAGACCATAAACCCCTTAATAACAGAGATAATTTTTAATATTAATTTTATTCCTTATAAGAACTAGAATAATTTTTTGTTTAATAAACACACATTGATTTTTATCTTATTTGAAAAAAATAGACAATGAGAGATAGTATAACAACAAGGTAGTAAATTATTCACTGAGAGCTCAGAGAAGATAGAAATCAATATGCACAGAAGTAGTTTGGGAAATCTTCAGGGAAATGATAGAACTTAAACTGGGCCCTGAAAGATGGAATAACTTGGAGAGAAAGTGCATGTTAGATGAGGCATCTCAAATAACCTAACCACCATGCAATTTAAATGTAGCATGTACTTAAGACACTGCTGCTGAAAGAAATGAACTGTCTGTCATCCAAGGTGACCTCATGAATAATTGTTAAATGATTCAGTATGACATTAAAGATGAGATTTGGGGATGCAGTGATTTGCTAGTGAAATCATGAATATTATCATGAGCTTTGAGCCTAAGACAAATTGGGCTATGAAACTAATAAAATTTAGTAAGTGCCACCTTTCTTTCTTCCTACCATTCCATCAGGCTTTTCTGGGTACTTGTTCTTGTGGTTGACATAAAATAATGTTTTGCTCTAGGAAAACACATGTGTTTATCTGTGCTCTGTAAGTAAATGAAAAGGTTAGACTATGAAGAGGAAGAAGTAGCAACAGTGAGGCTAAATTGAAATAAGACTTGCCAGTGTGCTAAACAGTCTTTAATCCGTAGCCCATGGTTTTCCTATATTGAAGATTTGGTTCTCTATTTTAAAATGCATATACCTTCAGTCGTAACTTATTAACAATGGGATATGGTATTATGGTAAAGTGTATCCGAATCCTAACAAGAGATACATAGCACCCTCAGCTGGAATTTTGAAATACCGTTGCTACATTTCCTTTTAGACCACCTTTGTCCTAAAATATGCTTTCCTCTACCTGTCCAATGCATGACATTTGCGATATGAAAGGTTACTATGGTCAAAAGTCCTAGGAAATTCTCCAAACTGCCTAGGCTCAGGAGGGCCCATTAGGAGTGAGAGTATCCAGCCCTTCGAGGAGTTTGTAATATTCCTAACACCCATGAGAGGATTGAAATCTAGGGCATCCCCACAAGTTCTTTTTACCCATAGTCAAGAAGTTTATCTAGAGATACTGTAAAGACTTTTCAGTGAATGTAATCTATGCTTTCCAGTTCAGCACATTCG
This sequence comes from Pteropus medius, assembly GCF_902729225.1. Classification (NCBI taxonomy): domain Eukaryota; kingdom Metazoa; phylum Chordata; class Mammalia; order Chiroptera; family Pteropodidae; genus Pteropus; species Pteropus medius. The sequence goes on from NW_024349800.1 coordinate 33,591,386, forward strand.
GAGCTTAGAAGCTGCCATTCTATCCTAACAAGTAAAACTGGAACAACTGAAAAAAATCAACTGTTCTTCTTAGATCTATCAGAGAAAAAAGGTCACAGGGCAAAGCACAAAAACAAAAGTTGGAGAGACAGATAGGTGGATACAGAGCATCACAATTTACTAGAGCAAAAACCCACGAACAAATACCCCTAGGAACTAGGGCTGGGGTAGGAAAACCTGAACTATAATTGATGAGTTGCAGGAGGCTTAGTGTAGACAAGTCTTATAGTTAAAAACTCCAGGGAAACTTAGTTATGGGGTCAGAGAGGGGACACACTTTTGGCAGTTTTAACTCCGGAAGCTCTATCAAGTCCTCACAGTGAATACTGGAGAAAAACTTGCTTCTAGCAGGGGAGGGAAAAAGTAATGATTTTGAAATACACCAGAGTATGCTTTTCATCTTAACGAGGCCTTCCCTCGGGAAAAATTTGCTAACCAGAGCTTAACCTGCTGGACTTTTATCAGAACCTAAGCTACCTGGGGTAAGGGAAATACCCAACTCCAGCATCCACTAGTCATCCTGTTCCACCTAAGAAGAACCTGAGAAGCACTGGTGAAGTTCACAGTCCAGGGACACAGACTCACCAAAACACTGAGACCTAATCATAGAATTATAGGACAGTTCCCCTCTTCCAACATCTTACCACTACATTACTGAAAGCCTGGTTAGGGCAGTTCTTTTTACTGAGTACTTCATGTCTACCTCTCAACGAAAACATTACAGTGCATTCTAAATGGTAAAATACAGTTTGAAAGACTGAAAAAGCATGGGAACCAGAGTTACATATTGGCGTGAATACTGGAATTATCAGATAAGAATATTTTTCTTAAATAATTAATACGCTAAGGGCTTGAATGAAACAAGGAGACAACATCCATGAATAGATAGATAATGTAAAAGAGAGGAGAAAATTCTAAGAAAGGATAAAAAGAAATGCTATAGATCGAAAACACCATAACAGAAATGAAGAATGTATTTGATGGGCTCAGCAGTAGACTGGACATGGCTGAGGAAGGAACTCTGAGCTTTAAAATATGACAAGAGAAACTTCCAAAACTGTAGAAGCAAAGAGCAAAAGGACTAAAAAAAAAGAAGAAAAAAAATATATAGAATTTCCAAGAACTGTGGAATAACTATAAAAGGTAAAGTGTGACATATGCATAATGAGAATATCAGAGAGAGAAAAGTAAAAGTAATATTTGAAAAGCAATAACAACGGAATTTCCTACAAATTAATGTTAGACACAAAACAAATCCAGGAATCTCAGAGGACACCAAGCAGGATATATTCCAAAATAACTACACTGAGCATATTATATTCAAACTTCAGAAACCCAAAGATAAAGAAAAAATTTTTCAAAGAAGCCATGGTGGGGGCAGGGACTTTACATTTGGAAGAGCAAAGGGCAGAATTAAATGTAACTTGCCCTCAAAAACCACACAATCAAGAGGAGAGTAGACTGAAATATTTGCAGCGTTGAGCAAAAGGAAACACACACCCGCTTAGAATTCTGTATCTTGTGAAATTATCCTTTATAAGTGAAGGACTAATAGCAGTAGCCTGCCTTTCTAGATCATAGTTTTGGTTACTAACTAGATGATAAAGTACACATGATGTGACACACATCTTTGTCTAGGGCAGTTCTCAACCGGAGTCAATTTTGCACGGCAAGGGACACCTGGCAATATCTGGAGACATTTTTGGTTGTCATTACTAGGAAAGGAGTCACTACTGCTATCAAGTGGGTAGAGGCTGGGTGGGGTTGCTGGAAAACATTCTATAATATACAGGAGAGCCCCAACCCACCCCCAAGAACTATCTGGAGCAAACCGTCAATAGAGCCATGATTGAGAAACCTTGGTCTAGGCTGTAGAGAAAATATGTAGGCCACTTTTAAATACGAAAAACTTTCTCTTTTTAAAAATTATAGTTAGCATATGAAATTATATCAGTTTCAGGTGTACAACATGGTGATTAGACATTTATGTACCTTACAAAGTGATCACCCTAATAAATTGAGTACCTATCTGGCATAATATATGTGACAGAACATGTGCACTTTAGCCTCTAATTGATAGCCGAAACCATGATTTAAATAGGTAACCTGCTATCACTTCTGCTCTTTTCCTTGAGAATTATATATATTAATTTTTATAAGGAAGCAATATAAAGACTCAACTATTTAATCCTCAGATTAAAAATTATCTTTATCACTAGGCTCTGCTGTTTACTAGCTGTATGACCTGATAAATTATTTGACTTCAAGTTTCTTATGATGGGAGTTGTAAGAAAGGATACAAATAAAAAGCTATAGGTTTAGGTAAAGTGCTTAGCACCATGCCTGATATATAATAAGTGATTAATAAATTGTGGGTTATTACAGATGATTATATTAAATTGTATTATGGTTAAAAAAATTTTCCTTCCCTATGGAACTATTTATATTTCCATTTCATAGATTTCCTGTTTGACTTGCTTTGGCCAATAAATTGTGAAAAGTGGACACTTTCAGGAAGAAGCTTTAAGAACCATCGTGTCATTCTACTACCTTTCCCTGGCTCTCTCTTGAGACGAGCAGTGATCTGTGACCAAGTTAAATCTCTATCACAGCCAAACTGAGCTAGAAACAAATGTTGGTTGTCCAGGAAAAAAAAAAAAGGAGAAATAAAGACTTTCTTAGACAAACAAAAATTGAGGAAATTTATTTCCAGTAAAGCTGCCTTGAAAGAAATGTTAAAATAACTTCTTTAGAAAGAAGGAAGATTATATAGATCAGAAAATCAGAAAGGAAGAGCATTGGGGAATAAATGAGAGGAAAATTTAAAAAGTTATTTTTCTTATTATTAATCTGATTGTTCAAAATATTAGCAATAATGCATTTGATTATGTATACATATACATATATAGCATACATATACACACACTTTATATATAGCTATGTACATTTAAGTGTAAGTGAAATAAATGACAGATATAATACAAGGAATGGGACAGAATTGCTAGGATTTCTTTTTAATTAAGATACTTGTACTACCTGTAAGGCAATATAGTATTATTTGAAAGTGGACTTAGATTAGTTGTAAATGTATAATTGCAAACTCTAGGGCAACCACTAAAAAAAAAAAATTTAAAAAGAAGTAACTGATATGCTGGGAGAGAAAATAGAATTATATAAAATGCTCAATTAAAACCACAAGAGGAAGAAAAAGTATAGAAAACAAAAATAGGAACCAAGAATAAGGGCAACAAGTAGAAAATAGTAAATATGGTAGATATTGATCCAACTAAATCATCCATCACTTTAAACATCAATGGTCTAAACACATCAACTAAATGATAGAGATTTTCAAGATGAAAAAATACGATTCAACTATGTATTGTCTACAAGATACCCACCTTAAATATAAGGACACATTTAAAGTAAAGAGACAGAGAAAAATACACAATGCTAACACTAATCAAAAGAATGCAGGAGTGGCTCTATTAATTTCAGACAGAGCAGACTGGAAGCAAAATAAGTTATCAAGATAAACAGGGGCATTACATAATAAAGGGATCTGGTCTCCAAGAAAATATAACAATCCTTAATGTGTATGCACCCAACATCAGAGCATCAAACTTTGAGGCAAAACAGATAGGACAGCAAGGAGAAATAGATGAATCCAATATAATAACTGGAAACCTTAACATCCCTCTATCAGATAGAGGCAGATCCAGCAGGCAGAAAATTAGTGAGAAATAGCTGAACTCAACAGTACCATCGATCTATGGATATAACTGACATCTATAGACCAATGTACCCAACAACAGCAAAATATGCACTTCTTTTTCAAATTTACATGAGATATTCACCAAGATTGACCATAGTTGGGGCCATAAAACACATCTCAACAAATTTAAAACAGAGTTTATACAATAAGAGCTCTCAGACCACAGTAGAATTAGAGTAGATATCAGTAACAGAAAGATACCTGAAAAATTCCAAATTATGAGATTAAACACATTTCTAAATAACACATTAATCAAAAAAAAAAAGTCAAGAGAAATGTTTAAATATTTTGAACTAAATGAAAATTAAAACACAGCTCAAAATTTGGGGGATATAGGAAAAGCAGTGCTAAGAAGTAAATTTATACCATTGAATGTATTAGAAAAGAAGACCTAAAAATCGATCTAAGCATTCACCTTAGAAAACTAGAAAAAGAGCAAATAAAATAAAGAGCAAATAAAAAAGTATATAGAAGAAAAGAAACAATAAAAATCAAAGCAGAAATCAATGAATTTGAAAACAAATTAGTAGAGAATATCAATAAAAACCAAAACCTGGAAATTTAAAAAGAATAAAATTAATAAGCCTCTAATCAGGCTAATTAAGAGAAAGGAAATAAATTACTATTATCAGAAATCAAAGAAGAGATATCACTACAAAAATACCATGAACATTAAAAGGATAAAGAAATAGTATGAGCAACTCTCTGCCCACAAATTTGATAACCGAGATGAAATAAATTACTTAAAACTCTTAAAACTAACACAAAAAGAAATAGAAAATCTGAAAGACTTATTATTAAAGAATTTGATAATTAATAATTTTTCAAAAAAGAGCACCAGATTCAGATGAATTCACTGAATTCTACACAACATTTAAGAAAGAAATTATACCAAATTTCTACAATCTTTTTAAATATAGAAGCAGAGGGAATCCTTCCTAACACATTCTTTAAAGCCAGTATTATCCTAATTCCAAAACTAGTCTAAGACATTACAAGAAAAGGAAACAACAGACCAACATCTCTCATGAATATAAATGTAAAAATCCTTAAAAATTTTTAGCAAATTAAATTCAACAATGTATTAAAAGAATTATACACCACAACTAAATACAATTTATCTGATATGCAAGGCTGGTTTGACATTTAAAAATCAATTAATGAAATTTATCACATCGACAGACTAAAGAAGAAAAATCACATATTAATAGATGCATAAAAAGCATTTGACAAAATCCAACACCCAATCATGATAAAAATTCTCAACAAACTGAGAAGGGAGATGGACTTCCTCGACTTGGTAAACAACATCTAAGGAAAAACTTACAGCTAATATCATACTTAATGGTGAAAAACCATAAGCTTATCAACTGTGATCAAGAACGAAGCATGGATGTCTCCTTTCACTACTGCTTCTCAAAACTGTATTGAAAGTGCTAGCTATTGTAATAAGAAAAGGAAGTAAAAGATATAAGGTTGAAAAGAAAGAAGTAAAACTATCGATGATGTTTATGAATCATAGATAGATGATTATCTGTGTTGAAAATCTAAAAGAATCAATAAGAAAATCTCCCAGAACTAATAAGCAATTGTAGCAAGGTTTCATTATGCATGGTTAATATACAGAAGTCAGTTATTTTCCTGTATACCAGCAATGAACAAGTGGAATTTGAATTAAAAACACATTATCAACTTACATTAGTAACCCCAAAATGAAATACTTAAGTATAAATCTATTGAAATATGTATCAGATCTATGTGAAATATATCAAAGAACTAAAATAAATAGAAAGATATTCCTTCCATGTTCATGGATAGGAAGACTCAGTATTGCCAAGATGGCAGTTGTTCCTAATTTGATTATAGATTCAGTGCAATCCCAATCAAAATCCCAGCCAATTATTCTGTGAATATTGACTAATTAATTTTGAAATTTATATGGCAAGGCAAAAGACTCAAGGCTAGCCAACTCAATATTGAATGAGAACAATGTTGGAAGACTGATGCTATTTTTCAAGAGTTACTATACAGTTACAATAATCAAAACAATGTGGTATTGGTGAAATAGATCAATAGAATAGAGAGCCCAGAAATAGACCCATTTAAATATAGTTAATCTTTGACAAAGAAGCCAAGGCAATACAATGGAACGAAGATAGTCTTTTCAATAGTGTTGAAGCAACTGAAAGTCCACATGCAAAAAAAAAACACAAAAAAAACAAAAAACAACGAGTCTAGACATAGACTTTACATACTCCAGTAAAATTAACTCAAAATGAATCACAGACCTCAAAGTAAAATGCAAAGCTATACTATTCCTATAAGATAATTTGGGAGATAACCTAGATGAACTTGGGTATGACAATGACTTAGTTATAACATTAATCATAATCCATAAAAGAAATAATTGATAAGCTAGACTTAAATTTTAAAGCTTCTGTTCAGTGAAAGACAATGTCAAGAGAATAAGACAAGCCACAAACTGAAAGAAAATATTTGCAAAAGACACTTCTGATAAAGGACTTTTAAATGTTTAAAAGAACTCTTTAAATTCAACAATAAGAAAACAGGCAAATTTTAAAAAATGGGCCACAGTACTTAACAGCCATCTCAACGAAGAAACTGTAGATGGCAAATAAGTATATAAAAAGATGCTTCACATTATATATCATCAGGAAAATGCAAATTAAAACAGTGGGATACCACTATACAGCTATTACAATGGTCAAAATCCTCAACATGGACAACGCCAAATACTGGTAAGTATGTGCAGAAATAGGAGCTCTCATTTACTGCTGGTAGGAATGTAAATGGTGCGGCCACTTTGAAAGTGTTTGAAGGTTTTTTTTTTTTTTTTACAAAAGTAAACATACTCTTACCATAAGATCAAGCAATTGGTTCCTTGGTATTTTACCCAAAGTAGTTGAAAATTTATATCCACACAAAAACCTGCACATGAATTTTTATAGCAGTTTTATTTATAACTGCCAGAACTTGGAAGCACCTAAGATGTCCTTTAATCGGTTAAGGGATAAACTCTGGCACATCCAAACAATGATATATTATTCAGCACCAAAAAGAAATGAGTCATCAAGCCATAAAAAGACATGAAGGAAACCAAAGTGCAAATTACTAAGTGAAAAAAGCCAATCTAAAAAAGATTACATCCTGTGTGATTCTAACTATATGACATTCTAGAAAAGGTAAAACTATGGTGACAATAAAACAATGAGTAGTAGCCAGGGGTTAACGGTGTAGGGATGAATGAATAGAAAGAGCCCAAAGGATTTTTAGGGCAGTACAAATACTCCCTATATTATAGGGGTGAATATATGTCACTATAAATTTGTCCAGGTCAGAAGGATGACTAAATAAGATGTCCCTTTTTCATATCCCCCATCAACAACAATGTCATCCATCCATGGGCAATGTGCCTTTGTAGGAGCCTTCTGATCTGGGTAGGAAGTTGTAAAACCCTGGTACGGTCCAAGATGAAGGAGAGCCATTTTGAGAAGTCAGGCTGCTCCCACCAGTGAAGTTTTCCTTTTAGAAAGCCTTGAGTAACCTAGACAACTGACTGCTTCAGTGACCACAGTTTTCCTTTCCTGTGTCTTAATTCCTGCTCTTGTGTTTAAATTCACCAATAAAGAGTAATCCATGAAACCCTAGATACCCCACCCATAAACTCTAACAAAGACAGAGACACAGGTCCATTCTCGCTCTCTTGCTCTTTCCCTCCCTCCCTCCTTCTCCAGCCTCACTCTGTGACCCTTGGGCAAGCTGTGTACTCTCCAGGATCTGTGAGCAAGAAATCTGGTTTTAAAAGCTCTTTGACGGTTGTTGCTGAGATGATTCCTGCAATCATAATAACAAGTGCAAGGGCTGGTCCAGCCATAATATTGGCTCCAGTTGGGAAAATGTCTGGTGGCTTCCTCACAAGTAATATAGGCCCAGATGAGTGCCTCAGGCATTCCTAGCCAATAGTATCGCAATCAATAGGTTGAGACTGGCAGAACAGGTGGTTACTAGGGGATGGGGAAAATGGGGAGATATTGGCTAAAGGGTACAAACTTCCAGTTATAAGATGAATAAGTTCTGGGGATCTAAGTTTCAGCATTGTAATTATGATTATCAATACTCTATTTTATACTTAAAAGTTGCTAGGAGAGTGAATCTGAAATGCTCTTACACCAAAAAAAAAAAAAAAAAGTAATTATGTGAGGTGATATGTTAACGTTGTGATCATCATTTTGCAATTATATGTGTACCAAATCATCACATTGTATACCTTAAACTTACCCAATGTTATGTGCTAATTGTAGCTCAATATCTAAAAAAAGAAAAAAAAGAAAAAGAAAAAGAAATTTGTCTAAAAACACATAGAATATACAACAGGAAGAGTGAACCATAATATAAACTATGGATTTTGGATGATAATGTGTCAATGTAGGTTCATCATTCATAACAAATGTACCACTCTGGGGTGGGATATTCATAACGGGAGAAGGGATGGGTGTGTGTGGGGTGGAGGGGGCAGAAGGCATTTGGGAAATATCTCTTTATCTTCCTTTCAATTTTGTTGCATAGGACTTTTTGCATTGGAATCTTTTGAGATACTTAATAAAATTTAGATAACAGGAGCCCACCTAAGATCTCCTAGATCAGATCTTTGAGGGATAAGCTCAGGAATTTGCATTTTAATAAGTTTTTTTCTGGTAATTCCCAAGGACATTAATGTTCCCCTGGATGTCAGCATGGCTTGCTTTCTTATTTCCTTTGTTTTTACTGAAATGAAACTTCTCAAAGATGTCTTCTCTCACTACCATATTTGAAATTGTAGTCTCCCTATTCCAATACCCAGAATTCCCTATTCTCCTCTCTAAATTATTTTTATCTTGAGGATTGATCATAGTAGTATATACATACTACTCATTTGTTGATTTATCTGTTCTCTCCCAATCCACTTCTCAGCAGCTACAACGTAAACTTTATGAGAACAGGTTATTTAAAAAAAACCATTTTGTTCACTGCTGAATGCCCAATACCTACTAAAGCCCTTGAATATTAGTGTTTTGATAATTATCTGTTAAATAAATGAATCACTCCAAGTGATTCATTTTAAATTTATATACTCAAAATACTAATATTCTTGTACATCTTTTCCTCCATCAAAAAGAAATCTCAACTCTACCTCTCCCCCCAAAATGGGAAAAAGGCGATATATAATTTGGATCTAAAGTTTCCGTGAAATATGTCTTGTTTGCATTCTCCACACCATAACGCAGTAGAAAGCTCCTGAGTTCTAGCATCACCATCGTTGTGTATTTCTTTGATGTGAAACAGGGGTCAAAGATTGGGTGAGGATGAAAGTAAAGGAGAAAAATCGAGGAGTGTCAACCTTAATAGTAGCAATAAATAATGTTTTGCTAAAAGCTGCCTAAGAATAGATGGCGCAGTCTGTGTAGGTGTATGTAAATGGTATGCAAATCAGAATCTAATTTTAATGCAAATGTGTGTGTGGTCCTCCTAACTATTTCATGCACCTGGATAGAGCCCCTAGGAAAATTCTAGTGGAGAAAAATGTGCTCTTAGCAACGTTTTAATGACTGGGTGGTTGGAGAGCACAGGGCACCACACCTGGCATACATTATAAGATCTGCTAGTTAGTTGTTAAAAACAAGCTCTTATATATGGAATATTGCTTTGCAGCTTTGGTGAACTACCAATTTGAATTGTGTACACCTTAACTTATCTATTATGTAAGTGAGTATCACATTGCTTTGCCCCAGGATAGTGGGAAGTGTTATCAGTTAACAAATTGTTTAAGGCAAGCACATGTAGGAATGTTGGGACCAGAGGTACTGTTAAACATAAATTATCCCAAGTCAGTGCTATGATCACGTTTCATTATGAAACAATCTACCTATATGTGTAATTTGCATCCTAATGGTAGTTCTATAAAATGGAAAAAAACTGTTGGTAAAACGGTAAAATAAGTTTGTTACTATAGTAAGAGCATAAAATTAAGCAAAGTTGATAGAAGAAATAAAGGCCCAAAGGAAATGTCTCATTCCAGAGACCATAACAGAAGACAAAAGGACCAAACACCATTTTGTCTTATGATAGTATTGCATGATTTGTCCATTTCAGAAAATGACAGCATGAAAAATAGCATCACCTATATTTCTATGTATGACCCTTTATTATTAAAAATGTTCTTCCGATTCTATTATCTCCACTGATTGTTCTGACAAGTAAATAGGGTTCCATTACAGACTCTTTTTTAAGATTTTTAAATGGTAAATCAGACTTTTTCTTCTGGCATTATGACTGAGTGCCCCTGGAACCTTAATATGTATTATACGGAATACATATTAAGTGGTGTCCCCGGTCCAACGTGAATAATTCTTAATGTTCCCTCTTAAAAAAAAATCTTTAGTGGTGAGAGAGAAGGGCATGAAGCTAAGGACAGATTTACAGATGAGAGATACAGGATTTCCCAGAGTAAACAGCAATAATGTTGATGCTATCAGGATACTGAGCTTTGAGTTAATTGTAGGTAGGGTAGTTTCCAGTACTATTTCAAGTCAAGTAGAATGGGGGTTGACGTGACCTCAGTTTCTAGGCAGAAGCTTCTGACTACCAGCAAACACAGATGCTGAAGCAATTCTTCTAAGCCCACGCTCCTCAAAATGTGGCCTGAGGACCAACAGCATTAGCATCACCTGGAAGCGGATTAGAAACCAAGACTCAGACTCCAACCCAGATCTACTGAGTTATAATCCATATTTTAGTAATTTCCTTAGGTGATTCTTAAGCACATTAAAGTTAAGAAGAAATGTTGTACAAAGAAATATTTCCTAATGTGGGCCCATCAGCCTGCACTCAATTAAAATAAGACAGTGAGCTCATAGTTACAGACTACACAAGGGAAAAGCCACTAGGCATAAAAATTAGCAAGGAAAAAAACCGAGTATATTTAGACTTTTAAGGACTGCATACAGGAAATGTATGAATCTTTCAAGACACAAGAAAACAAAAACAGTGAGCATACAGTGGAGCTAACATATAATGAACAAGTGTATTAGAAACTAAAGCTAAGCTTCTGAAGAAATAATTGTTAAGATAAAGAAACAATGGATGTGTCAAACAGATTAGACAGTTTTAAAAATAGAATTAATGAGCTGAAATATATATCTAAAGGAATTACTCAGAATGGAACACTAAGGGGAAAAAAAAATAAGAAAAAAAAAAACCTAAGATATATAGGACAGACTGAGTCTAGTAAATCATGTTTGGAGTCCTAGAAGATTACTAGATATTATAGAGGAGAGGCACTACCTTAAAAACAATGGCATAAATTATTTAGCACCAATAAAAAATAATAAACTAAACAACAACAACAAAATACCTGCCTAGATAGAAATTAAAATTAAGTGGAACACCAAAGACAAAATATCTTAAAAGAACCCAGAGGAAAAGAAGTCATCTAAAAAAAAAAAAAAAAAAGGCAAATTTCTCAAAAGCATAATTTTTTAAAATGGACTGTCAGTCAACTGAGAATCATGAAGCCAGAAAAAAAAATGCTATTTTAAAGGATAAAATTGAAATACTTAAAGAAAAAATTAACCTTAGAGAATTTTAAGTGGACTGAAAGACAATCTGATTGTCACTATGCTCCCATACATTCAATGGCTCTTTCACCTCTACCACAGACTTGTTCTAAAAAAAGCTTGTATATCTAAATTTTATTTCTCTCTAGTGGGGTGGGAGGGTCATTTCTAATCAACCACATTTCTTACTGATCTTTTTCCTCATCAACATGAGAAACTTAATCCTAAAATCTATTGCATATTCTCAAGTTCCAGTCATTTGTTTTTCCCCTGAGATTTGTGTGTACCAACCCATTTACCCTTCACACTTAAATAGTCACACAACATGTAATGGTTCAGTCAATGACAAACTACATATGCAAAGGTCATCTCATAAGATTTTAATGGAGCTAGTGACATAGTAGCAGTCATAATTTCCTAGCAAACATGTTACTCATGTTTGTGGTGATGCTGGTATAAACCAACCAACTGCGCTGCCAGTCACGTAAAAGTAATAGCACATACAATTGCAGTAGCAGGCTATACCACTAGGTTTGTGTAAGTATATTCTATCATGTTTATACACCAAAATCACCTAATGATGCATTTCTCAGAACTTACCCCCATCGTGAAGGGGCGCATGACTGTATGCCTAATTCCTTATATGTATTTGACTAAGGAACTTCCACTTTGTGGTCCCAGTAAACCATGCACACTTGGTGTATGTTCTACAGAAATTTAGGATTGAGCTCTATTTTGAGCATTTCATAGCCCTTCCACTTCCTTTCTCAGTGAATACTGTGGAATACTGAACAGAACACCAGGATGTCACTGGTAGGAAAAGATGTTCTAGTGCTCAATTTAAACGTCAAGGCAAAGCATAGAAACAGTTTAGTCTATAATATTCATATGCTCTTGCTTACCAACCAGATCTTACTCTACACCCACCTGAATTCTGATAGATCAGCCTTTTACCTCATTCTTATTTTCATCTGTATTACTTTTGTTGTGTTCCACAAGTGAATATATATTTGTCACATTTAGAACATTATCTAAAAACCAAGGCTTTGAGTCCAGACCAATAACCTAGAAGTCTGCAATTTTCCAGGCATCTCATTCCCAAATTCTCTCTCTCTCAGAGTCTAAGGTTGCCAGAAATAATTGTGATTCTTAAACCTGTAAAACAAAGCTCCACAGCTCTTCCCCTGATCTCCACTCCTCTCATGACTTGGGATTTTATTTCCAACATATTTTTGCTCATTTCATTGATATACCTTTTTCGCCTTCTCCACATTAACTTGTAGATCTCTTCTCCCTTTGCAGGGAGCAAGCACCCTGCACTTCATACAGCCAGTTGTCACGAGAACTCAGAAAAGCAAGCTGTTGGTCTCTACATGTAGAGATCTTCCCCCTCAAAGCCCACTCCTAATCAGCAAGCAGTCACACACTGCAGGTGGGAAGGAAGGAATTGGTCTGACACATCTTACACTATATTTGGAACCATTGCTTTCTTTTACATTTAGGCTCTGCTGCTAAAGCTAGTCCCTTTTGTCAAATTAGCTCATGGTGGTTTTCTCTTCGAGATCTTATTTTTTTCTTACTCCAGATCAATTTCCTCAGGGAAAACAAAGTTTTTCAATTAGATCTATACATGTGTGAATACCGTGTAAGAGCTGGATTCAAGTTCTCTCCCACCATGCTCTGCAGATTAAATTATGGGGACTAGATTGGACACGCCATGCATATGTAAGACAAGGTTTGTGTTCTCCAGCTTGTCCTCTGCAATTCCCCCTGCAGTAGAAGACTTTGCAAAACCTGTATTCACTTCACTTTTCCAGCTAGGAAAAGTGGAGGAACACAGAAAGATAAAGGAAAATAGAAAAAAAAAAACATTTGTTTCCATGGAAAGAGTATATTGAAAGCACCCAAAGGAGTGATATGAGAGTAGCAGAAACTGTCAAACGTACCTTCCTTCTGACTCATCCTCCAGCCAAACACCTTTGAATGGAGGGATGCTGTTTCTGTTATCATACTGAATTGACCTTCTCTGGCCACCTTCCCTGAGATACTCCTAAATTCTCCCATATAAATGTCTCTACTATTTTCAATAGCATCAATGGACAATAAAAAAGTATGCCCTTACCTCAGTCCCAGAACATAATGTCCATTATCATTAATGATGATCATAATGGGAGAAAGGAGTCAATTGACCTCTTAGCATATGCCCTCAAGCTTCATCATCAGGCTTCCCTAGGGGTTTGGTATGCATCTGATAGGACAGGATTAATTCAGCATAAAAATGTTCCCTGGCCTATTTGAACTTTAAGTAGAATACAAAATGACCTACTTTGGCAATATATTTAACTTTCCTCACAGTTACTATTTTCCCCAACTCTTTGTTACTTTTCCAAAGTGTTTATGTGAAGATTCTTAAACTCTTACATCTACACCTATGTTGGAACGTTAATTATTTATTTTTTTTTTTAACTCTCCATATTATCAAGAAACAGCCCCAGGAAGTAAGCAGGAAATTAGTATTAGCAAGAGATGATAAGTGAATCTGAAATGGAGACTGGGGGAAGCTAATCCTCAAAAATTCCATTTGACAAGGATTTCTGATCTGATAGTACGCTAGAACACTTAAGGAAGGAAGAGGCTGTGCAGGGAGAATAAAATTTATAAAATAGAAAAATCAATGCTTCAAAAAGAATCAAGTTAAACTTTCATAAAAGCAGCATAGTAATTCTATTAGGTAATCTAAAAAAAAAAAAAAAAAGAAAATTTCACTAGTTGTATGAACTCCTTATACCTCCAAATCAGATATAATTTAAACAACCTATGAAAAGGGGACTATCAAAAAAAAATAAACTCTACTGGTATTGTTATTGTTTAATTTTGGTGCGTCATCATCACATGCTTAAAAATAGCTCTTCCACCTGGAATATATTCTGATCCTATGAAAATCCCAAACTGGTCATTGTTCCCAATGTGTTTGTTTTGCATTCTTAACAAAATAGTAAACTTTTTGAAGACGCTATCTATATTTCTCTTTTACAACAAATTGGTACTCAACAAATTGTGAAATGGTTAAATCATATTTAAGATTATGTGGCATTGCGGCATGTTTAATATCAGATCCTTGAACTATACCATAAATGAGTCTATTATAAACATGGATCTTATCTATACAACGTTAAAATATGCAGGCATGTTAGGGGAAAATTATTACAACTAATTATTTAACACTGGTGACAACAATGTGTTAAGATTGAATTTTTAAGTAAACAAAGTTTTTATTTTTAAGTTTATTTTACAATTAAAAAAATTTTAAATGTAAAAGTATTTATTCACAATCCTTGCTGCACCTACTCCTTCAAAACTTGTTTATAAACAAAATGCCGAGAAAAAATTACAATACTAGCTAATGACAAAGATATATAAAAACTTTAAAAAAGATAATCTAGACAATGACAAAGCAAATTAACTTTAGATGTTCCTAGTGGCACAGGGTAGGATACCTACTCCTTAAATAAATCTGTTATGACATAAACAGATTGAATTCTAGTCACTTCAGCAAGAGAGAATATAAAGAATCAATTGCGAATTGGCATTTCATCGCAGGAAATGAATGTACAATTTTTATTGCTTATGGGTTGGACAGAAATCCTTAGGTTGGGATATAAAGAGAATGAGTCTTTGAATTGGTTGATTTCTTGAGACACAGACTTATACAGCTAGGTGTGTTTCTGAGTATAGATGGAGGTATTATGTAAGTCATATGATGTTCTATGGTTCTAACTGCATAATTGAAATGGGGCAGCAGCGGGATTCCAGTTCTCAGTCACACTAGCTTTCCGGCATCTTCTGGTCAGGCTAAAGGACTGGCAACAAGAGCAGTCTCATTTAAGGTCTACGGTACTGGAATAATCTCTGATGTCATTAAAAAACAAAACAAAAAGAGTTTAGAGCAAAACCAGGGTCTGATCTTTTGCTCTTCTGTTAAACGATGAGTTGTCAGATCATCTGATAAGACAGTGGTTGCGCAGCAGCACTTGAGACTGAAGATGTACACAAAGTAAAAAAAGAGAATGACTAGATTTTGCAGAATGCTTCAAAGCCATGTGCAGAAGGTACTGAATACAAGACAGCAAAATACATGCAGAATCTATTAGGATCTACCTTGCTGAGTCAAGTTTACCTTCAATTTAGAGGGCTGTTCTACCTAATATATTTATCCAAAAGCAGCACAGAGTGTTGGTAATGGCACAAATACCACCTGGACTGGTTAATAGTGAGTCTAAAGCTGCTGCTAGATACCCTCTTATCACTTGGGCCAGTGGTTTAGACTTGTCTTTTGAGCTTTGAGAGCTGTGAAAGTATCATTTAAAACTTAGGGTAAGATAAATAGTAAGTTTCTGATCTTCTCCAAATTAATTGATATAAGCCCCATTGTAGAAACCCGGATACTATGCATAAAAAGTGAATTAGTATTTCCTTTGAGCAATTCTCCAGAACAAGTTATGGTGGCTTCATTTTTTAAGTTCCTGGGCACATGCCTCAATGAGACATTGTCCAAAAAAAAAAAAAGATTCCTGAAGTCCAAAGACTACACTGAAGACATAAGTTAGGTTACAGTGAGGGAAACAAGTAAAGGCTTGATATCCACACAACCATAGTACTCTACTGAGGTGTAGGTGTCATTTATCATAACAAGAGTGTGCCAGTTATCTCTTCCTTGAGGAAGGAAAATTCCCTGTGTGTAGGTTAATAACACTCATTAAGTAGGTTGAAAATCTATAAAGAAAATAAGTGAACTGGAAAGAATAGCTCTGATATTTATTGCTAGCCCTGTTGTAGCTTCAACCTTGTGGATAGTGTCATAGTAAAATTTAGGGTAAAATTTTGGGGACACAACTGTTTCTTTTGATATGTACTTTGTTCTTCTAAGTCCAAGCTGGCAGCATTTCTGTTGATATAATTTACTCAAAACCTTTGAAAGCCTCCTGTGAATCTCATTGTGGTTCACTTCATTAGACAAAAGTTACACTCATAAATCTCTTTGAGATAAGAGTTGTTTGCTTTGGGTTTTTTCTGTTGTTTATTATTGAGAGAACCTGTGAGGCACACGCTTTAATTTCTCCATAGGGCCTTTTGCATGACCGAATAGTACTATAGGGTATCTCCTTTAATATGAGCTCTTAAATGATTTTAGAGTTACATTCTCCATTTTATTTCTAAATCATGTTTTTCTGGCATCATAAAAGATCCAGCTTTTGCTCAGAATACATTTTGTAATTTTAGTATCACCTGCCATCTGGAAGAGGTTGAGAATTTTCAAAAAAAACATCAAGGCCTGGCTCCCTTTAACATTCTCCCCTCAATGATCTCTCTGCTCTCCCATTACAAGCAGCAAAAAGAAACCAGGCAGCACCTTCAACACCTGCTTAGAAGTCTCCTTAGCTAGATCATAAGGCACATTTCCTACTTTCTGTATTACCACAGGCGACAGAATTGTCAAGCTGCTCACTACTATGTGACAAGAATCCCCCCACCTCCCTTGTAGTTTCCAATAGCATGTTCCTAATTTCTTTTTCAGCCTTCACTGGTGGTAGCTACAAAGTCCACATTTCTAAAAGTCAGTTCAAGGCACTTTAAACTTTCACTAACATTCTCCTCAAAGCCCACTACCTGGTTCCAAAATCGCTCCCAAATTTTAGGGTTTTATATGACAGCATTCTGCTTTCAGGTACGAAATCTGTATTATTTATCTATTAACATGCAACAAGCTAACCCTCCCCACACCCCAATCAAAAACAACAAACATCATCTTACAGTTTTTGTGTGTCAGAAATCCAGGTATAGTTGGTTGAGCTCCCTTGATTCAGAGTCTCTTAGGAGGCTGCTGTGCAGTTGTCTGCTGAGGCGACAGTTATCTTGAATGGAGAAGGAGCCACTTCCAAGCTCACTCAGGTGGCTTTAAGCCCTCACAGGCTGTTAGCGGAAGACATTAAATCTATGCCACCTGGGCCTTTCCACAGGTTTGCCATATTCTGTTAATTAGAATCAAGCCACCAAGCCTGGCCCACATTCAGTGTAATGGGACTCCACGAACACCAGGAGGTGGGGATCATGGCAGCCACTTTAGAGCCTGCCTACCACAAAGACATGTCTCTTTAGAATAACAAAGACTGCAATGGGTGAAAACTAACTTTCCAGAATAAAATAAACTCAGTGTTCTAGAAATTTTTTGTCTTCAACAAAATCAGAGCTCAGGCTAAACACGTGAATCACTCTCCATTGAACGCTGGGAACCTTGAGCCGAACAGTGAAAATGGCCTTGAAAGATAAATGCATAAACAGACCAAGGTGAGAGGTCTCAGCTGAACCTTTCTGAATCTCTAAACTGTGGAAAGCTCCCTCCTTAAATAAAGAAACCTGTTATGCTATAACCAAAATGAGTTTTACTGATTTCCTTCAGTAAGGGAAAACACTACAAAGACAATTCTGAAATGGAGTCTCAGTAGAAAAATAAACGCATGGTTTTTATTGCTTATGGGTTAAACTCAGAAGTCATTAGAAGGAGACAATAGGAAGAGGATATCAGAAGTGGTGTGCTGTCTTTGGACTGTTCGATGTAAATGAGGCAAGATTTTGAACAAATAAATGTTGCGCAAGTTATAAAACAATTTGCAGTTACAATTGCATGAGGGTGGTTGTTCAGTTTTCAACAGCCACCACTCAATTTGAGACACATTAATAACATCATTGCTTAATGGAATATATCACATACTTAGTTTAAATATCTTGTATTTATTCTATGAGATAAAAATGGGAATGTGACTAGAGAGCTCTTTGATGAATGTATAAATTCAAATATTGAAATGGCCAGTAGTACACATATATACTTTTAATTTAGATTACGGAGCCAGAAGCCTGTGTTTAAATCCAGCTCTGTCGCTCCCTGAATACATGATACTGATCAAGTGGCTTACCCTCTCTTTACTTCAATTTTATATGTGTAAAATGCGAGAAAAATAGCACCTATCCTACGTGGTGGTTTTGAGGATTAAATGAGTTAGTATGTGTAAGTCATTTAGGTAGTACCTGGCACATAGTTAATAACTAAATAAATGGTAGCTTTTATGATTCTGAAAATGATGATATCTTATTGTTCATGTCAAAAAGTACTTTCTGCCTATGCTTATTTCAACCCACTCCCACATATGATCTAAATCAAACTAACAACACAATATATGCTAACAGAAAAAAAAAGCATTTATGTACTTATCATCCACAGTATGTCGTATGGGTATTTCGCTTTAGCATCGGATATTTCTGGCATATGGTAAATTCATCTTCTGGTGACCTGGGTACTGGCCCTGACTGCTCTTGGATGTATTTTCTCAGCCTTCAGTGTTGAAATCTATAACAAAGTATACCCAATAACTGTGTCCTCTTCTTTAAGCTTCATTTTTTCTCTTAGCTTGGAAGCTTAGAGGTTTTAGTGTATTTTAGAAAGTCTTTACTTATTAACAGATGACTTCTATTAATTTGTGGAGAAAATTAGATATTATGACAGCTAATGCCGAAACCTTATAAGCTATACCTTTAGAAACCTGATAGAAAATCTCACTTCTTTGCCTGTCTTCTTTAATTTTTCATTCCATAATGCTGTTTCTAGTGCGATATCACAGCCAGTAAATTTTTCACTTCAAGTCTTGGCAAGAAGCCAGATGATTTTAAAGTCACTTGCTCAGGAAAAAGAAGAATGGTACATTTGGAGTGGAAGTATCCTGGAGGGCATTGTTGCAATTAGATAGATGAATGACCACGGGTTTTAATTAGAACACTAGGTATACACGCCATATCATTATTCTAAGACTCTGTACTCACAGAGTGAGATAGTGTAATACTACTGAGTCAATATCCTGCAGATCTGTAAGCACAATTTCTAGGTAGGAGCCATTTTAATTCCATATATATTTATATCTTTGCTATTTTGAATAGGCAGAATCATTCTTGATTAACCTTATAGGACAGTTCTATAATCAAATTAATTTTTAAAGTCAGAGAGGGACAGAATGAGCATTATGAAGATGGATATTAATGTCACTTTGTATGTCTTACATCCAGTAATAATATGCTATTACCCTGTTTTTCTTGACATAGAATCTATGCTCTAAAAAAAAAAAAAAAAACTGTTACAGCTTTCTGTAGATTTGCTTCACATTAGATGCTTACAAAATCAAGATGAACATGTTATTTCTCCTCTCCATTTAAAGATTGCAAACCAAATCTTGAAACAATTAAGTTCATATAAAGACTTGCAGGTTAAATGCAATAACAAATAAGACTAAGAATAAAATCTCTTCATAATATAACTATTCCTATGTCTTCATGTACTTGAATTTATTGACTCATTCATTCAACAATTATTTTATATATATATATATATATAATTGACACTACACATTTACTGAATGCCTAGAAAACATTATGAAATATTCTGGAAATATAAAGGAGAACAGAATATGATTTTAATTTTGCTATATTTGTGTCCCTCTAAAAATCCATATGTTGAAATCTAACACCCAAGGTGATGGTATTAAAAGGTGAGGCTTTAGGGGTGATTAGATCATGAGGGCAGACCCCTCATGAATGGGATTAGCTCTTATAAAAAAGACCCAAAAAAGCTCTCTTGTCCCTTCTATTAAGTGAGATTACAGTGAAAAGATGGCCATCTGGGAAGTTGGATCTTACCAGACACCAGATCTCCTGGTGCCACGATTTGGAATTTTCTAGCTTCCAGAACTGTGAGAAATACATTTCTATTGTTTATAAGCTACCCAGCTTATAGTATTTTCTTACACGAGACTGAACACCTATTAAGAAAATATTTAATAGGTGATTTTAGAGTAAGAGTATATAGAGATACATAAAAATTAATAATAATACAGCAAAGCAAATTTTAACCATCAAATTGGACTTCTTGGATAAGCGATACAGCAATGTTCCTTTCTAGGTCTGTCCTGGCACATAAAGTTTGCTCCACACACTGCAGCTCTGACTTCCCAAAAGAGAGCTACAGGGGTTCAACGCAGACACATCTGCAGGACATCCGGGGAAAAATCTACGGAGATTCTTTTGATTTTATTTATTACTCTGATCTTGCAAAACAGGGTCTTCCCAAACCCCACTAAAAATCATCTGGGATCTTCTGCCAATTTTGACCCCATACAGCTTTCCAACAGTGGTGGAAATCTAAAGCTCCAATAACTTGATTCATGTTACCCATACCCATCATCAGGCTGTACTCAGCCCCCTACATATCACTTATTTTTTCTCTCCCTTCAAACTTCAGTGTTGCCCCCTCTCAAACCTACTCTACTGTACCCATGCCACCTGTTTCATTTTCCATAATTTCAATTACTTCCATTTTCTTCCCCTAACATATTCTGAAATTTCGCTATATCCTGAAGACATTGCTTCTCTCCCAACTCTGCAGTATAAATCACTGTTTACTAGTAACACTGATGGTCATTTATCGAAGACTTTGTCTAGGAACCTTGCTAAGTAATTTACAAATATGACATCTTTTCATTCTAGTTAATCCTCATAATGACTTCTAAAATAAGATGCTGCTGTTCTGAATTTATAGCTAAAGCAAATAAGACAGCGGCTAAACAATTTGCATCAAAGCATACAGCTACAAAGTGGCAGAACCAGAATGCAAATCAAGATCATCTGCCTCTAAAACCTTACTCTTTTAAAAACGTTTTTATTTTGACATAATTCCAGACTAGTGGAAAAGTTGCAAAAATGATATAGTGAGTTCCCAGGTACTCTTCACTCAGAATAGCCACATGTTAACAGTTTACATTTGCTTTATCTTTTTTTTCCTCTCTCCCTCTCTTTTTCTCTTGAAACATTTGAGGATAAATTTCAGACACGAACCTCTTCAGTTCTACAAATATGTACTTTAAGTTCTTAATATAAAGACCATTTTTTTTCATATACAATAATGTCATTAATACTAGAAGAAAATCCAGGATTAGGATTATGTATAGCATTTAACGTCATGTTCATTTGCTTTCTTTAATTTGGAACAGTTTCTGAGTCTTTGTATTTTATGATATAAATATTTTCAAGATATCAGGGCACGTTTTCATTTAAAATTTTTTTTTTTTTTATAATGTAACTCAGTTTGGGTTGGTTTCATGCAAACCTTACCCTCAATTACCACATTTGCTATTCTCTCACTTCTCGTCACATAGAATACAGCTGTTTTTCTAAAGACTGATAGTAGCATCTTAGAAAGGTAAATATTTACCTGTTGCATTCTGTTTCTTAAAGAGTGTTCCTAAATTGTATTAGCTTTGGTTCTCACAAGATTCAGATCTTCCCCTGCAATAAATACTTTATCTCAGCATATTCAAATGGAAAATACTAGCTCTCCTTATCAACAAAAGTAATAGCCGACGATGCCAACATCCACCACAAGTCAGAAATTCGGTGCGACCCTAGGTATCTTTGTCTACTCTCACACGTGATCATCACTAAATTTTATCCATACCAGTTACAAAAGTTTCTAGAGTAAGTCCCTTTTTGTCTCCCCATTATCATTGCACTCCCTGTTTCTTATCTTTTCTTTTCTAAACTGTCTCAAGTCTATCTTGTCTCCCATCCTTCAATCTTGTTTCCTCCATCATCCATATCCCTTCCATTGTTTTCTTTTCCCCCCAATACTACAAATTAGATTGAATAACTCAATTGCTTAAAAGAAGTCAGTGGCTTGCAATATACCTATTAGGAAAAATTTCCTGGAGTGTCATATAAAACCTCTGTGATCTGCTCCCTGACTGCCTCTTCATCCTCATCATCTGCTGCTTCAATAAAGCTTAAGATTGGTATGACCCATCCCCATGTTTTCTGCCTCAGTTACTCCAAACCCTCATTATTCCAAATAATCCATTACCCTAAAATGTTCATCAAACATTCCAGATAATTTTATAATTATCAGTCTTTGCACATATTTCTTTTCTTGACCTGGAAAAATGTATCTCACCATTCCCATCTAATGGACTTCTATTTATTCTTAAAATCACCCCAGAATCTCTTTATGAGGTTGTTAATTCTCTATTTTATTTTCCTACAATTTTCTGGGTTGTTTTTTTAACCTTGATTTTTATACATTCTTATATGCTCTCGGCACTTAAATATTTATCTTTGTAAATATTGCATATATGCCTACCTCCAACCCCACCCCCAAACTTCCTACCCTCATTAGATTGCAGACTATTTGAGTGCAGGTACTATCTTGATTATGTTGCCTGGATAGTAGCATAAGTTTGCTGAATTAATGTAAATCTTGTCCCATGGGTCTAAAATTTTTCTTAAATTTAATGGAACTGGCTTTTGTTGAAACTAAAAATTTGAAAATATGTCAGTCTAGGTCGACAGCAAGAAATAAAATCCCACTCTCATGGTTCAAGAGAAAAGAACTTATCAAAGGGATTGCTTTCAGAGGTGTGGACCAGGTTCAGGGGACCAACCAGAGATACTAAATCACCCAGTCACTGGCAACAGGGGAAAGGAATAGTGTTACTAGAGCCCAGTAATAGTGTTACTAGAGCTGGAGGGTCAGTGGAGGGGCTACTAGCAAAGCAATAAAGAAGGGGCCCAGCCACTGCCAGAAGCTCAGCATGAAAGCAGAGGAAGAGGGAGGACACCCTGCCTCCTCTGCTCTCCCATTCTCCCAGCTCCTGCTGGAATCTCCTGCAGGCTGAACTCACTGAAAAGCTGGTTGTCAAGGGAGTCCAGGTGATGCTATCTTTGAGGTCAGCCTTCTCAGCTAGGAATGTGTCTTAGATGAGTGATGAAGAATAATATCTGTTGTGACCCTATTTTCCACATATTCATCTAAGCACTTTATATCCATCTCTTTTAGTTCTTCCCAAAGTCCTATTTGGTAGGTATATTATTGTCTCCCTCACCTAAAAAAAAAAAAAAAAAGAAAAAAAAAAGAAACTGAAACTTAGAGAAACGAAAATGAATTGTCTCAACTCACCCATAACTGATAATGTGCTATCAGGCTCAACTCTGGCTCCCTGTCAGAAGTCAAGTTACAGATGGGTCAGATATGCTACTTTCTCAAAAGCCCTCCCCTCTGGACCAGAAACTTCTAAAGTAAACCTCAAGTACAAAAGGAGAAGGAGATAGATGATCTATAGCCATATTGCCTTATGATTTCCTTATAATTAACTTCAATCTCATTCTTAAGTCCACTGTAGTTTTTATCTTACAAATAGAGAAATAAAGAAAAGAGTTGGTATGAACTTAAGGTTTTCATGGCCCACTATTATCAAAACTACTTCTCTTTATTCCTCATCCATAACAGAACAAAGAAATTTCCTAATCTTTTCAGTGTTTTGAAAAGAGACTTGGTCATATTAGATTTTAAGTACTTCTTTTCACTAGGTAATTCTTTATCATTGGCGTTGCGAGCCATTTTGCTTTCAGCTCATGGAGTCTATAAATATAATTTTAATAGAACATTCATTTCAGTATAATCTTCCCCCAAACAATATGAAAACCCAGAGATTTCACATGTGTGTACCTTACACTGTTTGCATCGTTACTGGAGATTTTTATTTAATAATTTAAAAGGAAACCAACTATACTGTATTTCAGAGAATGGACAAAAACACAGCTAAAAGATAGTAAATTAGGACCTGGGAGAAAAGTTTGAAGGAACTGGCATTATTTATCCTATTAAAAAAAAATAAGTAGAGTCTAAAGTAAGGTCTCTGAGTGTCAAATGAGAGAATGATAAATGCAGCTCACTCTATACATCTGTGATTAAAGTCAGGTGCTAGACACTGGCAAATACAAAAGTGAACAAGCTATAGCCTCTGCTAAGGGTGAGGTGACATCCTTGCAGACAAATATCCAAAATGCTAGATTTAGTGTTCTAAGTGTTGTAATAGGTGCTTTGTGCAAAGGAAGACACTGACTCCACCATGATGTTAGTCCCTCATTATCGCTTGCTTGGATTACTGGAATAACTTCGTACTTTGTTTCACTCTTTTTACTTTTATTTCTTCACAATCTAACATATACCACAACCAGAATGATCCTTTTAGAATCTAAGTCAGATCATATCACTCTTCTGCACAAAACCTTTCAAAGGCCTCCAGCACACTTTCTTACCATGGTCTACAAGGCCCCGAATGGTTTGGCTCCTCATCACCTCTCTTATATCACCTCCTTCGCTCTCTCTCTGCACTCACTGCACTCCAGCCTTGCTTGTCTCCATGCTTTTCAAAACTCTTGTTCACCATGTGTACTCAGAAACTGCAGTTCCCGTGCTCTCTTCCCGCAATATTCCTCCTCCAGATAGTTGGATCAAGAAGATGGATGTTTTAGCTCAAACAGAGAAAGTAAATTTGCCTTTTCTCCACCTTTTCCTTGTATTCGGGCCTTCAAAGGATTGGAAGATGCCCATTCTCATTGGTGAGGGTGAGATTCTTTAAGATGTCTACTGATTCAAATGCTATTCTCTGTTGGAGACATCCTCACAGACACACTGAGAAATAAACATCATAAAACATCCCTTAGGGAAAAGCTAGATGAATGATAGGATAATTTGTAAAAGCAACTCTAGTAGAGTCCAGATAATACATTTTTTTTTGCTCAGAAGCAGGAGAGAAAGGATGAAAATACAGCAATACTATATTTTCAGAATAAAATCCAAATTCTTTAATGGCTTCTCAAGATCTTCCATAAGTCATCATGCTTGTCTCTCCATCCACTCTCTTTCTTCGCTACTGCATGCTACCCTTGCTCCAGCCACACTAGCTTTCTTTCAGTTCTTCACACATACAAGCTCACTCCCCATTTGCCTTTTCCCTAGTTTCTCCCTCTACCTGGAATGCTCATTTCCGGAACTTCCTAATGCCAGCAATTTCCCACAACTCAGGTCTCTGCTCAGAGTGATATTCTTAAAGAGGCT
Organism: Pteropus medius; assembly: GCF_902729225.1. Classification (NCBI taxonomy): domain Eukaryota; kingdom Metazoa; phylum Chordata; class Mammalia; order Chiroptera; family Pteropodidae; genus Pteropus; species Pteropus medius. The sequence goes on from NW_024349800.1 coordinate 33,616,800, forward strand.
CTCTCTGACTTCCTGAAGTGATAGAGTTTTTATTTAGGTGTCTCTGTCTCTCTCTCTCTCTCTCTGTTTCTCTCTCTCTGTCTCTCTCTCTCTCTTTCCCTCTCTCTCTTTTTCTTTTTTCTTTTTCCCTCACATATCCCTGTTTTAATTAATAGGACACATACCACTCACTGAAATTATCTTTCTCAGTATTTGTTTATTGTTTGCCTCTGTTCTGCATAAGAACAGATGCTTCTCTTACTCATTCGCTGATCATTCTCCTGATACCTGGAATAGTCTCTAGCACATTAAAAACAAAACAAATAAAAACACAAATATTTGAAAAGAAATGAATAAATATTGAAGTGGAAAGAAGTTAAGAAAGCACACTTTATATCACCTCAGTCAGCTCTATAAATTAAGTTGTAAAGCATTTTCTCAAATAAATCCATTTTTTCTTTCCCTTACTGCTCCTGCCCTGCTCAGGCCGCCATAATCGTGACCCAAATCGTCACAGTATCCCTGCCTTGGTTCTTGTCCCACTGCAGTATAGTTTCCCTACTGAAGCTAAAGTGATCTTCCTAAAATGCATATCTGCTTATTCCCCTAACCCCACTAAAGTATTCCACATACTCCCCATTGCTCCCCACAAGTACAGTTCAAACTTTTTACCTAGATTTTATGTTCAGATGAATATGGTCCTTACTTCTGTACCTTCAGTTTTCATCACTGCCTCCATGCCCTTTCTTATTACTCTCATTGTATTTCTTGGTCATACTGAATTCTACCATTATGCCATGGTAGAATTTCAACTATATCCTGTTTTTGACAATATCCTCTTCCCAGAAATTTGTTTCCCTTTTGCTTCATTTGAATCAGTCCTGTGTATACTTTTGGGTCTCCGTGTAACTGTTGATTTCTCCAGGCACTATTGTCTAGCCTACTCTCACCCAAGTATGGTTCCCCTCTTATATATTCCCAAACAGTCTTATATCTGTTAGAGTTCTTAGCTATAAGAAAAAAAATTGATGTTTTTGAGAGAAAAGGATTTTTTAATGGTTAAATAGCAAATCAAGTTTGGAGGCTATACCAACAGGGAAAATAAATGTCTGGATCTCTTCTGAGACTCTCTCTGTCACAGGCCATAGCAAAAAACCATTAGCCCTGGACACCTGGAGCTGCCAGCATTCAGTTCTTTATCACTACTGATCGAATGCTGGCCACTCTCTCCCTTGCGAAATTAAATTCCATTCAGGCTTTTCTTCTAATCGGTCTGTTCTGATAGATATATTGATAGACCTGATTGGTGGACTGAAGTCACAGGCATAAACTCTGGACTGCTGGGAGGCAAGGAAAGCACTTTAAGCTTTTAACTTGAGACAGCAAAACTTATGACATAGGACAAATTATGATAAAAATCTGCTACATGCCTGCCCTCTATTATTGCCTAAATCTTAGTTGTTCGACACGTTGGGTGTTTGTTTGTCTTACTAACTCCATGAAGGCAGGAAACATCTTTATCTCCTTGACTGTTGTTTCTCTAACAGCTAGCAGAGAGCTTGGCATATAGTAAATGCTAAAAATATTTATCGAATGAATGAATGGGTTGTAATTGGGGCTTGAAGATTGGAACAGCTGTTGAAATTATAATGCAGGAATTATAATTGGGAATCAATTAGAGAAGGTTAAAAGAATTTCTGAGTTGCATTTTGGATCCTGCCAAGTTTAGGGAGAACACATTTGTAGGGGAACTGATCATCACCGTTTAATTCATTTCTCAAGCAAGGCTCAGAAGCCAGGAAAGGAGACCTTAATGGTCTCAGCCAGGTTGTGACTGGAAAAGGATTTGTGGACAAAAGACTACAGTGAGTTTGAACTCAAACCAAATAAAATATATGTAAAATGACTGATCTTAGAATTTAGGTTAAGGAACAAACTGAACCAGAAAAGATATGGGCAGCCTGCGAGAATATGGAAAGATGAAATGACTAAAGATGATGATAAAGGCAGAGATACAGTTTAGTATAAGATAATAAGAAGATGTTTTCTACCTTTCCTCAAATTATTGTAGCTTAGTCTGTTGCTCCTCCCTTTCTCAGTCCTGTTTGCTTTTCTGCACCAATCTTAACAAAAGTAGTCATAGATCACCATTTTCAGTATCCCTTCTCCTTCTCAACCAGAGTTGCTGATAATTAAATTGCCCACTCAGGCCTGTTAGAGATAGCTTGTGTTTTTCTCCTTGCCAATCAAGAGCCAATGCCAATAGAATTAGCTGTAGTCGTCCATTTGCCTTCCATTCTTTTTCTTCTCTTTCTTTCCACATTTGTCTGTAAATACTTATCTTCTACTGCAATGCTCATCTGCTCAATCTTTAGAACTGATTTTCTGTTTTAGTTTATTTCTAAACAGATTAGATATTCTGAAATGTGCTCAGAATTCTACCCACATGTTGCGGGAGCCTGGTATTTTGCCCTATATAAGCTTGTCTGCATCCTGAAAACAAGAACTTTGCCCCAGTTATTAGCCTGGCAAAGGGCTCCTGTATTGATCTCACGCATGATAACTGCCTATCATCCTGTCTTTTTAGTCTCGGCCACTGATTGGGTGGCCTAGCATTGGCATGTGTTATGAACTGAATGTTTGTGTCCTCTCCAAAAACAATACCTATTTTGACACCCTAAACTCTCAATGTGATTATATTCGGAGGTGGGGTCTTTGGGAAGTAATTAAGCTTAGAGGAGGTCTTGAGGGTGAGGCCCCTATGATGGGATTAGTGTCCTTATAAAAAGAAGAAGAGATCGGAGCGCTCTCTCTCAGCGTGGTGAGGACACAGTGAAAAGGCATCTGCAAGTCAGGAAGAGGGCTCTCACCAGAACTCCACCATGCTGGCACCGCAGTCTAGGAAGGACCTCCTGCCTCCAGCACAGTGGGAAATAAATGTCGATCGTTTAAGCCACCCAGTCTGTGGTATTTTGCTATGGCAGCCATGCTGACTAAGACAGGTTGTCTCATCACAACTCTTGCTGGTTTTTCCTGAATTGTGACTGAATTGTCTTTACCCCTTGGACTCTGTGCCTTGCTCACTTTGTTGTTCCTTTAGAGTCTGTAAGGTCATCTCCTCCATAATATAATCCTGAAAACAAATAGTATTGGGATTTATATCCATTACTTAGGCTATGACCAAATATAAAGAGAGGAGCATGGCAAATGAAAGGACAGTCTAAATTAAACTTCAGTAACAAGTGTCTCTGAAATCTCAAAGACTTGAAGCTAGGTCAGATACTTTTTCTCTAAGGGCTAAAAGGAAATATTTTAGGCTTCATGGGCCACAGTATCTCACAACTACTCAACTCTGCCATTGTAGTGTGAATGGTGTCACAGTCAATACTTAAACAAATGAGTATGCCTGTGTTCCAATACAACTTAACTTCCAAAAATAAGGGTGGAGGTGTTTAGTTTGCTGACTATTGACTTAAAAAAAACATGGATTTATATCATGCTCACATATTATATCCATTACAACTTAGATCACCACATTATCAGGGCTGGTAATCTGGGACCAAAGCTGATGAAAGAGCCACAATCTGCAACTACTTTTAATTGTAGCAAAGAGAAAAGTGAAATCACAAGGTACCCGTTTGTTCTTAAAGCTTCTGTCCAGAAGTGGCAGACATCATTTTCACTTGGGTTTCATCAGCTCGTGCATATCACAAGATCACTCCCGAATTGCAGGGCAGGGAACCATTCATCTGCTACGGAGAATGGACATTTAGAATTGGTGAACAGTGATACAATGTACAACAAGGATTGGTGGTCAGAGAAGGGAGTTTAAAGCTTATGATTCTTGATGATGCACTTTTAGATAATAAAGAAGTTCAAAGTGATATGCTTTAAGACAGCTGAAAAATGGCATGACACTAAAGACAACTGAGATTGAGTAATTGTGAAATCTGTAAAGACTAATTTAAGGGTAAGCTTCCTCCCTCCTTTTTTGGCATAGTGGAGCAAGACAGGAAAGATGAAAGGGAAGTGGTAAGCAAAAAGTTGTGATAATTTTTCCTTTAAAATGTACCAGAGGAATAAAGTTATGATCGAAATTTTTGAACCAATAGCTCTTAATCTACTTCTCTGCATTTATAAAACGTAATCAAAATATAAAGATGGAGAGTTAAAGTGGATAGAAATAATCTTGAACCCACTCTTTTTTTATTTTTTAAGTAAAACATTTGCTTTTGTTTATCAACTATTCTTGATAATTAGCTACTTGCAACAAACCTCAGATGTGATGGAGGCATGCTAATGTCATTATACCCAGACTCAGAATGGCCAAATTGGAATGTCACCTGGGCTCTCTAACTGGAACACATTCATGATTCTATTAACTGTTGTGCTCAGCATTTGATTCATGGCCTAATTGGTAGAGTTAAACCCACTTGGTGTTTGTTTAATTACTTAAGGGCAATTCTAGGAGAAATTTGTCTTGGTCTCTGCCTCACATGTATAATTTTGTGACAGGCATTAGCCTGTGAATCTAGAGTTAAAAAAGGGGTCAGAATGGGACAAGTCTTTCATGAGGAAGAGCTTGAATTTTATGTTTTATGAGGTTTATGTTTACACGCCCACACACATGCACGTACACACACATACTGTTTTATGTTTTATTTGTGAGAAAATCAGTGTGGGGTAAAGGAATGATAACTCCAAAAGAATTGCCACACTAAAATATGGCTTTCAATATTCTGGGCATTATGCTTATTTTACATTGGAAAAAAGAAAACAGGGGAGATCAGAGAAAGTTTATCATCTTTGTTTAACATTAGACTGCATTTTTCATTTTGACTTTTGAATCATATTACCTCTAATCTAATTGCAAATACTAATTTGTCCCATGATTTAAAATAAATATTGTTACTATACCTGTAGAATGCCTCTGCATGTACATTACTACCTTTGCATCTTATTGATTGTATCGCTGGTTTCTATGGGAACAGTGGTGGAGAAGTTAATTCAGATCAGGAGGTTAGAATTGGAAAAAAATAGAATTTTCAACACAATTCATTTATCATGTACATGTAAACCAGTTTCCTTAATAAAACATCTATTGGAGTAGAAGGGGGATGGCCGAATCACTTTAATAAAAACAAATGAAACATGTTAAAAGTTTAACATCATGTATTTGTACTCAATTCATCTCATTAAGAAGCATTTGGCTTTGGTAATCAAATTAAGGAAAATTATTAATAAAGTTTTCTGTGTCTCAATACTGTTATTCTAAAATTTTTCGTCGAGAAATGTATTTTATGTGCATTTTTCTTATTATTTATTCAGAATAAGCCTGTGGTTGTTATTTTTTGTCTCTTTTGTTCAGATTTGACTCTTTTATACAGTGCTTCCTGACGCTCTGGCTGGCACTATGCAAGCTACTTTTCTCAGTTGCCAGTAGCTTCCCAGGCTCTGCCAGTAATAGACAATAAGGAAAGATTAATAGGCAGAAGGGTGGAAAAAGAGACTTCCTCTCTGTTGACTTTCTGTACCTGTCGAGATCAACTCAACAGTGTGCTACTTCACTTAGGAGAGGCACTTGATTCCAACTTTCAATACCTCAAACCTCCAACAAATTTTCCATGTGAATTCTTGCCTTTGAAATACAATATCTAGTGTATTTTTGTTTTCCTAGTTTCTATAAAGTACACGATTGGTTTTATATGGAAAAAGTAAAATGGTAGCTTAAAAAAGAATAAATCCTATTTTTTCATAATAAAAATTTTGAGAAGTACAAAAATGTAGGAAGATGAAAGGTTATTACTCTGTTCCATTACCAACATAGAACTAATTTATGCTAACATTTTGCTTCTTTCTTCTACGATATTGTTTAGCAGATAGGTATATACTTTTTTCCAAAACATAACAATCATATTCTACCTCTGCTTTTGTGTTTTATCTTACTTTAAATCAAAACTGCATTCTCATGTTATTAAAAACTCTTCATAAACATCATTTGAATAGCTATGTAACATGCCATAGCTATTTTATTATTACTCATATTTAGACATTTGGGTTGCTGTCGAGTGGTTTAAAAATATAAATAATGCCATCATAAACACCTGTGCTTCAAGTGTTTTTTTCATATTCAGTTTTATTTCCTTAGGATTTAAAACTTTGTTTTTATATTCTTTTGCTGGTCTCTAAATGCAGAACCACAGCCATGTTCAGAGTCTGCACATCCACAAATATCTCTGGAATTTCTCAGAGGTTGTCTTCCAGAGATTCACAAAGCATTCTTCTGTGTTTCTTCATGTATGTGTGTATACGCATGTCTGTGTGTGTGTGTGTGTATGGATATGTGTGTGTTTTCCTTACACATTGTTTCTATGGCAATAGTATAGCTGAGAGTTTTTGTGAAGTGTATTTTAGACTGCATTAAGGGAATAAGCATACCAATCCTACCTTGCTAAGAGAAAATTCCTGTTTGATATACATTGAGCACCTAATTTTTAATATATTTTCCTCTAAATGATACTAATACTTTTAGAATACCAAATATTACTCTTGTGCAGTAGTACATAGAAAAGGAAATCATGATGGTATTGTTTAAGTGAGTCATTAATTACAAGGCTATCTGGATTACGAACTGAAATGTTGTTATTTAAATGGTAAATATGAACCTAATGGACCTTCAGTATAAATCAGAATAAATCTATAAATTTTTAGTTTTAGTTTTCTCGCATGCATAATGGTATAATACTTGCAGCAATACTTACTTCAGGAGGTACAATGAAAGTCAAATTATATATCTATGTCTATTTCTACATTCATATTCATATTTATATCTAAGGATACTAAATATTATGAAATAACAGAAAATATAGGGCAGTCATCATTAGTTTTTTCTAAACAAGATAAAAATGTTTAAAAATTTAAACACAGGGTTATCTTGTTTTTTCTAAACAAGATAACCCTGTGTTTAAAAAAAAACAGTACATTAATTCAATATGCTCAAAGAAGATTTGGAGTAACAAGTTTTAGACTTCTATGAACACTTCATGTGATGTAGCTAGACAACTCAAGAGCCCAAGTCGTCTTTTGTGCCCATTTTCTTCTGGTTCTTCACTCAATTTCTTGGCTTGGCACCTTCAAAATGTACCCTTCTGACTTTAATAGTTGCTAGCCATTTATAATGAGATGAATTAACACTTGATCTAAAAAGCTACTCTTGGAAGAAACTCTAGTTACAGTTTCTAGGAGGCCATAACATGTTTTCTTGTTCAATAGAAAGAGCAGGAAAGAAAGACCTTACTTGTTAAAATAAGAGAATTTTCTTTTTGAAAAGACCTTCCAAAGTCATATTTGAAGCCTAATACTCTTCACAATTCAGTTCAATTCCCCTATACTAAAAAAAAAAAAAAAATTATCAAAACACTTGCAAGATGCTAGGCACTGTGTTTTGAGCTATGTGTGATCTCATTTGCACCTCACAACAACCATGTAAAGTATTATTAACCTTGTTTCACAAAACAGCTGGGGATCGGAAAAGTTAAGTAGCATTTCCATGTTTGTGTAAAGCGACAGAATCTGCATTTGAATATCATTTGGCCAGGCCCAAAAGCTCATTTTCTTTCATGGAAATATTTATGATGTCTTTAATAGCAGTCAATAAAGATAAAGGCTTTTCTATGTACCTGTCAATGCCTAGGAACTGAGTTTAAATGTACTAGTTCTTCAGAGGATATTTCAGAAATTTACCTAATGTATAATTACAATTAAATTGGACAATTTGATTACAAGCATCCACTAATGTTGGTTTACAAACTAGACCTGTACACAGAGGACAAGGAGAGACTGAGAAAGAAGAGGCTGTCCACTCCAGCTTGGTAGGTGGCAGCTGTATGAAGCAAACGAACTTACTTATGAGGCTTGTTGGAGTGGTTGCAAGACAAGTAGATTTCTGCACCCGCCCGCCATTATCTTGAAAGTTTTTATAACAGAGGCCTTAACTGGCTTCAGTCACATATACAGTGACCAAACAACCCATTATTCTCTCAAGGCTGTGTCCTAAAAATGGCTCTGGCTGTGGAGACAGTGGGCAGAACAGACATTCCATACCCAGAGGAGGGGCAAGGAGTCTCCTACTGCCCAGGTCCCGCTGCGGTCAACCAGTGGTCACAGCCTCTCAACAACCTACTCTGACAACTATTTTTTTTTTTTTTGTCATTTTGAACTTCTTGGTTCTTAACACGCTAAAGAAAACATACCTTGTTCCCAGCCTCCTAAATCCAGACTATTACCACATCCCTACTCGCCCTTTACTGTCCTTATCAAGTCAATGGAAGGGTTCTACCTGGAAAAAGCATTTTGATATATTATAGGAAAAACTTCATGTGTTGGAAATATATGCATCTATAAATAGTATAGTTATATATTTTTATAGAGCATTCCCTCTCTCTCTGTGTGTGTGTGTGTGTGTGTGTGTGTATGAAATTTTTCAATAAACACAAGTGGACATATATTTAGAGCTGATTCTTTCCAATGATATCATTTGGACTCCACCATTTTTATGTAAAGTATGAGGTCAAAAACAATGTTAAATTTGTTAAATATTATTTTATTTAGGAAAAACAGGGGCCTCAAGCTTAGATGAAAACTTTTCTCTCTCTGTGTGTGTGTGTGTGTGTACACATGTGTGTGTTTCCTATTCACTGCACTGTAGGACAAGCTCACTGAAATAACATTTAAAAGAAAGAATAAAGTTTTTCTTTCAGAAACTTTCAAATGTTGGTTAGTCTTTCTCAACTCCTCCATTGCTAAATACATCTGCCATTTCATCATGAAAGTGCCTTAAACGTTTAGATAATAGTAGAGGTGGTTGTTGGATTGAATCTATAAATTAAGGAAAGGTAAAATATAAATCTATGCAATATCTGGGGTGCATCTTCTCATTCATCTCCACTGACATACTTGATAATACATATTCTATCAAGAGTCTTGGAAGAATTCTTTCAGAAAGTGAGGCTGTTAAGTTGCCTTCCCTTTTAGAAAAGTCAGAATTGAATTGGATTTGGATTTTTTCTAAATAATGAATTTTGTGCAGCCAATTTGGGGTCAATTTAGTCAATCATACAGACGATATTTGTCACAAATAATGCAACTATATTTGTCATTGAGCTAAGTATTGTAAACATAATGCTGACATGTCTGAAAATGTTTCAGTTAAATAATATGAAACTAGGGTGAATTATTACAAATATTCTCACATAGAGTTGACAGTGTCTAACCAGCTGTTAAATCTGTATGTGCAGTATTTGTATATGAAATAATCAGATTGAATTAACTGGTTACTGCTCTAGAAACAACAGCCCGCCATCTCAGATTAAAACTATAAACAACTTGGAGAATGAAAGCAATTTATCTTACTGATTCCAAAGTGGAAATTTTTTAAAAAGTAAAACACCAGGAGAAAGCTTCTGCTATATTTCTTACATTCTGTTGCTTTATACCTACAAGGAAATCTGTACTGTTCACTTGCATTAAAATGAATCGTGTTTGGGTAAAACTCTGGGGTCATTAGAATAATTATACAGGTTGGAATAAAGTTCTCATGTAACTCTGAAAGTTCGCACTTTTAAACTGAGAATGGCATGTTCAGTGTTATATTTGATTATATTATGGGCGTATGTATGATGACTAAATTGCCTTTTAGTACCCTTAAAATGAATGCTATTGAAAATAACTTGTCTTGAGCCTGTTAGCTTCCATTGCCATGGATCTGGAAGTGTCTGCCACCTAATTCAAAAATTATTTAAAAATGTATAATCTCCCTAAAACTTTTATCTTATTTATATCTTTTATCAATAAATAGTAAGGCATTAAAGCAGGTGTGTAAAGAACTTGGAGTAGGCTTAAAGACAATGGTAATTTTGTATAAACAGTAGAGGAGGATAGGGACTGTAAGAAAACTGCACATTTTTTTAGCCAGCTTTCTCTTCATATATGACCACATATATCTTCATTTCAGGAACATGCATTGAGAAAGTATACTAAAGTTTGGATTATTCTCATAGTTAAAGCTTTTTCTTTATATTATATAGTGACATTTCTGTAGGAGACTTTGGTACCTTCAGTTAATTGGGTCTTTTTTTTTCCTGCAGTGAATGTAAACTTTCAGAACTGAAAAGCAGAGATTCTCCCAGGTATGACCCCAATTTTGACCTTCTTACCAGCTATAGGGATTTTCTTTTTGAGTGATTGGGGCCTGATAGTGATGTAACAATGGCTCTGCTGGCCCTGCAGACCTCTGCAAGTATATCAGCCTTTTACATTTATTCTGGTCTAGGAGATGATTCTCTGTGTTGGGTAGAAGGCATACATATTTCTTTAAATAGAATTTCCTATTGGTCTTCTTTCCCTACCCTCTCTTCACTGTTATAAGTGACTGCCAAAATTGTCCCTGCTCTATTTTAAGCCAACGCCATTTGACCCTTTGCTTTACTGGAAGCCTGCTCAGTCATGAGCTGTTTCCTGTTCAAAACTTTCTGGTAGTGTAGTCTGTTTACATAAACTCTGAAATTCTGATCATTTCCCTGATGACATTTTGATTGTCTTAGTACATTATCACCCAAATATTCTATCAAACACCAACATACCATTTATAAATAATTAAATGGAATTCCAGTTCGAATTCCTTGGAAATTCTTAATGACAGAATAAATCTCAGCATGTTTGCAGGGATGGAGATATTTTTATGCAAACTTTTTGGGGACAGAGGGAAAATTTTTCAAGTAAATTTAGTTGAAAACAGTCCTAGAGGACAAATATTTTGAGTGTTTGACTTAGTTACAAAGAGCGTCTCCATTGTGAGCAGCCCACTGCAATCCATTTAAAACTCAGTTTACCCAAACCACTTTGGGTCTTGGCAACATGTATTCAATAGACCAGGACAAATGTCCACCTGCTATAATGATCCTGTAAGAAGCTTCATAGGATTTACCATACTCATAGCTCCTTTTGTGTGCATTTCTCACACACAGATTATTGTGCTTTGAATAAAGCAACATCACCACCTTTGCCACAACTAGTTGGACTAGGAATTGGTGACTGGTTACATAAGCAGCTATTTATATCCTGGCCAGCATGCTAAGATGTAGCCTGAAGGCATGTTTTGCTCAACAGAGGTATTCTCTGATGAATAGAAATGAACTTATCAATTAGATCTCTTTTCAAGAAGATTCAGCAGTTAAGAGATACACATGATTCATAAACAATAGTTATGGAGAATTTGGGGCAGAAGGAAGAAATAGAAAGAAAAGCAAAATAGTGATAGATTGAATCACAAAGCTATCAAAGATTTAAAATGATGTTATGATGATTGAGCTGCTTCACTGCAGCTGCTATGTATCCTGAGCTATGGCTTTGCTGCGTTTAAGATTGTTTCCCTGTTTTTGGTGGAGGTGGAATCAGGGTGTAGGGACAGGGTCTAGGGAAGCTTTCCAATTCTTAAAAAAAAGAACTTCATTTCCACAAATTAACACACTCAGTAAGGTAGTTCTCTAAAAAAGAGATTATTTTAACCCTAAGAAGAATTCTACAGTTATCACTGAAAGTAATATTTTTCTTCCAACAGTATCATTTCACTGTGAATCCCATAATAGAACTCAAATTTACAAAATCCTTTAGCAGCAAGGAGATCATATCACACACAAACATACCCACAAAGGCACAGACTGGGGATGACTAACCTATTTAGCATCAAGGGCTATATTGAGATAGCCTAGAATGGTATCCTAGAATAGAAACACTTCCTAAGAAGTAGCAAACAGATATGCCACATCAAGAGTTAAAAGAATGACTCTGTCCACAGGTACTCTATGCAGGATTTTAGCAAACTCCAAAGTGGTTACTAAGAGCTACAACACTGAAATGGGGGAAATATGCTCTAGATACGCAATGGCAGCCAGACCTTACAATATCTCAAAGATGCCTGAGATGCACATTCAAGAAATTTATCTGTCTCTCAGGTATAGGCTCTCTTTAAATGAGAAATCAGATAATAAAACCTCTAACACGTTTTTTTCAATTTTAGGTATGAAATACCCATAACATAAAATTTATCGTCTTAACCATTTTTAAGTGTGCAATTCAGTAGTGTTAAGCAGATTCACACTGATGTGCTGCCATCACCACCATCCATCTCTCGAACTCTTTTCATCTTGTAAAACTGAAACTCTATACCCATTAAACAATAAGTCCACATTCTCCCCACATCCCAAGACACTGGCATTCTACTTTCTGTCTCCGTGCTTTTAATGATTCTAAATACCTCCATATAAGTGGAATCATACAATATTTGTCTTTTTGTGGACTGGCTTATTTTATTTAGCATAATGATGTCCTCAAGGTTCATGTATGTTGTAGTATATGTCAGAATTCCCTTTTTCAGGTTGAATAATATTCCATTTTCCATTTTGTGTGTGAATGTGTGTATGTGTGTGTGCGTGCCACATTTTGCTTATCTATTTATTCATCAACAATACATGTTGCTTCCTCATTTTAACTATTGTAAATAATGATGCTATGAACAAGGGTGGGCAAATATCTCTTTGAGACCAAATTATTTGAGGGTATACACATTCCCAATGAACAATTTCTTAACATAGAAGTTTTAAATATTTACTTGCAAAACTCTTAGATTTGAGGGTTTTTTTTTTACATATCAGTCATTCTTATATATACTTAGAACAAAAAAATGTTATATTTATTGTAAATTTATCATATTTACATAATAAATGGCTAAGGTGCTACCAAAATATGAAGTAATATGTGACAAATAATCCTTTCACATCTCTCTTAAAAATGTAACACAGCTTCACATACTTCTACTTATCTTCTTTGAGTAACCTGACCACTAAAATTGTGATTCGTGGACCTGCAGCATCAATAAAATTTGAAAGGTTTGTGAGGAATTTATAATCTCAGGCCTGAGCCCAGACTTACTGAGTCAGAATCTGCATTTCAATGAGGTTCTCAGGTAATTTTTTAAGATAAAGCAGAAAAAGTACCACTACAAAGCACTTGATTGCTGCTGAATTAGAAAATATGGAATTGTTGTCATTCTTCCAATGACAAGGAACTTGTTTTGTGTGACACCAAATTTATATAACATTATTTTTTGTACGTACATTTCTATAAACATAGTAAAATTTGCTTTGATTCCAAACCACATAACAAAAATTTTGGAAGCTATTTTAAACAGCAATTCTACTTGACAAATATATAATTACTGAAAATGAAACAAATTCAATTGAAATAATAACAACCTGAAGAGTTAAGTCCAAGTTCACAAATGCATAAACCATGACAGTTAATGCTATTTGACCACAGTAATTGTGAAACATCATCTATGAAATGATGCACAAATGTCCACATTAAAAAAAAAAAAAGTGTACCTTAGAAATCTGGCTAAATTAGTTTCAACAGTTCCAATGTGAAGAAGAGCTCTGTTGCCGAGAAGAATCTATTGACCCTGTCTTGTCTTGTGAGACTTTTCTTTTGTTAGAAAATGGCAGTGAAGTTAAGGAAACAATAACAGTCTTTCTGTTTAAATTATATCAGTTTTTCTAGGAAAACTAGAAGTAGCTGTTAGGAAATAAAAACTATTTTTAAAAAATCTTAGAACGGAAATTTGTGTAGGAATAGGACATAATCTATGTTTATCAATATCAGGATTATTCCAAATGTAATCTGAATATCACATGCTTCAATATTATCTTGAAGCCTGTTTTCAGAATGATGATTCTTGGGTTACACCCCAGACCTGTAGCAAAGTCTCCGGAACAGCCCCTACTCACCAGCACTTGTACTAAGTGTCTCAGATGACTCACATGCATGCTAAAATTTACCATGGAAAAAAGAGTTTTGACCTTACATTTCTTTCCCTTCTCTCTCACAGGATGGGAAGTCATTAACAAATGATATTCATCAACCCAATGAGCTAGCAAGTCAAAGTTGTCTCTATAAATATAAATTTTTCCACTTACAGAAGAGTTTCTTCTTGGAAAATAGCCACCAACTTATGTTACATCTCTGGATAACCCTGATTAATACAATCAACAATAGTATACAGAATGATGTAGCTTCACTCTGAAAGAGTTACACCTTATGGAAACTATACACAGTTTAAAGAATCTTCTATATCTGACATTATTTGAAGGACCTATGCTAAATTTAAAATTAAAATTCCCTTTTTATTAGCTATTATAGCTTACTGGATCAATGCCTAATTAAGATGTATATATAGATATATGATAACTTGCTATTCATTCATTTCATCACAGTAGGCCTATCCTTCAGCTCTTTAGAACTCAGATAGTACATGATTTTAGATGATTTTATAACTATTTGCTGTCTGCTTCAGGTTGCCAAATTATTTTCTCTATCAATTCTATAAAATTACTATTGTAAATTTATAGCAAAATCTCCCCGCTGCCCCCCCAAAAACACTTCAATTAGAGTTAGGAAAATAATTCTAATTATGAATGCAAAAACAGTCTACCTTTTGAAGCCTATTTGTAATTACTTTTTTTTTTTTTACCATATTATTACAGAAATAGATTTAACATATACTGAGCCTTTTCGAGTTTCCATAGGAGAAAGGTATACTTTTCTTTATTTAAAACATAAAGGTATCTCAGTTTAGGAATACGCAAATTAGGCATTGAACAGTTTTATATATAAATGTGCTTAGCCTAGATAAAAATTTATCTAGGCAAAATTACATAGTGTTCAATACTCAGAGACCAGAAACAGACTTTATAGTAAGATAAGTATTAGTAAAAGAAGAGTCAAAATGACTGCAAGTTTTTAACCTGTCAAGCTGAAGGTCTACAACAGAAACAGAATAATTTGGGAGTTAGAGGCAATTTTATGAGGAAGATCATATGTGCTTGGAGAAAGGACAGTTTTTGAAATGGCAGTGGAATATCTAAGAGGGGTTAAAATTTAGGTCTTTAGAAATTTCATACTATCAATAAAGTACATCAGCTGGGAGACATCTTACAGATCACCTAATCCACAACCGTCTTTAAGGTTTATGCAACAAAAGTGATGTGCCATTGTCCCACAGCTGATGACTGTAGAACCTAGTGAGCTCTGAGTTTACAAAGACCCAAACCAAGTTTTGCCATGCCTTATTCTATCAGACCAGCTTACACAGAATCCTAACTACGAAAATGCCTAAAACCTCAATTTCTTGGTCTAATGAGTAGAATATTTTATTTTAAGATGGCATAATTTTAAAAGCTCTAAGAGCATATAACATTATGCATATTATGTAACAATCGTAAAGTTTAAATAACAGAGTAGCTATATATCGCAACAAAGGTGATGTTTAAATATAAAAGAAACATACTTCACAGACATTAGGTAAGTGTTATTGTTTTTATTTAAATGTCAAGATGCCCCATTATTTTTTTCTTTTCTTTCTTTTGTTGATCACATCTTCCTTTTAGGACACTAAATTTGTCTATATCACTTGGAGATGGAGGTATTCTTTCACAATTTCTCTTAACGAGGCTAATAATAGATGTTTCTTAAGATTTTATTATCACTTTAGCCACAAAGTCTCATCATTTTCTGGCATTCAGCAGAGAGACAAATTGGTCACTAACAAGATTTTGCTAACTGAAGGTGCTGGAAATATTTAGCCAGTGGGTCAATATGATTATGGCTCACATCAGCTTAAAACTTAGATTTTATTTGTGAAATCAAGTTGTCTTTTTTATCTTAGACTGTTCTCCATCAAGGTCATGTCACTGTCAGCTATTTAATGTTTCTAAAATTAAAACATTCTTAGGTCTTCCAGCAGCAGAAACATTGGTCCAAATATCCATGAATTCACATTTACACTTTCAAATAACTTTCCCTTTTTTATCTCTAGAGATTAAAATACCATCCTTAACATATATCGATTCATTCATAAAATATTTGCTAAGTTTATCATTTGAACCAGGAATTATATAGAGAGAGGACACATTAGTGAACAGAACAAAACAAAACAAAACAATTTGAATTTTACTCTAAGGAATATAAGAAACCATTGTAAAGTTTTGAACTGTGTGATATAATCTCTATACCATTTTAAATTGGTCGGAGTCTAAATATAAAATGAAGATGAATTTTATAGGATTTATTGATAGCTTGAATATAGGCTGTGAGACAAAGAAAAGAGTCAAGGATAATTCCAAGGTCTCAGCTGAAGCATCAGGAAGAACAGAGTTACTGTTTGCTGAAGTTGATAAGACACAGAATAGCTAGGCTTAGGGAAAAAAATGCAGGAAAATCTTGAGACATACACAAAGCTTTGGCCCTGAATATGTGCTTAAATTTCTTTAGTTTAGACTGGAAAATATAAAACTTCAAGTTCCCCTATATATCTCTTACTTAAAGATCAGATCATAGAATAGATATATTGCAAGTCTCTGCTTTTATTCTCTGATCATTCTCGGCTGTCTAGCCAAGAATTAAGCAAGTCTTACTAGCTCCCAAATGCATCTCTCCAGGCCTTACCCATCTCATGTCTCAGAGAAGGGCAGAAAGAGAAAATGATGAACTTTTTTCCCTTTCTTCCAAAATATGACCTGATTTCTACCTCCTTAATCTCTTCACACATTCCGAATCACTTGGGTTTGGGAGAAGTTTTGTTGTTGTTGTTGTTGTTGTTTGCTTGCTTTTTCTATTTCAAATGTTTTTATTGTGGTGACTTTGATGTCTTTCCTATGTAAGAAGCTGCCTTATCCTATCTTCTAGAAAACAGCACCTGGAAGAGGGCTCATATAATAATGCTTTATTGAGAGGTGGAATCCCAGGACAAGAATGAGGGGAAAGGGACATGACACAAGGAAAGAGGACTAGAAAACACTATATGTCGCATTAAAGAACTGCCCATAGTTTTCTAAGAAAACTCACATTAGCAACAAGGAGAGTCCTTGTAGAGACACCTCTTCTCGGAAAATCTGTCCAAGGAGAGAAAGGGGAAGCATTTTTAATTGGCAGCTCCTTCATGTGTACTATTCCCCATCATTCAAGGATCAGCCTATAAGGCTTTACTTTCTCTGCACTTCCAGGAATTCTACTTGGTCCCTTCAGGTAACTACTGGGAAATGAGAGTCCCAGTAGGTCCAGTCAGGCTGGAATTGGTCGCTGGAGATGCTAAATGGTTCCCACTACAGCTAACTTGCCTCTGGGAGACAATGAGTCAGCTGGTTTAAGACGTGGCAACAACAACAATGGCCAGGGTATAAGGACTATAAAAGCATTTTGAGTAGGACTCCATCTAAAAAGCAGGACAAGTGACTAAGGTCTAGGGGCTAACTAACAGTGATTATATCGGTAGAGGTACCCAGATTGGATCTGGCAGAATTCATTTTTTGCATTACCCAGATCTCCCACACCCTCTCTTTCTATAAGCATATGATGCCTTCACTTCTACCCTGAGAGGCTTGGTACGAATTCAATTCTGAAAAAAGTGAACGGTTGCAACATCCCAAAAAGACTTAAGGGGGATAAGCAAACAAATTACGCCCCCTGAAGTTGTAGCTGGTTCTTAAACAATAGTTGATACTTATCTCCCTGTTCTACTGCCAACTTGAGATTTATCTCTGGATTGAGGCATTCCATGGCTCTTCTGGCTTTGACGTTCATTTTAGAACTACATTTATCTCATCTCTGATAGTTCCATGCTGCCACCCGGTCCACGCCATTTCAAAATGCTATCTTCCCCACTGACATCTGGAGTTCAAGTTCCAGGATGGTATCTTTCTGCAGAGATAGCCATGGAAGTGCCTCTCAAAATGCCACAGTGAAGGCAGTGTCTTTGGGGTCTTTCCTGGGAACACATGCAGGTGGTAGTTTCTCAGGTACCTTTTACTCCTGGCATCTCCCTGTGACTTCTAACTACTCCCAAAATACTATGTCATATATTCTGAAATCTTTACCTCATTTACTGTAGGCCACTGTTATATCCAGTCATCAAGGAACCATTAGGGAAAACTATTATGACCAGCTTCAAGTATATTTGCTGGAATGTTGAACCATCAGTGTGAGTGGGTGTCCCAGTGTTAACGAGTTCTCCCCCTATCCAGCCTCACATTCCATCTCCCCAGATTAACACCTTCAAAGTATACTCTCATACACATTTCCTCAGTTCCTGATGGTCCATATGTGTCAGATTCTGCAGTTCCTTCGGTGGGTATGCTTTTTATTCCCACAACAGTGCCTCTTACTGGCCTGGAGGCAAAGAGATAGTGGGGGTAAGTCTTAAAGAAAATATGCATAGACTTTCTTTAGGTGAGGACATTACCTGGTGTTCAGAGATAGGGAAATTGCTCTTCTTCAGCAAAGAAAAGCTGAGTGTTTCTATCAGCCTGAAGGGTGCAGTGGAATTTGAAGGTTCAAAATTCTCAGGATTTTAAATCGATGATCCTATCTCATATTTCAGGTTCCATTCTTTCAGATAAGGTGGTATGCATTCAGCTTCATTTTGCACCTCTGCCACCATTATGATCAAACTCTAAGTTTAGTTTAGAATGCCCTGTACATCAAGGAATAAGAATCTTTTTTGAAGCGGCATTTGAGACCTCTGGCTTTCAAAGTATGCTTTAATTTGGCCTCCAACACTGTTAAAAGCAGCCATCCCAACCACAGTCACATAATCATCATGCTCTCACATTGATCAAGTGCATTAAAGATTGAGAAATGCTGTCTTCTAATAGCCATAGGTGAAACCTATCTAATTAACCATAGGTGAAAATTTAATAACTTATATATCATAGGTTTTTACCATCTCATTTTCCACCAGCAATGAGGGCACTGTTACCTTCACTCAGGTGTGCAATCTAGCTGCAAATTTCAGACAGAGAAGCCAAATGTATTGCCCGGGTTTTTAGAAAACAGAACCTAAAATTAAGTTTGCATGCAAATGTTTTATTAGGGGAGCACAATACCAGGGAATGGAGAGTATCCCCCAAGAGTATGGGACAAAGGGAATGAAGCGGGAGAGAAAGGAGAACAAACACAAGGGAATGTGTTATCACGTCAGCAACAGCTTTACAAGGAAACAAAGCTGGTTACTCATTTCCTCCATTTATCTATTAGTTGACTCCTAAATACACTTTCTTTGGTCAAATTTTACTCATAGGACATCACCTCTCCTAGTCTTCCAGATGGTTTTACTTGCTTCTCCAAGCAGCTGCTGAGAAAGCCAGAGCACTCATGGGCATGGCCAACTTGACCAGAACACTGCTTTGGTTTCCACTGCAGAGAATGCATCGAAGCCTTTGCTAAAAAACCCGGCCTTTGCCACTAGAAGACAACTAGAGGTGTTAGAAGCTGTAATAAGATCAAAGATGGTAATCAGGCTTTTTGAGCATGGGAATGGCCTATGTAACCACTGGGGCCACGCAGGTTGGGAGGCAGGGGAAGTGGCCAGGGCCAGAGAGATGGACGGGAGCAAGCAGTTCTGTGAAGTGCATAAGCCGAGTTCAGTGAAAGAGCCATCGTTTTGTAATTCTCTACTCAAGGATGCTAGACAGCAACTTGAATATTGGGCTCTTTACAGAAGCATCATGACTTAGAAGAAGGTAGAGAAGATCTAGAAGCTCCAGGGCCTAATATAAAGAAAGTCTAATTCACCGAGAGAGAAGTGGCAACATAACAGGGAACAATATTAAATAAATGAAAAATTGTTATAGAAAACTGCCCCCCATGCCAAGTTGGGGCATTATTGAAAATTATTTGATATACCCACTATGTACAAAAAAAAGCAAAAGGCAAAAGTAGGATGAAATGACAGTTTCCTATAGGCAAACTGGGAACAAGAGAAGTTTATTGACAAATTTCAAGGTTACTCTATTTTCTGAAAATAGCCCTTGTTTGTCTTTTGAGGTCCTGGGCCTTCATAATAAAGTGATTGTTTTTGTTGAATAACCCATTCTCTTGGAACAAGTCATCTTTCCCTCAAAATTTTTTTTTCTCTTACTATGATCTTCCTACTGATAGCAATAATTTAATGTTCATGCTCTCCTTTGAAATAAATTTGGCAAGGAATATCAGTTTTCTTATCCAAAAATAACAGTAACAACAGAGCTAATCTGTCAATCACCTTGCACAGTATCGAGTACATGAAAATAGTATATTAAATACAAGATTGAGTCAGTAGGCATTTAAGTGACTGTGCTTGGTGAAGAATTCCTGAGTATGCTGTGAGCAGTGAGACAGGAGAACAGGGGTAGACTTGGACATAAGATAGGAGAAGAAAATGAGGCAGTTTGTGTGTCAGCTCCAGGAAATAAATTAAACTCACAAATGAATAAATAAATACTGTTGTTTTAGTCATTTTAATCAAACAACTTGTCTAATTAGTTTTTTTCCTTTTCTAAATATATGCCTAGTTTTTATTGAAGTAATGCATCCTCATGATGAAAAACAGCATAACACAAATAAGCTTAGAATGAAAAGCAACAGACTCCTGTCCACTACTTCCATCCTCACTACTAAAGTCAACATTTTATTTCTTCCAGTAAGTATCCTCCCATCTCTAACTAATACATTTACAAGACATGTAATCAATTCATTAATTTTGACATTATCTATTGATTGGCTGTTATGACAGATGTTTTGTTGTATATGCACTGAAATCACCTCCACCTATACAATCCACTTCCTAAGTTTGATAGTTATATCAATATTTTTAGTCTGTATGTTAATTATTTATGAAACTCAAAATAATACACTCAAACCTGTTTGATGTTCTGTTGATGCTTGATAGTTTCTCCTGACTGCCATTTTATAAGATTGTTTCAGTCTCTCCATTCCAATTTGCCCCACCTGAAAATTTTAACTTCTGTTATCTATTTCTTTAATTAGATATTGTCAAGATATCTGGTAGGGCTCTTTGGGGTAAATGCCTTTTACAGAATTTAGGGCCTAACAAGGGGAAAAAAGGAATTTTGCTACAAGTCTTTCTTTCTCTGCTCACTAAACTATCTTTTAAAGCCCAGAAGCCTTAGGAAGTAGGATTTACTACTTGACATAGCATAGTCTGAATGCAGATGTCAGTGCTTGACATATAAGCTTGGGAATGGCTTTTAGAGATATGCTTTTGAAATGCCAATCAGTTTTTGGCTGCAGGAGACTGAGTTATAAACCTAACCAGTTTTGTCTGACCATTACTCACAGCTGACTAGCATAGAAGTGTCTGGTCATTCTTAATTACTTGAGGATCCTGTTCCACACAACTAAGAAGGGCCCTCTCTCTCTTCAGGACAGCTTGAGGCAGGGACAAGTACTTGGCTTACTCTTATTGCAATGACTAGCATCACTGATGGAATTCCTTTGGAGTTGTGAAGAGGGCCCAGCTTTTTGATAACTTATGGCTATCTAGAAAAGCCCACTCCATCCCTGTCTTCAGCTTGTACATTATTCAGCCTGGAGTGGTAAGAAACTATAAATCCTAATACTTCTCTTTGTCTGGGGAGCCTCTTTTTCTCTTCTTCACTGTGGCTTGCAAAGAAAGAAACAGCATTAAAGCTTGCTTTTATTCTAATTATACTCAGTGGGTCTGAGTCTGTAAAAATTTGTATTCCAACCTCTACTTCTGGCACAAGAAAATTAATCTTTATTTAGACATCTGATAGTAATATTTACATTCTGTTCTGCAACATCAGTGAAATCATTTGAGGATTGTCTAAACGTTGATTGTAAAACTTGAAAGAACATAAACAGTATTTACATTATAATGACTATGTGAATATAGTTTATTGTAGAGCTAAATAAAGGCCTGTGATAACTGCTCTGTCTCTATGGGCTCAATGTTTTAACCTCGTTGCTACTAAATATTAAATGGAATTTCCTTTATTATACTCCATTGATTGCTTAAAATCATGTCACTCTCAAATCTGCTTTATATTGGGACAATTATTTTCTTGTATATTTTGTTTGATATTTCTTGAAATAACTCATAGCCATGCTCTGTTTCTTTGGGGGAGATGAACTATAAGCCATCTATAATACCTTTTAGCCTATTGTCTTGTCTTCTTTTGATCATATACCTCTTAGTAACCACGGATTTCCTTTTCTGTTGTGCATCATTTATATTTTCTGTTACTTGGATCTTAAATTATTCTTACTATTTTTATAGCTCATGTTTCCCTACTTTTTCATTTTGCATCCTCATTTTGCTGGAGTTCATCCTCAAAAATGGCCTTGGAAAAGGTTTATTGAAAGTAAAAGTAAAATGCACTTGTACAAGTAGAAATTATTTTGTTTTCTCTCCAAATTTCATTGGTGAGATGATTGACTAAATATAGAATTCTTGATCAAAATTAAATTTCCCTCAGAACATTTAACTTGTTCTATCTTCCAGCATTATCTCAATAAAGAAAAGTCTGATTGATGGTAGTCTGATTTTTTCTCCCTTGGTTGGCAACCTAGTATTTTCTTAATTTGTTTGCTTTTATTTTTTTCTTATTTGGAAGCTTTTAGGGTTATTTCTTTCCTGAGTTTTTATAAAATATCCTCATCATTTCTTAGACATTGGGCTTCCTTATTTCAACTTTCTTAATATTTAATAAATTCTTTCATTTACATATCTGGGAGATGTTCTTGTTTTGTTCCTTAGATAATTTCCTCTTTGCACTTTCTACAATTTATCTTTGTAGAATTCTGATTTGAAAGATATTTGATGTTCTGAATTGATTCTATATGTCTCTTACCATTACTCTTTTTTTTGAAAATTTTTAAAAGTTGAGATATACCTTTATGTTTATATTTCCTATCTTTATGCTCTTTAGGAATATTTCTTTGATACAATTTTCTAAAATGTTATCAATTTATGTCATTATCTTTTATTTCTTTTCCTGAATTGAATTTCAGCAATCATAATTTTGAGGTCTTTGTTATTTTAGATGACATTTTTTTTTTATTACTAACCATTCTTTTCTTATAGATGTCATATATTCTCAAATACCTCTGACATTACTAATTAAAGGGAATTTGTGTACTTATTTATTTTTTAAGTTTGTTTAATCTTTCATTCAGCTGGCTGTCCTCAAATATTTTATGTTCTTTGGTCATCTGTTTAAGAAAGAGTACATAGGAAGGCTGACTTGGAGCTCTGTGTAATTCAGTATGAGCAGAGAGACAGCCTTTATAAGGTCTTTCCCTCACCTCACTCCCAGTGCTGAAATGGAGAAACTTTATTATTGACCACAGACACTCACATAGATGGAACAGAAGTCCCCAGATATTTACTTCACTTTATTTTGAGAAGAACTGTCCATTTTCCCCCTGGGAGTAAACATCCCTAATTGCTTCCCTTTCTGAGTTCAGAGACAGTTACAAGGTGCTGAGCAGGAAAGGGCAGGGGAAGCTTTCCTCATATTAAACTAAATTAATGCCTCTCTTTTCAGTCCCACTTTTCACACTGGATCTCGATTATACATGCTACCTCTGAGTCCAATGCTCTCTGGGGTCTGGGACTGGAGGGGAAATTTGCTTTCTAATCTGCTCATCCCCTCCATAAATAATCTAGGTTATAGATTCTGTTGCTCTGTTTCATCATTCCACAGGTTTTCATTCAATTTCCATATTTGAGATATTTGTTAAAATCTCTCATCTACTGAAATTCATTGTTCTTTTCATCATTGTTACTGCCTTTGTTGTTTTGGGATGATTCTTATAGGTTTACTATTATTTTGATTCTCGAGAGGAAGAAAAAACAACTTGCACTCCATTAGCCATCTTAAACCTGAACTCCAGCTATTCTAATAAAGCAATACAATCAAAGTAGTTATGGAAATTTTACTAGCTACTAGCTAAATCGGTTAGTCAATGGGTCAATAATTCTTCTATAAAGAATAATGAGACATAAAACAACTATAAAAAAGAATGAGAAAAAGTACAAATTTTTTCTGGTCACAAAGAAAATTCTAGTCAATATCTAGTCAACATAACTTCTCAATACCTAGCACTTTCAATTTATTCATAAATTATATCAGTTTTATACCCATTATAGCTAAGAATTAATTTTATTTAGCTTGATTTACTATTAAAATTCTGTGATTCCTTATTTATTTCAAAATGTGGCCCTTTATACTTAGGATGTCACCAATTTCAGGGGAAATTGATATACAGTTTTACAGGATAGTAAAAAGATATTATGTTATCCCGTGGGTTGGCTTGCATGTACAATTTCAATCGCAGTGGTTTCTGAGAGGCCAATCATCTGTAATTTAGCGGAGATTGTAGTGTTAAAGCCTCTGCAGATTCCATTTCTCTTACTTTTGAAAGTACTTGTCTACTTGATAAAACGTAAAAAGGGAAAAAAAAAAAAGTTGCTACCTATCTTGTTTCTTAAATTCAAATGAGCTGAAAATGCTGTTTGATTTTTACTCCCCTTTGGTAATGGGAATCTGTCAAGGGTCTGAAAAAAAATGTATCAAAATGTAAATAGATTTTATTGTTTCAGAGTCCTGGACACCAGCTATCTTTTCCAAGCAGCCAGTCACTGCAATCAGAAGGAAATCTCCTTAGGACTGTCAGGTTAGTAGTG
The DNA here is from genome assembly GCF_902729225.1 of Pteropus medius. Taxonomy (NCBI): domain Eukaryota; kingdom Metazoa; phylum Chordata; class Mammalia; order Chiroptera; family Pteropodidae; genus Pteropus; species Pteropus medius. The sequence continues at coordinate 33,641,377 of NW_024349800.1, forward strand.
GCTTATGTTTGGTAGCAATACAGTGTGTTTAAAGACATATGTGTCCCTAAAATTAGTCTGCAGTTTGGGTAGCCATAACATTGGTGGATTCATTCTCTCTCTGATATTCTCATATTTTCTCTCTCTCTTTCTCTCTCTCTCTCTCTCTCTCTCTCTCGACAGGACAATCTTGGAACAAAACCAAATATGGCCTGTGTTTAATGCAGTGCCCGAAGATGTGGTACAGGATTTGGTTAAAAACTATTTACCCCTTAACACACCCTTCTTGACTTTTCCGCCTTTCCATTATTATCTTAATCAACCGGGCTGAGGCTCTCTTCCCATACCATTCCAGAGAAGAGAGGAGGAGAAAAGAAGAGAAATAGATGAAACCAGTTGTGAATTATTTGAGACCAGTAAGAATTGAGTATTAATTGAGGTCTTCAAAAAATAAAAAGTCCTACAGGATTTCAGCTCTTTTTTCCTTCTTTCTCTCCCCATTATATTAAATCATAGAAGACAATTCTAGCAATTAATAAGCAGTCACCATCAAAACCTCTTTGAGAAGTTAGATCAGAAAAAGAAAACTGCTTTAAAATAAGATTTAAAAATACAAGTTTAGGAGATAAAAAAAAAATGTGAAAAGTTAAGAGTTAAGATTATCTTCAAGTACCAGAAGTTCACACCATGTTGTCTTTACCATCATCACTTCGAAATGACTCTACCTCCCACTCAGTTCACAACTGCTATGGAGATACCTTTATAGGTAAATATTTTTGCTTGTAAAATTTATATTGCGATGTATTATGTTATTAATCAGCCTATGTATAATATGCATGTGTAGTGTGTATATGTGTATGTGTAATTGTTTTTCTCTGTAACTATCCATAGGGTGACAAACTAAGTGTTAGTTTAAACTTAGGCATGTGTGAAGACTGTGATAATGGAGAAAAAGAAAAAGTCGTTACTAATACTAAATAAGAACTATCAATCATGACAAGGAACTGAGAAAAGATGAGTGAAAGGCTCCAAAGAGAGATGGAGAAATAAAACCCTCACAACAGATGCAGAATTTTTCAGCTGAGTCCTGGAGTCTGGGTGCCTGGGATTGTGTTTTCCATTACAGTTATCTTTAATGGGGCAGTTTTATGGATCATTTTCACCTCTACATTCTAAGAGGAGTACTTTTACCAACTCATCTACCTAGAAGCTCTTGATATAAAGGTCACTGACGGGAGTGAGTGGGAGAGAATTAATTTTTCACCAACCATCAAACTCAAGAAACCAAATAAATGCCTTGGGAAAGATCATTTGCTCTGACCCCTCTCCTTCCTATTTTCTTTTTATTATGTATACATCCAGAGAGACAGAGAGGAAAGAAACAATAAAATGCATTTCCAGGAGTCACTGGCCTTCACCTTTGTCCTCTGTTCGTCTCTAAATAATCTTAGGGGAAATTTTCCAAGTGTGAAAAAATATCCAAGAAACCTTCATTAGGGCTCTAAGATTCAAATCCAGATGAGAGCAGAAGCACGCTTGTAGGACCTACAAATCAAAATTTAAAAAACATTTTTCAAAATCTCCTATATGGCACTGTATATTTCCCATTAAAGTTCTGAAGCAAGAACTTTCATAGAAGCTTATGATTTCTTTGCTGTTTGTTATAGGTAAAGGCAGTACTCACATCCTGATGTCACTTCAGTGGAAAGTAATTTCACAAATCTTTACAGGAATATAAAGATATTTTTACTTTAGACCTATGAGGTCTATTTTTGCATGTATTGATATTCTATGCTTTAATATTTAATATTTTCCTGTTCTTTTTATTTTTTCTTCCATAGGGCAGCAATCTAGAAAAAATAACTCTTCTTCCTGAGCATTTCACTTCATTTCTGTAACTCTTCTACTCATCACTCTCCTTTTACCTTCTGGGGAATCCTTGTTTTTAGGTCAGTGATTCTCACCTCTTGCTTTTGGCTAAAAATATTAGAGTAGTTCAGTGTTTCTGTTATCTGTGAACTAAAACATTTTTTCATGTTTTACCCAAGTTTCTGCTTACATCTTAGCTCTATAAAGCCTTATATCCACTGGAAAACTACTTCTATACAAAATTTTTTCCAAAGATGTCTTATTAGAAAATTTGAATCACTTTTCTTATAAATCTGTTATGATTTTTGTGTTTCTTTTTATTTTGTATGTCGGCAATTAAGTTTCTCTCATCTTTGTTTTGTTTGAAGTCAGACTAATTACAAAACTCTGAAGATAAGCGGGAGAAGAGAGTAATAATTCAGCTGAACTCTAAGAAACTATAATAATGATGCAATAACGATGAACATGTTCTGGATACCCAATATCTATTCTCATCTTCTTCCTTACCAGTAATACTCTGATTTTGTAATGTGGCAATCCATTTTTTAAGAAATTAAAATTTTAAATTAAAAAAAAATCTCACTTTTCTTATCTCTCACATAGCTGGGAATTCCCATGGGACCCAGTTTTGGCTAATTAGATGTAAATGGATATCTTCTGGATCTAGTTTCTGGTAAAGATTTTCATAATAGAGACTCAGCCCTCCCTTTGCCACTTTGCTCTTTTCCTTCCTGCCAAGAGCAAAGAGTCAATGCCTGGAGATTCAGCAGCAATCTTGTGATCATAAAGATGAAATCCACAAACTAAGGATCCCAGGACAGAAAGATATAAGAAGCAGCTATACCAGCCTGGAATGCTTATCTCTGTTTTTTGTTTGTTTGTTTGTTTTTTGTTTTATAAGAGAAAAACTAGAGTCCTTATTATTTAAGACATTATAAGTAGAGGGTTTGTTTTTTTTGTTTTGTTTTTGCTTACAACATATTTCTTACTGGTATAGGAATTAGAATAAGTATTAGCAATTCAATTGACATAACAAGAATCATGCCTGAGTTCACAGAGTTTGCTGTTGTATAAGATACCCAGCTTTCGAGGCATATAACTCCCCGAGTTGAAGCAATATTTCTGAACCTGTCAAAGCAATCTCCCTTTCCTTCCAAGGCACTCAGTCTAACTAGTGTAGCCGAGAATTAAAACACATTTTCATCCTGACTTACAGGGTTGACAAGCTCACCTTTTAGTCTTTTAGGCCTCTCTGCAGAGCCCTATAATGTGGCAATCATATATCTGAGTAGCCTTCTGGGTAAGGCAGAAGGGCTTCTAAAAGAATGTCAAAACTTCTCACAAGAAGTGTTTTTATTTTAGTGGAGAAATAACAGATGCTTTAAGTGTAATTTCTTCTTCTCAATTAATAGCAAATTACACTGGTTATTTCTCTAAGAACTGACATTATTCCTTAGTTTGGCAGCTTTCTTCTTCTTTAAACAATAATAGATGTTTACTTAATTCTGTTCGTTGGGAAGAAGCTTCCTCCCAACAACTCCCCTTCCAACACAAGAAGTTCAAGGTCATTCACACATTATTTCACTGAACACATTAACCTATCAAATTTCTTTCAAGCTATCCTTCTACTACTTGTGTTTATTGAAGGAACAAAACCAAGAATTTCTATCAGCCTGTTGGCCCAAGGCAAAAGTAAATCTTCTCTTACGAATTCCTGTGAAAGTGCCAATGATATGCCTGTGTTATCTATGCAAGTACTTTCGCCTTTTGAAAAGGTGAATCAAGTCTCCATCTCATTAGAGAATAACCTGTTTATTCATATAAAATACTGCCTTTAATAGAAAATGAGTTTTTGTAATCCCTAGGTAAGTCTCTCCACAATTTAAACCAGGAGCCACATTAACAAGTTAAATGAACTCCAGAATTCTCTTAAAACAATAGTTTCATCAGACATTGCAGTTGGGGGTAATTCAGACCTTGTTTCTCTTATACATTTAAAAATATACAAAGCTTAACAATAAGATGATGTGAGGTAGAGCCTACCTAAAGTTTACCTTGAATTAATTATCATTTCTTCACAGTGAAGGTGAGTTGTTTAAATAAACTAAGGATCACGTTAAAATGATTTTGAGCACTCTAATGCATTAGAGAAATAGTTATTACAAAATTTGTCTTACCTAGCCATTATAACAAGTGACCCGAGGACCTGGCAAGGCAAGGATTTGTTCCATTTAATTTATATCATTGAGATTAATGCATGTTATTGAATATCACTTTCTAATTTGCACTATTTTTAAGCATTGCCTTCTACCTACCCCTTCCCTTCATTCAGCCTAGTCAATAAGATTCTACTAGTTTCATTAAATTACTTCCAGTTTGAGATCATTAAATGAAATGGCAGGTGGAAGCATTTCGGTGGGTTTTGTTTTATTTATTTGCTTCTACAGCATCTCTTTGAACGTGACTATGATTTTTCACATCCGTTCCCCTCTGCTCCAGCTCTGGTCTTGCTCCTCATGCCCCCTTGCTTCCAGCACCGCCACTCTGATTTTCTCTGTGCTCCACTGTCTTCTTAGAGCTGTGTTTCCAACACTTCCTCAATCCACTAAAACTATTACCCGCATTTTCGTGTCTACGGAATACACTTCAAACTCCTTGGGTTAGAACCTCGGCCCTTCCCCATTTGATCCCAGTCTACATTCATATTCAGGTTTTCTATATTTTTGCATCCTGCTACCATGATTTTATTCACAATACCATCTTTCTTCTCAGCTCTAAAAACTCATCTTGTCTTTTTTAGGTAAGGACATCCAGAGCTTTGCTCCAAGTCTTTGCCCGAGACCCTGTGCCTATGTGAAATCTTCTCTGCTCTCTTCTGTATAGAATGAAAGTACTCACTTTTGAACATCTTTAACACTCATTGAGAGAATTTGGGTTAAAAGTGAAGTTTATGGTGAGACAGATTCAAGTCCTATCTTTGTCACTCAAGAGAACTTGGAAAGTTTATGTCTTTTTCTCTACAATGGGAATAATAATAATAATAATAATAAAAGTGCACATAATGTTCTGAGAACAATATGTGACATAAGGTAAACAATAAACAAATATAAGCTCTGAGAGTTTATGCTCATGATTATTTTACTTCTCTATTGTTGTTAAGTCATATTTATTCCTAGATATCTTATCTCTTCAACTAAATGGATTACTAACCAAGGTCAAGGCCTCTGCTGATATTTCTTTGTGTCCTCAGTAGCACTGAGGAAGCACTTTGCTTACAGGTAGGTACTCAATGTTTATTGGTGGACAAAGATTGTATGTATGGTGCCAAGAGCCATCAGCAAAAGATACCACATCAAAGCTGGCAGAAAAAAATGTTTTCATAAGTTTCTGAAGAAGTGAAATCTTTTGGTTCTCACCTCAAAAATCTCTGTAAAATGTAAGGCATTTATCCAAGGCAAGAAACTGTTATTTTTCAACCAAATGTTCCACACTAAAATTGAGTTGTTTAAAATAGCTGAATAAACAGGGGAGTATATTTAGAACTCATTTCATTTTATTATCTCATCTTGTCTATCAAAAGTATGTTTACCACAAACTATTTAATATTCAGGTTTTATATAATAAGATCCGTAGCCTATTGTTGAATATATAACATAGGCAAATAGCAATACTCTAAAATAGGCTGTAAGAAATAATACTAATAAACCAGAGTGTTTTGAATTATAATTTCATTGTGCATATAATAAATATCACTTTGGGTCTACAAGTCAAAATATATAGTAATATCTTATAGATAAATTAGGAAGAAATAAGAAACACTTTGGACAAGAAAATGTTGCTATGGAAACCTTAATTTTCACAAGCCTGCTTTTGCAGGTTCTGCTGCCTTGCCAGACTTTTACATTTAACTTTCTTTCAAGTTTTTCATTTAAGAATTGAAATAAAAGGCCTTTTTACTACTGAGACCTAAAATGTGACAATAACAATCTATCCTCTATCCTTCTAAGATCCATGTAAAGAACTTGTCCGATGCATGGCTCTATAGCATGAAGACAATTTAATTGGGGTTGAGAGGGAAAAAAAGAAAAAAAATGTAGTGTGTTCAGTCTTGATTTGAATTTCCTTCCACAGTGGGGCTGTGGTAAGGATCAGGAACTTGCTTCGCTGAAGTAATTTCTGTGCCAGGTCACAGAGCTGACAAAGATGGCTTTTTAAGTACAAATTTAAAACCATTTTGAAACGTTTCATTGGCACAGAGCTATCCGGACCCCAAAGTCAGAGTTGTTAGAGACAGGGAAAATGGTGTGTTCATGGTGAATTCACAAATAAATAATAAGTGTCAGAACTGAGCCTAGAAACTTTTGGCTCCAAATTTTTAAAATTATATTTATTTTATTCCCCAAGCAACTTAAATGTAACACAGACGCCTACGTGTCTGGTAAGCTGAGACTTAATGAGGCTTAATCGTCTTCTGCACTGTGAGTCTTATCTGCGTTCTCCAGTTTGTGTCTTTGCTCCTCTTGCTCTGCCCACAGACTCAGTGGCAATTTTCTGTTAGGGATAATTTTCCCTCACTTTGGGTCACCACAGTTGAATTTCAAGTACATAGTTAGGCCAGACAGTAGTCACTCTTTCAGCATGATTCCTTGATGAACAACCTACCAGACCTTAGATGAGACCCCAGATCTGTTTGTATTGTTTCCTAGAATTATTCTAAAAGTCACCAAACTCTCGGCTTCCCCCTCCCCAAGGGCTGAACAAACTAGAACCCTGACAGAGATAACTGGACACAAATAAATTACAGGGACTTTTAATTGCGATAATTTTTCTTTAGCATGAATGGTTCCCTACTCGTAACAATTTGCATGTCCTCTGAGCTTGCTACTCCTTATAACCTTCATATTATCTATGGGAACATTACATAAGGGAATATTCAGCTCTTATGTCATTTTAAAGAAATGGATCCTAAATTTAAATGTAACAGAGCAACAGCTTGATGTCTGTCTATACTATCAAGAGGAAACAAAATGAAAATGAGAGCATAAAGCCTACAGCTTTTTATTGGATTCATAGCTGTAACTGACTCTAAAGTCTTATCCAAATCTTCTAAAACATGCTTCTTAAAAGCTCCCCTGAGAAAATTCTCTGACTTCTTTACACTAATTAACAGCTCATCTATTTCCATAAAACAAGATAGGCGTTATACAATAAATTATATTGAATATAACTGTAGTGATTATCATATTGTCTAGTCTTGTGGATTATCATTTACTTTAAAAACGATATTTGCATATTTGGTTGCACATACTGGTTATAATCAACCCTAAAAAGTTTGGTTTCATTTCTTGGCCTAGAATGATACCTTAGTTTGTATTTCTATTAAAAATTAAATACATTATTTAAATCTGCAATGCTTTTTCTGAAAATCAAACTGGCTCTGAATGCAAACTCACATTTATTTTTCAGAAGGAAGAGGCAGTTCAAAAGAATACTTCAGTAGAACTGGATCGTGAAAATTCTGTTTACAGAATCAGTTGACTAAAGAATTTTAGTTTTTACCAGTTCATATGCTTTTAACTCGAATAGCATCTACAATAGGTAAAGAGTGGTACATAATTTTGGATATAGCAGTGTAAGTTGGGGATAAATGATGGAAACCACTCAGAGAGATACTACCGGTCTGCATTTTTTTATTGGATAAAAATTTCCCTTTATTACTAAATTTGTGCTATTAACAGATTCTTTTTGCTGATTTATCTGCTTTCCTCTTTCTAGATTACCTCAAGAGATATTCATGGTTTTCGGTTCTGTTTTTTTTTTTTTAAGTTTCTACTCAGTTGTTATTTAAATGCTAGATGTTAATTAACACCTTACACCTGTCTGTCACTTAATTCCAGTGGGAAATATTTTCACTGGATCTCTTCCTTCCACACAAATTTACCCACTGTCATTCCTATTTCACATAGGATCATTTAACCACCTGGTTTTGTAAAGGAGTAGTCTGAAAATACAGACACAAAATAGGGGCAAAATCAAATTTAAACAGAATTTTACTTACAAGCTGATAGTAGATATTTGTTTTACAATACATAGATAAAAGTAATATACTTAGTATCCGGGTCTATTTCTGCTGCTGTGTCGATCCTAACACCTAACCCTCCATAATAAAATGAGGACATTGAATCAGATCAGTCATAGCATACTATATATGAGGTACCTCCTATTGCAAACGTGCTCTGAAAATAAAAAGTGCAACAATTAGCACTACTATGGCCCTTGAATGAGAATGTAAAGGTATGAATTCCATGTATTTCCCATCTCTGGATTGCATATTCTCTAAAGATTTTCTTCCGCTTCATCACTCTTTAGTTACCATGTTGTTTAATAAGAGTATCATCTTTAAATCCTGCAAATAAATAAAGTACTGGAGATTATTTTGCCTACTATAAGTAGACTATACTGACTATGATAGAAAAGATAGGCAATATGTGCAATAAAGCTTTAAAGCAAGCACTGATGGCAAAAAAAAAAAAATTCTCTGATTAACACTCAGCTGTTAATTTATAAGGTTTTAGTTTATTAACCTCTGGGTATATATTAATTACAAACTCTTTTATGAAGTAATGGGGAATGGGAGTATAAAAATAAATAATACATCATCTTTGCCTCATTTAAGGTACTCATTGGTTTTCATAATGATTCTATGGAGCTTTAGACATTATTGGAACAATTTTACAAATGAAGAATCTGAAAATCAAAAGAAGCTAAATGAGATACCCAAGTGGCAGAGTGAAGACTTGGGTCTGTTGACTCCACTGAACTAAAGAGTCAGGGACCCAAATTTTCCAAGTGACAGATCAAGTTTTTAAAATACTCTACTAATTACTCTAAGAAGGGCCATTATGGCGATATTAACAGCAACTTTAAACAGAAGGCACCTATGTGAATTACATTTCAACCAGAAATGCATATCTTGGACGTGGCTTTATTAATCTTCCATAAGGAAATTCTTGAAATTGCACTTGATATGAAACCTAGGGAACCCCCATAAGATGATAAATCCTCTATCACTTTACAAACAGACAAGGGTGGTTTGACCCTGGTGCTATTGTGTCATATAACTCCTTTACGTCAACTTGGGAAATAAGAAGAGAGATAGATTTGACACATACTCTCTCCTCCACATGTTTTCAAATAACCTGCATAATATCAATTCTTTTCCTCCTGGAAAATCCTAGGGTGTACTGAATTTGTTATATCGGAAGTACTGAGATCTAATGAAAGCATCCTTAAATATATAGCCGCATATTATTCCCTGCGGAAAGAAGCAGAGCCATGCAAAATTACTTTCTTTCCTTTTCTAAAGCTTTTGGTCTTGCTAGGGTCTAATTTCTTCCTGTTTTTATACCATATTTGAATCCATTTGTTTTCAATATTCTACATTTCCCAGGGTCCCAATTAAGCTTTGTCACTACTTAAACTTTCCCTCAATGGGCCGTTTAATGTTTTTGCTGATTTGAACCAAATATTATTTTGGTTTCTTTTATTTCAGAAAAGGAAAACTTTGATCCCATAAGTAATTCCCTAACTCACTTAATTTGATCTGGAAATTACAATATTTTCTGGTGGTAGTTGGATTATAGTGTCTGTGCTTTTTATTTGAGATTATAATTATGGGTCTGAGAAACTTTCTGGTGAGTCAAGATCTGTACTGTGTCCTTTCTTAAGTGGATGTGGTCAAGCGAGTCATTAGGTTTCTATTGATATATTTTATTTTGTCACATGAATATAAGAAAACTCCTGAAGAAGTGAGCAAAGTTGTCATCTTCAACATCATCATCATGATCATGATAATAGTAAAGATAAGATGATAATTATGAGGAAGAGGCAGACGAATGGCTCTTTTATCAAAGAGGAAGAAGGCTTCTAAAGAACAGGGAAGGAAAAAGGACAAGTAGATCCAAGGAGCAAAAAGAAAGCTTGGGAACATGTTCTCATGAAGAGCTTCTTAAAGCACACTGGGGGAAAAAAAAGGATTATTTTATTTCTATAAAATTAATAGATGCACATAGCTTAAATTTTAAATGAAACTAATTAAATAAAGGTAAACACTTTTAAATTATGGGGTTCCCCGATCTAAACTTCTCAATTTTCCGGAGGAAACATTTCCAAATCATTTAGATGATTTTCCTGGTATTTTTCCTCGTGCTTATAAATATCCATGCTTTTATTTTTATTTCTTCATTTATCAACTTTAGAAACCATCTATTGACTTCTAGTGGAAGTTGATTTAATACTCTTGAATAACCTCCTCTTTGCTTACCCTATTATCATTAAAGAAATGACAACCTTTGGTTGGAGTAATAGAATTTGCATTATCCAAACTATGTGTATGTTGTTTACCAAATAATGTACTGTGATTGTTTTTGTTTCTTTTACTTTTTTTAAGCATTTTAAAAGTTAATGGCATATTAAACTTTATTTGTAATAGCCAAAAATGGGGAAAAATTGAATATCCCTCCTGTAGTGAGTGGATTATCACACTGATAAACCCCTAAAGTGAAATATTACTCAGCAATAAAAAGAAGCAAGGGAGGAAAGGAATAAACTATTTTTATGCATAATAACATGGATGAATCAAAATACATTAAGCAAAGTTTTAAAAACCAAGCGTGAAAAGCTACATACTGTGTGACTTCGTTTATATAACACTGAGGAAAAGGCAAAACTGTGGAGACAGCAAAATCAGTGTTTGCCAGGAGCTGGGTGTGGTAGAGGGATTAACTATTAGGACAGCAATAAATTTGGGGGGGAAAGTAAAACTATCCTAGATCTCGTGGTAATGGTTACATGACTGTATGCATTTTTAACACATGCAGATCTGCATACAAAAAGACCAAATTTTACTGTATATAAATTATGCCTCATCACAAAATGAAAAAAGTGATTAAAAACATATTCATTTGTTGCATAATTCTCCACGTGCTTAACATTTTTTTCTTAACACTCTAATATATCTATCAAATAGCAAGAAATATTTTGCCAAACACTCAATATAGTAGACAATCCATCAAATCTTAAGGTCCTCCCTCCTACTGCCCTCAGTCTTGCTACCCTGTGATAGACTGATCTTCCCTAGGCCCCGATACGTGGTTACTCTGGCTTCTCTTTACCAATGTCCTGAGTGGATACCTTGTTTCTGGGCTCCATTGTATTTCTCTTCATTGTTTACTACTTCTCCTTACCAAAGCAGAGATGCTTTTCAAATGAAGATGCAACTCTTATTACCTTTGGTAAAAAATACATTTAAGTTTACATACAAATGTAAAGGCTCAGATGGGATAAATCAGGTGGGTTTAGTTAAAAGATCCAGAATGTAAGGCCACAAAAAAATTGGAAATAACAATTGTCCTAGATGCTCACAAAGGCACTTCCAGTGCTTCTCCTAGAACATCATATTCATGAAGAAGAATGAAAAGGCAAGCTGGGGAAAGGGCTCATCCTCATAACCCATAATTGAAACAAATAATGAAATATCATTAAAGATCTGTGGGGAAATAAGAAAGATCCTGAAAAATGATTTGTCTTTGCCTGAAGCCTTTGGCCTCTGGCGGAGAGCCTTGTTCTGCTTTACACAACTACATTTAAATCCCTCTGCCTTTCTCATCGTTTTCCTCAGCCCTGTAGTCCCTCCATCTCTACCTCTGAGAAAGCTCTCTCTTCCATCAAGGCCCAGGTTCATTACTTCCTTTTATTTCCAGACAAAATTACCTCTTGATTTCCCTGTCTTCTCACGGCATTTCATTTATAACTGTCCATTCAATATATAACTTAAAACCCAACCCAGATATAGAGAAGTTTAATTTCCTGTCTTCCTCCCTCCCCTCCCAAAATGTTTAATTTTCTTTCCGTCTTGGGAAAGGAAATGACATCAATAACAACAACAAAAACGGAAACAATAGAACCCTTGCTCTTACCCTGAATTTCAAGATGACTGAATCACTTGCCTTAGTAAACAATTTCCTACCATTTAGATACACTCGATACACTTAGATATCCTTGAAGTGTTCCATGGCTCCTCTTCCTCTCTTTTCATGATGTAACCTCCCCCAACCCCCGTGAGGGATTCCTGTGTGAAATTCTGCCACTATCTCTGTGTGAAATTCAACTGACTTCCACACTCCCCTGGGCCTCAGTTTTTGCACCCACATCATGAAGAGGTTAGCCAAGTAATTTTGAAAGCACTTTCCTGAATGAAAAAAAAATTAAGCTTCTCAGAAAATAAGGTATTGACCATAACTGGAGAAATCAGCACTTAGCTTTCTTAATTACATGGAAAATAGAACTATTTTAGTCTACACTTTAAGCTTTTGAAATTTACTTTCATTGATGGAACTTCCATCTACTTTGTAAAGAACTACATATAACTTCTCAAGGGAACACAAAAACAATGTTTCCAAATTCAGTCCCAGCTTTCCAGTCTGGAAATCTAGTGTCACTATATTTCTTTGCCTTCCTCCACTATTTCTGACCTTAGAAGTGACTTCAATTGCCTCTAGGATCTTAACATAAAATTCAGATTCATATCTGTGGTTACAATGCCCTAAATAGCCATCTCCAAACTCCCTGGATGCCACATGTTCTTTGCTCTCCAGGCTCCAGTCACACTGCCCTCTTTCTCACATCTGTTCTCATCTTGTGGGTGCCTGTTCACTTGACTAGTCCCTTTTCACTCTCTCATCCTAGCTTAAAGATGATCTTCTTAGAGAGACCTCCCCTGACCAAACTATCTAAACTATAATATCATATTATTCCCTATTGCTACATTAATTTTGTTTCATAGAACTTAACACATTACCTCATTTAGGATGTGCCATTCTGAACAATTTACCAGATAACTTAAGATTGCCACCTTAAAACAAGTTCCAGAGAAAGAAACAGCTCACAAAATTGTTCAAGCTCTAGAGTCAGAAGCTCTGCCACATGGCGTATAAGACACAAAGGGTCTGTAGAAGACCAAGATGCTATATGGAAAACTCAGATAGGAGAATCATGATGTAGGCTTTTAGAGTTTGGAGCCCAGCAAATAATATTGCTACTTTTGATTAACAGTTCCTGTCATATCACTAGATCCTGGTAAAGACTAATCATCTGACCACTACCATCCAAAGGGTCTTCTAACCTGAGTTGCCAGTTGTGGTCTAGATGTTGTTCTACCACCATATAGTCGGGCATACCCTGCAGCAGTTTATCATTCTGTGAAGGTACACATGAGATCTGGAGCAACAGGTCCTGGAAGCACAAGACACATGCATGAGCTGATGGCCAACATTCCCAATGCATTTATCTGCTTCTCACCTTCAACTCACATCCAAGAGATGTGACATCCAGGAAATAAAACATGAAGGAAAATATAAATGTTTTAGGTAATTGGAACAACCCGGATATTAAAAAATAGAAATGATATTTTGGAAGTTGAGTCTGCTTAGAGTGGATAGAATAAGAGGCCAATGGTGAAGGATGAAAGACTAGCAGGTATTAGAGTATACAGCAGCTTATCAGACAGGGTAAAAAATTTGTCTTCATTTAGGATGCATGGCAAAGCAGTGGAAGTCTTTAACCTGAGAATGAGCACCATATTATGGACACATTTTCATTTTTTAAAGATCACTCTTATTGCAGTTTGGGGACTAGATTTGAGGGGGCAAGTGAGACCAGTGATGAGACTGTTGTAGTAATATACAGTGGGGAGATGAGAATGTTCTGGGTGAGAATAGTTGCACTGGCATAGAGAGAAACAGACTGCTTCCAGAATTTATTTAGAAGAATCGACAGGACTTGATTCTTTGAATAAGAGAAATGAACGAGTAGGTTTGACTTCTGACTTGGGAAAGTCTGTAGATGGTGTTAGCACTCACTGATACAAAGACCACAGAAAGAGGAGCAGAAATGTGCGTGTGAAGTTGGAGGAATGGACAGGTTAAGAGAGATGATGTGTCAAAAGGATGTTCAAACCAAGGCAGTTGGATACACAGAGGTCTGACTGACAGTTTTAGGTTGGCTTATTTACGTCTTTGGCATATGTATGCTCATTAAAACCATGAAAATGAATGATATTGTTAGGTAAGAATAGGTGTAAACTCAGAGAAAGAAACCCAGGAGAAAAACATAAGAGCTTAAAGGGCAGGTTTGATTACTCTTAGTTTTAGTTTACAAACTATTCATTGAGTTATATAGACATTCTACTAGGAAAAGTAGATATGGTAAAAGTTGTCTTTTACGAACAATTTCTATACATTTCTGAAGAAAAAGATTTATACTTGATATAATATGCCACTATCATTGAATTCTCTTTTACTGCTTACCCAGCACGATGAGAAAAAAAACTTTTCGCATGTTGAACAGAGTTTTAAAAATTATTTTAAAAGGTGCACAAGAGAATTTCCAACTGGACTGACAGGTCACAACCAATCAAGAGAGCAAAAGCAAATCAGGGTAAGGCTTGCGTTTAGCATGAGTGGCTGCAGCGTCACATTGGCGTTATTGCTTCATAAACAACTGCTTCACTTCACGACTTTGGGCATTTTTATCTTACTCTCTGCATGAAAACCAATCTGAAGATTAAACAGCAGCTGCAGACAACTCTTTCTGAGTATAATAATGCCAATACATGGTTTTCTTATTGAGTCTCCTGAAATATCTAGTTGATTTTGCCTTGTCATAACTGCAGAAGGAAATTTGTTCACTGTTACCTCAAAATCAAAATTAGTAGTTCTGCACTAACAGGAAAAAATAAAGTGCTATGGATATAAATACATGACTCTTGCTTAATGTATATTCACCTTGAATTTGGCATTAGTCTATTAAAATGATTTTCTGTTACTCTAGTGCTTATCTTCTAGAATTTAAAAGTTTTGATTTCTATATTAAAAAAAAAACACTAGATTTCAGAAATACTATTTCTTAGTTCAGATTTTTGTTACCATCCTCTTTTGGGAGACTAACTGCTAGCTCCTTCTTTGATTTAATAGCCACTGCAATAAAAACAAAGGTATATCACATAACTCCTAAAACAGGGCCTTATACATGATAAATATTAAAGAAATGTAATTGTTAGTAAAACATCCGATGAGTTCATTATACATGAATAGTTTCACCATTTCTCACCTACTGACAAAATTCCAACATACTCTGTTGGTCAGGTTATGAGAAAATGGGCACTCTTGCACGTGGCTGGTAACAATGATAAATGGCACAGCACCTCTGGATGTGGAATGGCAGCTTAGCGCTTTAAGAGGGAAAAGGAGGCAGTCATTGGCAGATTAAATTGTAGTGGAAGGACATTTCCAGCAAGAACACCGGAGAATGAGCTATTGAAAGAGTCTAGGTAGACATAAAAAAGAGGAAAATGTATTTTTTAGCAAAATATTTTTAAAAATAGGTATGAGTTCAATTTTGAAATAATATAGATACCAGCATAAAAGAGTAAATTGCAGTTGCACACACCTAGGTCTGATAAGGTCTGCCATGTACTTACTAGTTTCTTTATTATGAGCAAGTTAATTCACTGCTCTAAAACTTGGTTTGTTGTTTTATGAAGTGGGGATAGTATAAGCTATTTCACAAAAGTTTTTTTAAAAGTGTCCGATGTAGAGTGGAAATATGAGTACCCTTCCTTTAATATTGATGATCATCTTCTAAACAAGGCAAGGGGGATGGAGAGGAAGTTGACCTTAGGGACTCAGCTGAAGAAAAAGGATTTCATTTACCGAAACATGGTGTGTACCTCCAAGAGTTTAATATGTGACATTTTTAGTATATCTGTCAGATTCTGGCCCTTTGAAATCAAATCAAAGCGCCCTTTTAGTATTCTTGAAAATATAATCATTCTCTCATTTAGGAAGCTACTGTGAACAGTGTCTGCACAACGTGCACAGCGTCCAACAAGCCTTTCTCTGAGAGAGAGCATAGCAAAATGGCTCTTTTTTATGATTATAAGTGTGAAGTAGTCTTTGTGAGAGTCACTGCTATTACTGATTGCTGCTGGGGAGGGGAAGGATTCCCCGCTTTTACCCTTCTTTATTTCTTATGGCTGAACCAATAATAAGATACAGAAAATACTAGATTAGCAAGAAGGAAAAAAACAATTTAATATGTGCACACGGACATGGGAGAAGCACAATATGATGCTCAGATCATAAAGTGAGGCTCAAAGAAATGATTGAATCAGACCCCTTTTTACATTTTGCAGTCAAAGAAACAAATTTGTGAGACATTAACAAGACAAAGAAAGTGCTCATTAGAAAGGAATTGAAGTGAGATTTGGGTATGGGTTAGTGAGGAATCTAAACAAAGTTTGTTTTGGCCTTGGGTAGAAAAGGAGTAAGAACTCTGTTTAAACATATCTTTTTGACTGGATTTTATAATTCTTGTGATAAGTTTGTCTCTCAGTCCTATCATGGCGATTTACTTCTTGATTTTAGGGGGGGCGAAGGAGTCAGAGACATATTCCTGCTCCTGCTGCTTCTCAGGTGATTTTATTTGGAATAATCAAGACACCATCACGGGATGCTGGGGAGGCCTGGCCTGGGTCCCAAGACTGCACTACCAGAAGGCAAGCTACTTCCAAATGGTTTTACCTGAACAGATTCCCAGTGGTGTTCTCCAAATGTGCCACCAAGAAACCCATACCTAATGAATCCTTACCATGTTGAAAACAACACAGAAAGTTGGAAATCACTTCAGTCTAAGCTGCTTTCCAAATCTCAGAACAGAGCTTTTAAAACAAGAAGTGTGCTTCCCACCACAGGACGGCCAGGGATTGTGATTCAGGTCAGTTCTTGCTTTTACCTCCATCTTACTAAGAAGAATAGAGAAACAGAATATGGAGGATGCCATTTGTTAACCGCTGGGTGATCAGGGTACTTTGCTGAGGAGAAAGGGCTTATGGCTCTAAAACAATTATTCATTTTCTGAGCCTGCTGTAATGCTATGGACTATTTCAGTTTTCTGAAAAGTTTCTATTTCTGAATGCCTTCTTCTAGAATTTATATGATTATGCCCCCTCCTCCCACCTTAAATATGCACAGGGCATCTCTGTAGGCATATGTTCTTTGGAGAACCCAGTCTATCTCTTAAAGCCTTACTGTCTCATTAACATACATTACCAGGCTATGTGCCTGGTCTGTGTCCTGGTCCTCTGATGACTTCTACGGTCTAATTATATTTTTCTCAAACACAGGGTAGAGGCACCAGGGTTATAAGAGTGCTTATTAAAATGCAAATGTATAGACCACACCCTACCTTTTTGCATTATAACCCCCTTTCTGGAAGATAAAACCATGCACCCAATGCTTGGAGAGATTCTCTTTTTAAATTAGGTTGGGGTCCTTCTGAGCAAACTTAACCACTTGTCTAAGTGAACCTCCAGAGGGCTAGAAGGAATTACCAGGGGTAGTTAGAAATGCTCTCTCGGTAGTGGCTGACATGAAATGTGTATGTACTGGTAAGCTCATGTATTATTTAGGGCAGTCTGATCACAAAGAAACATCTTTAACATTAATCCAGAATGCTACTTTGACTTATGTTGAAAATCTCACGGGTACAAAAAGAATGATGTGCATACCAAAGCCAATTTCCCTTTGCCTTTTAGCATTGATTGTGTTAATATGGTAAAAGGGACCCAGCGTTCCACGAGAAGGAAATAAATAAGATTCTAATTATAACTTTTCTTGATAGACTGATTATACAGAGATTCTGTTGGTCGTTCATGTGTAACAGTAGGGAATGAGTATATCTTCATGGGCCAGCTTGCTCTTAATTCCTATTAAAGACTGCCATTGGAGATTCTGCAGCAAATTAAAAGTTAACCACTCTAGCTTTCACATCTATTTGCTCAACCAGCTACCTGTGTCAAACAAGGGAGGTGGGCAGCTTTGTGAGGTAGGGGTAATGGCTGCAATTTTAGGTTTCTGACAAATGTTTCAGAACTGTGCAGCCCAATATAGTAAACACCAGCTACACATGGTTATTTAAACATAAATTAATTCAACTTAAATAGGATAAAAATTTCAATTCCTCAGTAACACGAGATACCTTTCAAATGTCAGTAGCCACATGTGGATAGAGACAATGGTATTGGATGGCACAAATAAAAAGTCTCCATCATCACAGAAAGTTCATTTAGTCACCTGTGTTTCACATGATTTTCTAAGTCAATATGAGTCATCTTCAGGAAAATAACCCAAAAATGCAACAAAGAAAAGATTTATTTATTGTGTGTTTAATGACTCAATTATAGCAGTATAAGAGAGTTCATCTTAAGCGAATACATTAAGAGTTGGCTATTCTAGGTGGGGGTAGAGCAGGGAAGGAAGATATTTAATTCTAAAACCTCTCATTAATATCTGATATGCACACAGAGCATCAGGAAGAGCCTCATTTATCTCTCCAAAACGCGTGTGTGTGTATGTGTGTGTGTGTGTGTGTAAAGACATCAGAATATACAACTAAAAATAAGATTTGAATATTAAAGATTTATACAACTTTGAGTCTCATAATATAAAGAGCAAAGATAGAATTTTTATAATCTCAATTACTTTTATTTCATAATTTTTCTTCTATATTCCCCCTGTGAAATTCCACTTGCTTTCCTCCAAACCCATATCAATTTTTGCCAGTTTCTAAGCTTTTACTTCGGCTACTTTCTTCTTTTGAAATTTATATCTTTGAGGTCCATTTTGTCCTTCAATTCTTTTCTTAAAACCTTAACCCATAATGATCTATATTCTTTTACTGTTTTGGATCTATTCCCTTATTAGTAAATATTTATTTAAAACCTACTAAATGTCATGGCCATATGAAAGACAATCCTTTTGGTCAAGAAGCCTTATAGATTAGTGTAGAAAATAGAGATGTTAACTACTAGTTTGAATACCCTATTGTTTTCTATGACAGAAGACTTAAAGGATATTGTGGGAGATAAAAGCTGTGGAAGCCAGAGCAGCTACCATGCAGAGATTATGTTTCAGCTGAGTTTGTAAGGAGGAAAGTACCCAGACAGAGAGTATCACATACAAATGCATGGAGGCATGAAAGGGCATGGCAAACTCACTGGTGTCGAGGCAGGAGTAGACAGTGATGAAGCTGAATGATGAGCATCCAGCAGAATATAAAGGGTTTACGA
Organism: Pteropus medius; assembly: GCF_902729225.1. Taxonomy (NCBI): domain Eukaryota; kingdom Metazoa; phylum Chordata; class Mammalia; order Chiroptera; family Pteropodidae; genus Pteropus; species Pteropus medius. The sequence continues at coordinate 33,660,410 of NW_024349800.1, forward strand.
ATCTAACTAAGGAGTATGAATTCAAAGTTGTGAGCAGACAGACAAAACTACAAAAATTATATTACAAAATATGTCATACATACTGCAGTGCATCTCAGTTTTAGGTCTGAAAGCCATTCCTGAAAATTAGATGTTCTGGGTAGAAAGTTTATCAGGAGACTAGTTCTCATTATTTTATATGTGAAAATTTCTAAGTCATTACACATGAACCTAAACCCTTTACCTAATTTCCTAAAATACATATGTATTATTATACATCTATGTATATAGGCAACCTATATGGTCATGCGAACTTGGCTAACATCATACTCAATGGTGAAAAACTGAAAGCTTTTCCTCTAAGATCAAGAACAAGATAAGGGTGCCCGCTATCACCACTTTTACTCATTATATTCCAGAAGGTCCTAGCCAGAGCAATTAGGCAATAAAAAGGAATAAGAGACATCTAAATGGAAAAGGAGGAAGTAAAATTGTCTATACTTGCAGATGACAGGATATTAAATATAGAAAACCCTAAAGACTCCACCAAAAAAAAAAAAAACTGTTAGAACGAATAAATTCAGTAAAGTCACAGGATACAAAATTGATATACAAAAATCAGTTGTGTTTATATACCCTATTAACAAACTATCAGAAAGAGAAATTAAAAAATAATTTTATTTACAATTGTACTAAAAAGAATAAAGTATCTAGGAATACATTTAACCAAGGTGTTGAGACGTGTACACTGAAAACTGTAAGACACTGATGAAGGAAATTAATGAAGACACAAATAAGTGTAAAGAAATTTTGTATTCATGGATTGGAAAAATTGATATTGTTAAAATATCCCTATAGCAGGTCCTAAAACATGTCATTCCATACCGCAGTGTTTCATTATAATGTTGATGAGAAACAAAATGGATTTCCTGCCAGGGGCCACTGTCTAGGTAGAGTTTGCATGTTCTCCCCATGTTTATAGGAGTTTTCTCTGGGTAATCTGGTTTCCTCCCATATCCCAAATATGTGCATGTTAGGTAGATTGGTGTGTCTAAATTGGCCCAGTCTGAGAGAGTGTGGGTGGCCCTGTGATGAAAAGGCGTCCTGTCCAGGATGGGTCCTTGTCTTGTTTCTCTGAGATGCAGGGATGGGCTCAGGCTACTGGAGACCCTGAACTGGAATAAGTGGGCTGGAAATAAAAGACAGGCATACCTCAGAAATATTGTGGGTTTGGTTCCAGAACACCATAATAAAGCTGAATATTTATTATATTACAATAGAGCAAGTTGTAATCTTTTTGCTGGTGGAGTACCTTACCTTCGATTCGTAAAAAATGCAACACCTGTGAAGTAAAGTGAAGCAAAGCTCAGTAAAATGAAGTGTGTCTGTATCTTATTTGTTTTTATTAATCTTTCTTAAATATATGTATAGCTCACATTTATTTCAATGTTTAATATTAGAAGTGTTTTGGGTCTTTATTTAGAAGTTTGGTGATGTTTTTATAACCAGAAATATGCCCTGGGAACTTAACTCTTCTTTATATTAATTAGCCTGTGCTATACATTGTTTCACTTAGTCTCAGTTTCCAAGAACCTATTAACAAGTGAGGACTTCCTGTGTTACCCTAAAAATTTCTATAGTGTCAATGCAATCCTATCAAAATTCCAATGTCATTTTTCACAGAAATAGAACAAACAATCCTAAAATGTGTATAGAATCGCAAAAGACCAAAAACAGCCAAAGCAATTGTGACAAAGAACAAAGCTGGCAGCATCACACTTCCTAATTACAAATTATACTACAAAACTATAGTATGCAAAACAGTATGGTCTTGGCAAAAAAAAAAAAAAAGAGAGAGAGACATAAATATCAATGAAACAGGACAGCCCAAAACTAGACTCATGAATGCACAGTCAATTAACATACAACAAAGGAGCTAAGAATATACAATGAGGAAAAGGTAGTCTCTTTAACAAATGGTATTGAGAAAACTGGACAGTCACATGCAAAAAATGAAACTGAACTAACATCTTATACTATAAACAAAAATCAACTCGAAAGGGATTAAAGGCTTGAACATTTTATATTATTTTTAATTCAAGAATATGGTCTTTATGTCTGAGTTTAACTGTTTTTCTTCTGATTTTTTTTAATACAGTAATTTTTTTCCCTAGGAATTTCTTTGAGAACTGAGTTTTTAACGTATGTTCTTCTAAAGAGAATTGGCAATGATTCTTCCATGCACCATGGTGCTACTGACCTGAGAACACTATAAATTCAGTGAAGAGGATCTTTTGAACAATACAAGTTATGAGAATAACATCCCATATTCCCGTTTGAGCTGGTTTGTGACTACAAATTCACAGACATTATATTTTCTTTGACCCCAAACTGAAGTTAAGATAAGCATTTTTTTATCGTATTCTTATGTTGAACACTTTTTTTATTTCCAAATTTTCATTTGTTTGGTTTTGTTTTGATTTCCTATTCTTCCCTTTCACTACCACTGTTTCCATAGTAGGTGAGGGGAGGTTATAGCTTTTAAGTGTGATCTCTGATCTAATGTCTCTCACTTTGCTCAGGCCTTACATTAGGACTCCTATTATCTGTGCAGCCTCTGTGCTGATTCTGAAGCTCTAGGTTACCGGGGATTAGAAGATCGTTCCAGGATTTGCTTCTGTGCTCTCTTACATCTCTAGAGTTGTGCTTTCTCATTGGTTTTGAAGTATTTTTTTTATTATTACTTTCTTTCCTCTCATCTATGCATTTATAAGACTTTTAAGCCTTTCATCCAACATTTTGTTTTGCTTTTATTGTTTTTGTTTTTAACAAGATGGGTTTTTAAAGATTTATAATATGACATGTTGCCGGAAACAAACGATTTATGATCAGAGGTAAGACAATATCAGATGTTCATTTTAGAAAAATCACCAAGGTAGAATTGGAAAGATGGTATAAAATATGGGAGTATGATGGCAAATATGACCACTTCTTAGGAGATGTTTAAAGGAATCAATCAAGAAATAAAGAGACACTAAACTAAACTGCAGTAGAGGGGATGATGGAAGAGTTATATACTAGAGGTACACTGAGGCTGGATAGACAGAGCTTTTCAACTGTGCGACTGTAAAAAAGAATCAGCAATCTCAAATGACCATAATTTCCAGTGTTGTCTTGTATACTGCAGCTGCTGATAATGACTTTCATCCAGAGAGACCATTTTTAGAAGACCCAAGAAAAGTCTTCACCTTGTATACACATATATATTAACTATCTATCAATTGGTTAGAATTAGGACAGACAGGCATATATTCTACTCTTTTATTACTATTGAGAGATAGAGAGAGAGAGAGAGAGAGAAATGTTAAAGAAGAGATGTTCATTCGTATCTCCACCCAGGAAAGATGGATCACTATTTCCAAAGAATGGAGGAAGGATGAAAGACATAGCTAAGAGTGGTGTAAACGACTGTAAACTATGAAAGATTTATTCATAGAAATGTTTACCATAAAAAGTGTTTGTTCATGATTTGAAGTCTCCATTTACTTTTTTTTGTTTTTCTCCTCCTCCCTGTTAGACAGCCCATTTGGCTCAAGACATAATGAATGGTGAAGGGATCTCCCAACTCAATGAGTGTAAACAATAGTATATTCAATATTTTCCTGATGATGAAGTAATCATTATCTAAAGGATCATCTATTCCTAGCTGTATAAAAGTAAGAAACAAATTAGAGAAGAACAATTCTGGGTTGATTCCCAATTTTATGCCTTTGTAATTTAGCTCAGGTTTTTTTTTTTTCTCCCCATGAAACTTTTATAATTAAGACACAGTTTCCAATCCACTTTTTCTCTACTAAGATCTATTGTATAATTTAAAAATCAGTTTGCTGTTGCTTCAGGAAGTAAAAATCCCAGACGTTTTGTGCTGATTAACATCTAAGAAATCTATAAAGTTTAATTAGGAAAAAAATGAACAATATAGTTTTATTCACCCTACTAAATTTTAGTAGCTAATGCACTGCTTTATTTTCCATAGCTTTATTTCTTCGCGATACTAAAAAGCTTGAAAATTCTCATCAGAGAAATATGTTTTAGTTTTGTATATGTTGAGTGGTGGAAAGTAAAACAAAAACTTTAGATTTTTTTGTTGTTTTTATTCCCTTCTTTAATGCTTTACAATTAATTTAAGCAATTGTTCTCAATATTCATTTTCAATATTTTATTATACCCAGCCTGTTTTTATTTACTTTTTCCTATGTTTAAGTGTCATCTCCTGGACTAGAATAGAAGATCTTGGTGGATGGAACTTGTGAAATATAAATAAGTACCCATATTTCTTTCTTTCTTTCTATCTATCTATCTATCTATCTATCTATCTATCTATCTATCTATCTATCTATCTCCATCCATCCATCCATCCATCCATCCATCCATCCATCCATCCATCATCATCTATTATCTCTGACCCTGGTTCCTGACACATATCTAATAATTTCCTAAGTGATAAGAGGGTGAGGAGCATCATTTGTTCTAATATTTGTTTTTTGACCCTGGTTCCTGACATAGGGCTCCTGAAACCCTTATAATTTCCTGGGTTATAAGTGTGTCTTTTGTTCTAATGAGATGACTCTGGGTGGGTTCTTGGATGATTCCTAGATGGGGCTGGTCATGGGAAAGATCACTATGATTAAAGACTTGGAATTTTTAGGCCGTCTCCCCCACTTTCTTGAGAAGGGAGAAGGGCTGATGGAGTTAATGATACATTATGCCTGTGTGGTGAAGCTTCCATAAAAATCTAACTAGTGTGGCGTTCAGAGTGTTTCCAGGTTGGTGAACACAACCACATACCAGGAAGGTGACACACTCCAACTCCACAGGGACAGAAGCTCCTGTGCTTAGGGGACCCTCCCAGACTTTACCCTATCTATTTCTTCTTCTGGCTGTTCATCTCTACCCTATACCACATGCTTTGACAAACTGGTAAACATAAGTATTTCCTTGAGTTCTGTGAGCTACTATAGCAAGTAATTGAATCCATGGGGGAGGGGGTCATGGGAACTTTTAATTTGTAGCCAAGTCGAACAGAAATTATACTGTAACCTGGGGACCTATCGTTTATAGTTTGCATCTGAAATGGGGGGAAGTCGTGTGGGATTGAACCCTTAACCTGTGAGATATGACAGTATTCACTTGGAGATAAACTGAGTTAACATGCAGGACACCCAGCTGGTGTCACAGAGAATTGCTTATTGTAGGGAAAACCCCCACACATTTTGTGACCAGAAGGGTCAGAAGTGAAGCATGTTCTATGTGAATAGTAAAGAGGACATACTGGGTTTTTCCAATACAGAGTCTAATTCATTTAAAGTTTCTGCAGTTGCTTTCAGGGTAGTGGGCATGTGAATAAGCAGAATTATTTGGATAACAAGAGTTTAGTAAGTGGAAATTGAGTAAAATTTCTCACCCATTAACCAATATATAGGGGACTGGTGACGCAGAAATTTCTTGGTGGGACAGCTTTAATATAAATTTGACTAGAATTCTATACTTTAAAATAGATGTTCTGATTTATGTAATGCTTTCTTCCAAATCATTAAAAGACCTTCCCCTCATTTGATGGATGAAGATAAAACTTAAAGAGGTAAAGGCATTTACCTGAAAATAAATTAGGACAGAATTTAAGACAAGAACAAAGAATTTTGTTATTTCAGCTTGTTTCTGTGACAACGTAGATTTCTGAAACACATTGAGGAATTGGATAAAATGCAGAAGCACTTTACATCTCCTGGATGACTGGAAATGGGTTTGATTTTAAAATATGAGCATTTTATTCCCATTAATGTATAAAACCTAAAAAAATTTAAAATTTCTGAAGCATACAAATCACCTTATAAATTTTGGTGACATCACAGAAACAAATATTTTACTGAATGATGAGGAAAAAAGAGAGGGACTGAAAGTAATCATTTCATCTTGATACATGTAACAAAAGAGAATGAGATTGTTCATGTCTCTCTACATACATTATGCACAGTTACTTACATCAGCCTTATAAAATTTCTCTTCATAAAAATATATTTTCATTCTTTATATATATAATGAATGTTAAATTTCCCACTTCTTAACTAATTGACAGAATTGACTAAGGTCTCAGAATCCCCAGTCATTCATTTAGCACTATGTTTAGTTTTATTTAATAATCCTAGTTGCAGTTCAGCTTAAATCAAATAACACATCCAGATGCCTGTTATGACTGAGATATTAATAAACCATAATTTAACATGCATTATGTCCAACAACTGTCACAGATACTAAGAAATGTGTTTCTTGTAAAGCCTGGCTCATGATTCCATGATTTCTTTTTGGATCTCTTCTATTATTTCTTTGTTTTTGGTTAATATGAAGGTCTCTGAAGAAACATATTTGTGAAATCTTTTTAAATTACAAAACCACACAGGAACATAACTGCCAATCAATTAGCTGTAAATGTTTACAGTAGTCTATTTCAAATCACTTCAAGATTAAATGTAATATCTTCTTAAGTGATCATGTTTAAGTATTTTAAATCTTTAAAAGATGGGCAATATTAGATTTTATTGAGAAACAATGGCAACAATTAACACAGGATAACCTCATCAGAGAAGAACTGCACAGTAGATAAGTTTATTCGCACTAGCAATTTAAAAATACATTATGAAGGAAGGTATACAGAGTTACAAGTTTCATATATTTAGTACTCAGTGATTACAAGATGGTTGTGAGTGTCCATTCATTCATTGTTTGTGACATTATAACTGATATAAACTTCTCAAATAGAATGATAAAACGTATCACGAACTGTGATTTTCATACCTTTTGATTGAGAATTTCTACTCTTATGCATTAATTTTAATAAAATATCTCAATAAAAATATCATTTGAAATATTGATTGTAATACAACTGAATATGAAAAATTAGAAAAAATCTAACTATGACGAAATTATTAAATTCATTATGTAGCAATACAAATGAAATGATATTCAGCCAACAGTGACTGTCATAAAATATATGAGAACATGAACATATTGATGATTTGTAATACGACCATGAAAAAGATCAAGAGCCAGGAATAATTGTGTATCCACTGTCTAGTAAAGGATTGGACCCCATGTGTGGTCTACATAGTAAAGGAGTACTGTGCACTGAATCCTCTAGCCACATTTAAGGCGGGCATTTTCAGTTCTCCTATGTTGATTACCTACTTCCTGCTACATACCACTACGTTACATCTTAGTGACAACTCGAGTCTCTTCTTTCTTTGTTTTCATGTATTTAACCATTAAAAATAATAAATACAGCAATCAAGCATTTGTACAAGTATATTATGTTTTCATTGCTTTAAGTTAGAGCACCACAATTCTCCACAAGAACCTGTTTGCCCATGAGAAAATGTTAGTCAGCAGAGAGAAAGGCAAGCCATTGATGCCAATATTACTCTGATATCCTGTAGACAGTGCATGAGCCCTGACTGCTGGCATCGGCCTTCCAAAGAGCTTTTCTGTATCTGCTGTTGCTTGGTTAGTTCAGGACATCACTGTGCCCACCCTGCATGACTATCTCGGCGGCGCGGTTGATGGCTTGGCTCCTTGCCTGACTCCACAGCCAGGGGAAGGACAGCGCAAGCATGATCATCTGAGTGTGAGGTCAGAACTGTGATTGCTTAAGAATCACTAAGCCTATGAGGAGGCAAGTTGTTTCGAAGCTTCAGTTTTCCTTACCTCTTCAAAAATCACTGGAGCTGATGATCACAGCTAGCACAGAATGACAATGTTCTGTGTTGATTTAAGGCGTTACCTTCAGGGTTGTAGTATTGTCATCAGAGATTTCCCTCAATCACTAAAGGGAGAAATATGGAACTAAGGACAAATTCTCAGCACTCAATAAGTCAATCAGGGAACCCCAGGGAGAAAAGGATTTTTTCTCTGGGTTGAAAGTAGATAATGCCCTGAATTTCTCTCTGTAAAAATAAAAGGCAAAAGCAGATTAAAAGGAAAAGGTTTCTGAAGGGTAACATAATCGTAAGGAAGATGAGTGAGGGAGAGGGAGGAAATATAACTAGGAGCTACCTTTCTGAAGTGCTTTCCCAGGAAACATAGCTCAATGCACTCCCCCACCACCCACATTCTTCCTAGAAGAGCTTGGCTTATTTTCTTGACCTCATTTTAATCTTTGACCCATTCCTTTTGTGAATTAAAAGGATCTGGTAGGAACCAAGGATCATCTAAGGAGTCTCTTGCTTTTTAGAATGAAAGCTTCACAAGAGGAACTGTATTGTTCTGGTCGCCTCTCTATACCCAGTGCCTAAAAAGGGTCTGGAACATAATAGTTTCTTAGTAAATATTTGTTGAATGAATGAATGTATTATTAGCTACATTCACTTGCAATTCTGTTCTAACTATTTTTGCTTTAATAATGCAAGAGTCAAGACTTACAGCAGGTAGTGGAAAAGAAATAGAAGCTCTATCCCATCCTTCAGGAGCTTAGGCTATAGCAAGTTGAGGGACTGAGATACGAAGAACAAAAGAGAATTGGTAAATGGAGAGGTGAGAAATAATAAGGAAATTAAATGCAACGAGAAAACTTTTTTCCTTGAGTCAGAATGCAGAAGTTAAAACCATTAATGGATGAACCAGAGTATAACTCATTGGATGCTGCTCTCTACATTCTTAAACATTATATATTATATTCAGGAAGAAACAATTGGCCAGAATAATGGAGGGAGGTGGGAAGGGAGGAGGGAAGGAGGGAAGGAGGAACGAAGGGAAGGAGGGAGGGAGGGTGCTTCATGAAAATTCTGTCTGAGGTCGCCCTTTATTGTATTCCTATACTCAGCATCACAGGTGATGCTCTAACATCTGGATGCAGATAACCTAAGTCTCATTTCTTGTATTGTTATTTGTAGTTTTGGTTTACTGATTCTATGAAACACATTTTTACTTTACCAGAGCTTAAGCCAAAGCAGGTTCTAGTTATATTTGTGAAATGATATGGACATAGCTTCCTATTATTGTATCCAAATACAAGATATAAACTTTCTTTGCAGGCATTTTCTAAAAAGATTTCTCTTTTATTTGATTCTTGCCCCACCCTTGTACCAGATTTAACTTAATTATCGCACCCATATTTTGTATCCTTTCCAAGAAGCCCTAAGGCCAGTGGCAACATTTTCAATAAATCAAAAGGATTAAATAAATAAATTATTTGGAAGGCAAAGGGCAGAAAAGTTCCAGATGAAACTCAGAAAGTTTCTTGGCTCAGCTCAATTAGAAACTACATGATCAGCAGATTTCTGGCGGTTTTTAGGTTATGAGATGAGCTTTTTTACATTGCACTAATTATGGCTGGAGTTAGGAAAAATATAAAACAGAATAAATAAAATGTGAAAGCTGGCCACAGTCACTGTTCTCCAAAGCCTCATTCCTCATGACAAAATGCCAGAAAATTCGCGCTTCATGGTGAGTTTGTAAGACTAGGCAATTTAGAAAGATCTGTCTCTCTCTCTCTCTCTCTCATTCTCTCTCTCTCTCTTTCTTTTGACCATAGTCATTCCTTCTGCTTCGGTGTAAAAGAAAAAAAAATGTTTTGTGTTCTTTTTTCATGAGCAATGGTGATTTGATGACTTCTCATTTCTTCTAAATGCACTGGTGTGTCCTTGAACCATTTCTTAAAGTGTCCTCAATGTTTTACCAACACACACAAACACATACAGATTAATGGACTACAAATACCCATTCCAACATTTTTACTCTGTGAATTTGTTAACTATCCAGTGTGCATTAGCTCTCACAAGCATAAGGCAACAGCAGCAGCACAGTTCCATTCATTGCTTCTCAAGTATTGCCTGGTTTAAAAAAGTTTTACCATCTGTTCTGGCTTAAGCCAAAGCTGAATTAAGTGGATAAACTTTTGCTATTGCTTCTGTTCCTTTTGTGGTATTATTATATTTTAGGAATGGGGAGGAGGTGAGAAGACAAAATAAGTCTCTATAAAGTCTCTAAGAGAATAGAAAATGAGAATTTTCCTTTAGCAACTAGAGATAATATTTTTGAAATTGGCCATGAAGGCTACTCCTTCCATCTTGATAAATTCCTTCAAAAAGAAATTGAAATAGACTAATGAAAATATCAGTATATTAATCAGTCACATATTTATCAATTTTATTCTAAGTTTCAATAATTAAATATTAGGCTCTGTGGTGCTTAAAAAAGAAGTGTAAAACTTAAGTGTCACCCTCAACGAATTCACATTATAGTTGGGGTGGTAAGATGTATGTATGTGGAATAAATAGAAAAAAAAAGACTATCCAAATTAGAAGAAAAGGTATCCAGACTCAATAACCATAGTGGAGCTATGAAACAGGAAAAGTAAGGATTCAATACTGTCAACCAATTCCTGTTTTTGACTGACACTATTAGGTGTATGCATTAAATGTTCACTAATATCTAAGCTACTGTTGGTAGTATATATGACAGGCTACTGGGCACATGGAGAGTATTACATTGGAAGCAGAGATTATGTCAGGTATATTTTGTGATCTATCTTAAACATTGGTGTCCATTAGAATCATCTGGAGAGCGTTTATAAATTAATAAATGTATATATTAATTAACTAATAAATTAGCCAGTTGACTGATTAGAAAAGTAAAATTCCCGGGCCCTACCCATGACTCCAGGGTAAGGCCTAGGCATATAAAGTTCACCAGGTGATTTTAATAAGCTTCTGGAGAGTTGAGAATCCCTGAGTTAATTAGATCCAAATCTTATTTGAATTAATCCTTTCTTGCTCAAACTTGTGAATTAGTTTTTCCTCTTATAGGTTTGCTGAAGCAAAATTGACAATTCCAGGTGCCTATCAACCATCAAGGAAATACATATATGTAATTATACATATAGTTTTACATACTATATAAGGAAGATATATATAAATATATATGTAATTTTTAAATTTTAACACCCAACACAATAAACTATTCTCATCTTAAGGCACTCTCTTCTGCTCTGATGACACTATCTTCTGTCATTCCTCACCCCACATGGCTGTTACTTCTTTGCAAGTTATTCACCCATACCTATAAATATTTGAGGTCTACAGAGCTTATTCCTTCTATAAAGCCCTTTTGTTTTTCTCTGTAACTTGGGTAATGATATCCACTCCCATGGCTTTAAATATCCCAGGTGTGGAGGTAACTTAAATTTTAATTTCTAACTCAGAGAATCCTCTTAGTTCAAACATATTCATCCAATTGTTTATTTAATACCTACACTTGGATGGCTACGAGTGTCCTAAGTTTAACTTATTCAATTCTGAGTTTTGGAGGTTCTTGATAAAAATATCTCCTCAAATATTTCCTCTTCAAAGCAAATGGTTTCACCATTTACTTAGTTGACAAATAGTTAGAAACCATATTTGATTTGTTCTATTTCTCACCATCTTTTACATTAAATCTATTAGCTAGCCATCTACATTCTACCTCTACAATATATCTTGAATCCATTCATTTCTTTCCATCTCCAGTGTCTTTACCTCATCTCCTCTTTCCACCGCAACCTCTCATTTTGTTTATTTACTGATTTTGTTTTGTTAAATTTAGACTAAAATCTAAACCACTTTAATATGGCCTACAATGCTTTGCATAATCTGCCTCCGTTGATTTTCCAACCCCGCCTCATATCGCTTCCCATCACTACTTACTTACTTCGCTCCAAGCCTCCACTTGGAATTTTTTGTTCCTTGCATGGATGGTACTCCTTGGTAAATATATGGGCTTAGTTTTTTCTTTGGGGGAAGTTTTACCCATTTCTTCAACAATTTTAATAGTTATTAGCAATTCGGATTTTTTTGAGTCAGTTTTGGTAAGTTTTGTTTCTCTGGAAATGTTCATTAGTAAATCTTAAAACTTAGGTGAAATGGACAAAGCGACTAATATCCTCATAACATCTTTTTATCTCTGCAGTATCTATAATTCTGGCTCCATTATAAAAAACTCCTAATCTTGTTTCTTTTAAAATCTCTCTTTTTTCTTGACTATTCCAGAAGATTTTTAATTTATGAATCTTTTCTAAAACCAGCATTTGACTTTATTGATCCCCTCTATTATTTATGTTTATTTTCAATGTAGTAGACTGCCCCACCCATACCTTCTTGGACCTTATCGTTATAGTGTCATTGCCAGCGTGAACCAAGTGATTTCAACCATCTTTTGGAGGATCATATTTTACTATTTGTGCCAAATTAGAAGGTCTCTGGCAGTTATACATTGGTTAGTATTTAAGCAAGTGTTTTTCCAACAGTAAATAATCACCAAGAGACTGAAAAGTCATATTGGTCATTGGTTACTGCCCCTTTGAATCTCCTTTGGTGTCACATACACCCTTGAAAAGGTCTAGGGCGAGAATATATTGTTGTTCTTTGTCCATCACTGAATCATTCCTCTAATATTTTTTTTTCATGGAATACTATTTTTCTTGTTATAAAAGCCTTTTAAAATTCAATACGGGTGAGTCATCCACATTTTCATAATGACAAATTCCAAGTTGTGGGGAGTGTGTGGGTGTATTTTTGGGTTAAGAGTTAATGCAGTTCTTATGGACTGCTACAAAGGCCATTGCTAGTCATTTGCACTATGTTAGTAATATGAATAGAATGAGGACATTTCCTATAAACAGAATTTCAGCTAGAGGTGCTATTTTTTTAAAAAGATAGTAACAGACACAAATATAAATGATGTGAGTGATTTAGCTTTCTGTTCTACTCAATGAGCATAAGCTTAGAAGGAGCATGAGAAAGATATAAATCTGACTTTCCCTCAGTTTTAATTCTCACACACTTATTACATGTTCAGAGAAAAATAAAAATATAGGTTTCCATTACAACATGGTCCTAAAACCCAACATAACCTCTGTATTTGTTGCTCAAAGGAAAGGTGAATTCTTTCATTTTTGAATGAAAATTAGCTATATAGAGAAATAATATGTAAATATTAGCAAAAATGCCAGTGTTAAATCAACTGTATTAATTGAGTCATTCATTCAAAAAAATTTTTTGACCAACCACTTTATGCTAGACATTACCCATTCTGCCACTAACATTAAAGCATTAATTTTGTCTGCTAAATAGCAAGGTCAGCTGGAAGATTTACATCAGAGAGCTGGAAAGAAATCAAGTTTAGGAAAGTAATGATGGCATCACTAATGGGTACATTTTGTTTTCTGCTTGCAAAGTCTATATTTCTTGGTTATGGAGACAGATTACAGGAATAGGAGCCGGGGGACCCAGGTTTTAGTCTCAGCTCTGCTGCCAGCAGGCGGTGTAATTTCATGTGAGTCATTTTCTAACTTTAAGTCCCAATTTCCTCATCTACAAAATAAGGAGTTTAAAAGTCTTTTTTCAGCGCTTCTAATCTGTGATACTAAATTTAGTTCCCCTGATTTCATGTGAGGCACAACCTAATATATCAGATATTGATTTATTGCTAGAAGTCACTTTACATTTGGTTTCTTGAACTTTCTGGGTCTCATTGTTATCATTTACAAAACGGAGATAGATAAAAATCCTAATAGCATTTACCTAACAGAAAGATTGTAAAGATAAAATAGGATAATAGATTAGGATGTACTAATTATAAGAAATATCATTATCGCCAAAACATTACTCAAATGCATAATTACATTTAGGTTCTTTTGTTTGATCATTCTCTCCTTCATTTCTCTTATTAGCAAAGCCCCAGATGCATGTTACTGACTTATTACTGTGTATTTGTACTTCTGCCCTTTGTTAGAAACCCTCAAAAAAAAAAAAAAATCTGCTATTGGCCAGTTACTCAAGAAATGATTTGTAACATGATAAAGCTAGAAAGATCTTGTTGATCTTGTTACATTATCATGAATTTCCATTAACCATATGGAATGCCCTCCATGTCCTCACAACAACGAAATAAAAAATAACTAATGAATTTGGCTAGTTAACTTTTTTTGTGAGTATACTTCCATTTAAAGATCTCTGAAACCATCTGTTTCTGTTATTTTTGGTAATATCTACATATCATCTTCTTTGTCTATACAGAAGGTTAGTGTAAAATTGAATGAAATGGTATTTGTGATAGTACTTTGCAAACTATAATGCACCCACAGATGCTTATAATCATTAACTATTAAACATATAGAAAATTTTAACTACATGCTTCAGTTTTCACAACAAATAATTATATTCAAAGTCTTATCCACAAGTTCAAATTAAGTATGACATTTTAAAATCAACAGTAATCAGGAGCAGACTGTCCATCTATGTAAAAGTTTTGTACAATAAAGATATTTTGAAGATTAATATTGAAGTATGGTGAGAATGTTGTGATAATGATAAAAGTGTACACAAGAAAAAATTATGGAGAAGAATGGGTAAGATTTTATCAGTATGGGGAATAAAACAGGCAGAGAGCCAAGATGTCAAAATCCCAGCTATTTATATTACTTATGAAAAAATTCATTTTATCAAAAGTAGATCATTTGGACAAGGCTTAAAAAGCAACAGAGTCATTTGGTACTCTGGACTTCATTTGCACCAACAAGAGACAATGAGGTGGTGATAGAAGGGACAGGAAATTTTGTAAAATTTATGATAGAGAAGGAAAACACCCTTGGGGACAGGTCGGATATGTGCTCTGGGCTTTGAAAGAAAATATTTTTATTTTAATGCAGAGAAAATATATATGTTACCCAGTAGCCAGATGCTCTGGAGTAAATAGGGCTAAAGATAAGTAAGAAACTCTAAAAATAGAATAGAGTGCTTGCTTTGGCAGCACATAAACAAACACACAAACAAATAAATATATAATAAATAAAAATAGAATAGATATTCTAAAAAATACAATTTTAGAAATGAGACCTAAGATGAAATAATGGGTAGACAGTAAAGGTAATTGTGTGGTTGGGTTCAGAGCTCTCTGATAGCCCACATTTTAAAACCACATGGAGGAGTCATAAGTGCCATATCCCTTCCCTTTATAGGCAGGAATGAGGAGTGGGGGAATCAGGAGGAGTTAAGAGAACATGGCTTCTAAAGTAATGGAGGTGTCTTTGTAACATGACTTAAGGTCAATAAGAGGACAGAAACTCTTTAGCATAATCTGGTCCAAAATAAGTGAACAGGCAAGGTATCTTATGAGGGTTGTTGACAGAAAAATAACATGCTGTGTGATGTCTGATTTTTTTTCATATGTGGGGACCAATGAAGAAAAATAGAAAGAAAAGAAGAAAATAAAAGTGTATCTAGATTATAAGACCATTTGGATGCCTGCATTCCTTTCTTCCATATAAAAGACTTGAAGCATTCCCCCACAGAAACACATAATGTCCATGCCTTAAAACTCATACCATCGATCATGAAGATTTCCATGTCACAGGAAGAGTAAAAATGAAGAGGTGAAAAGGACTAAAGGGGAAACAGGAAAGGTGTAAAGAAGAGAGCATCTCTGTGGAATACTTTTCAACACACAGAGAAACCCACACAGGCACACAGTGTCTGTCTGTAGGTGAGATCTCGCACCACATACAGTGTATGTGGGTAAGCTAGCCATATCAAAGGCACACCCTCCTCCATCTCATCTCCTGACTATGTAAAATTCAAATTTATCTCTGTGATCAGGGAGTAAAGAAATGTTTAAAACTTTTAGAGGTCCATTCTGTGTGTGTGTTTGTGTTCCACCCCCCCACACACACAGATGGGGAAGGGATGAATTTCCACTCCCATCCCTTCCCAGCTAGTGGCAGGCTTCTGAGACAACTTCACGGTGAGTGGTAAAACACAAAGTGAGTCATTTGTGAAGAACATACTGATGAAGAAAACAGGAGAATCTGGTTTCCATGACTACCTTTTTCCCCTATCTGCAGAGAGGAGCTACCACTTTCCCAATGGTTCTGGGTTAGGTTTAGGGAGACTATTGTCTGGGTTTTGGATCTAAGTTGCTTTATGTGACAGACACTGAGATAGATTATCCCACGAGAACTGAGAAAAGGATAGACGTTCCTAGACTACTACAGTTATGGTAGAAAATAATGGCAAGATGGTCAGAAATCAGCCATGGTGGTCCTAAGGAAACCATCACAGAGGCACAGGTTAAATAAAGAGACTTCTGAGAGTAGAACCACATCGTTTTGGAGAATGTCCTGTTCACTTCAGAAGTGATTTTACTAGACAGAGAACTAAATGAATTCAATGGAAATAAAAGTACTAAATTAAAAATGCATAAGAAATGGTATCATATCAGCAGAGGACCCATCCATATTTCCTAGCATTCACTATTCTGGAGCACAGTAACCAAACGACTACCAGCTGCAAACACTTGCAGATCTTTGCTTGAGGTCTTTCTCTGGACCATAGCAATCGGGTTGCAAAGCCACACAAAGTGCTTTGGAGTTATCACCTCTACCCCCCAACTCCCTAGCAGCCCTTTACAAAGACTGACAGGAATTGATAGATAAATATCCCAATTTCCTTAGCTCTCAGGCAGAACAATTTGGAAGCATGTCTACATTGTCTACTAGAATTCCAAGTAGTATTGAGCCTCTATTGCCTATAGCAGTAACCTACTATGTAAAACAACCTTAACGGGCTTCTTCCTCTTCTAGGTCATTTCCCCTGCCCGTTCCAATGTTGTCTGGAATAACCTCGCTGAAGAACATTCTGATATTGAGAAAGATTACTGAAAGATGATGGAAGAAAAAGTCCATTATAGTGGCCTTCTGAAAATGATACAAAATAACAGAGTATTTATTGGAGATTCTAGGGTGGGCTAAGCAGGTCAGAGACCATACACTTACGCCTAAGCCTCATGAAATCAGACTCCAAGAAATAGTGAGAATTGATGCTAAAAGTAAGTAAACAGTAAATAATTTACAGATCCCTTTCTCACAAGTTTATTTGTCCATGTCAAGGCCAAATACAGTCCAGAGAACTTTAACATGATTACGAAATTATACTGGTTGTTTTGACATTTTTAGAAAATAAGAAGTAATACTAAAAGAATAGAAGATGTAAGTTTTGCTCTAATTTTAAAATTAATACTCTGAGGACATTTCAAATTCTATAGTGATGAGCTTGAAATCAAAGCTAGAATTATTTTTAAAAATAGATGCTTTGTGGCTAATTTTTAAAAGAAGCGGCAACGTTATGAATTAAACTAATTTCTTTCTCAATAGGTTCACATATTAGAAGAAAATTATGGAAATTATTTTGTATCTTGATTGCAAGCCAACTTAGTTTCTCATGGTCCTCTAATAAGTAAGATATATACATTGAGTAAATCTCTGCTTAAAGGTGATTAGCAAGTTGATATGTATTATCCCTAACAACCTGAGCAATATTAACATTTTGGACATAACATAATTGTTTGAGGAGTCTTTCCTGTGCATTGTAAGTTGTTTATCAATATCCCTGGTCTCTAACTAGTAGATACCAGTAGCACACCCCACCCACTCATGACAACGGAAACTGTCCAGACGTTACCAAATGTCTCCTGGAATACAAAATCCGCCCTCCATCCTCCCAGTTAAGAAGCATTGTTTAGAGTGAGGTCTTTTGAGGCATGCCTATTATCTTTCCTAGTGAACTTATTTTCACTAAATGTGTATAAAATTGTCCAATGATTTTGTTGGGAGGATACTGCATGAGAGAATCAAGATATAAATTTATCTCAAATAGCCAGTATTCAAATTCAATACAATAAATTTCTCATGGATAGGTATAAATTCCTACATTTAAATTCAAATAATAAATTTCATAGGTACAAGTTAAAGGAGATCTGTCTTAGAAAAAAAATCTGATGATTTTAATTGATCACAAATTCAATATAATCCAAGTAAGTATTATAGCTTTTTTTTAAAAAAAAATAATAAAACATTAAGTGTCATTATTAGAGAGAATGAAGTGCAAGCCAAGGAAGGTGATAAACCCATTGTAACTTGGTCTTAAAAGTACTATAGTCATTTCTTTGTCACATTTTGAGATGAATAGAGTTTCAAGAGAAAGTTATTAAGATTACGAGAAGTTTAGCATCCATATAGTTTTCATAATAACTAAGGAAAACCAGACGTTAAGAATGGAAGAGTGAAAAAGAAAAAATGAAATCCCAGGCAAGATGGAGGGAGGGTGGTAATATTAGAAAGGCTGTCATGTAGAATAGGGAGTAAATTCTATTTTACACAAAGATCATTACAGACAATGAATGAAAGCTACAGGAATCTAAAAATAAGAAGTCACAACTATCCTTCAATGAAATAGACTGTCTTGCAAAGGAACAACCACTCCTTTAGCTATGGCTAGATAATGCTTTGTCTGGGACATTGAAGAAGTGTCATCTATAACAGAACTATTAATATAAACCTTTAAAATATTCTTAATTTTAAAAATATAATTTTCCTATAATTCTACTCTCTTAGTAGCTGCCCAGTACACTTTTATGTTACACAATTAAAGCAGCAAATTTGATTTTAATTTTTATTTTTTAATGAAGTATTGAACTCTAATAATGCAAAGCATTAAGTACATTATATTTTTTTTAATTCTCATGATAATATAAGCTGTTTCATCTCACTTTTATATCTGAATCAATTTAGTATGATTGAGTGATTGCCCAAAGTCCTACAGCTAGTAATTTTTAAATGTAAAATTCAGACCTAGAATGCCTTGCTCTGAATTTTGTGTTTGTCATAGATCATTACTGAGTTATTTTATTTAACTATAAAAGTACGTTGTTCTAAATAGTAAACATCTAAAATATCACAGACCAGAAGCATTCAACGAGACTTCTTTTATTTATTGTTATTTTTATTGAAGGATCAATACTGTAGCTCCATATTCTATTATTTTCAAGCAGTTATTTTAAGCTCTTAAGGAGAGTTGCTCAGAGGCACCTTATAAACCATCATCAATTCTTTGCTCATGCAAGACGTGGCTCATGCATGGTTCCCAATGAATGTTGAAATAAAATAGTTTCTAAAGAAAATTCATCAACTATTAAAGACTGATAGAACAGAAGAGAAATCATGTTGGAGGTTTGTACAGAAAAGCTAACCAGAAGCGTAGGTAAAGAGCATAAAATAAAGATATCAAAGATAGTAATAAAAAATGTGATATCCCAAAGATCCTTAGGTGAAGAAAGTTTGAAAACGAATGTAGCTGATGATTATTCAAGGTTTATTATTATATTTTTGTTGTTGTTTTTTAGAGGGTAGGTTTTGATAAAGAAGGAAGCAGGTGCTAGAACCACTTTCATTTTTTGGCTTTATAACATACTAAATATTTTTTATGTTTATCTGTAAGTGCACATATATACATATATGCATGAAAATTGATTTTTTCTTTAGAGAACAATAAAATATAAAATATTTCCCTTGCATACCTGAACTGTTAGCATCTGGAGCATATGAAGTGGATGTTTCACCAAATACTTCTCTCGCAAGGCTCCACTAATCTGAATGAACTAGCCAATCAGAGTTTGTCTCTTCTTCTCTCTGGTCCATTGATTTCAGCCAGGACATATTGATCCCAGACTTTCTAGGTGGTTCACAAACAGCTCAGGTTAAATTAACTTGAGGACAGTGCTTGAAAATGCAGAATTACTTTCACTTTTTCATTCCTGTTATTAAGCATTGTTTCTAAAAAATCAACCTTTTAATTACATTGAGCCTCCCTACTGGTAGCTCTCAGAAACAAGAAGAGTATTGTGCACAGATTAGAAAAATAAAGAGGAAACAAAATTCTTTATAGCACATTGCCTGTGCAAAAACGATATCTCCAAGGTATTGAAGAGTCTGGTTTTTATCAGTATACCTAAGGTTGGTCCTACAATCTCCATCAAAAATTCACCTTCATGAGTTTACATTTGATAGGCAGAACTTGTAATAGCTATATGTTAACTTTCTGTTTGTTGTAATGTGAATAGTGCTAAGCATGTTAACTATTATACACTATGAGATTGGCAGAGTTATGTTAAATGTAGTTCTGTCTTTCCACAAAGGTAATGATATTAACTTTCTTATTCTTTTTTTATGTAAAATATTTCTTGAATACCTTAATGGACTGCTATATTTTTTTTATCTTTTGTATTATGTCACTATTTCTGGTAAGTAGAAAGGGGCAAGAATCATTCTTACCACTTTGCAGATGAAAAAAATAAAACAGAGGCACAGAAAAATCAAGTGGTTTTTCCAAGTACATAAGAGAGGAACAGAATTAAATACATACATACATACATACATACATACATACATACATACATATCTTCATTGTAAATGTTTTTTATTTTAGTTTAAGAGATGTTATATTAAAGATTCTGCAAATACTTTGCAAATCCGCCCATTGTAAGGTGGAGTCGAATTCTCTTCCCCTTAGATCTGGGCTGACCTTGCTGACTTGACCGATATGAGGCACTGGAAGTAATGTTCTTGTATTTCTGGGGCTTTAAAAAAAGCTCTGCAGCTTCTGTCCAGCCTTGGCTCAGTTACTCTGGGGGAAACCAGTTGATGTGTGGGAAGCTACTCTGAGGTCACTCATTCTATGAGCTAGCTGTGTGGACAGGCCAGAAAGTTAGGAAAAAATACCTAGCCTGATGTAGCTATTCTCAACATCTCATCCCAAATACCACACAAGTGAATGAAGAAGCCATTTTGGACCTACTAGTCTTAGCTGCTGCAATGTGGAGAAGGATGGGGAAACCTAACCAACAGCCAAGAGCAAAGCCCCAGAGATATCGACCCCAGGAGAGCAAGCCCAGACACATCCAGTCTTTGGAGCCATTCTGCTTGGGCCCTCGCCACTACCTGGGAGAGCGCACAGTTGCTACAAGGAATGCTAGAATGTAATGCTATACTGCTATCTCTCAAGTTTACTTTATCTGCTCTGTAGTTGAGGTGCTTTGTTAAGAGCTTTAAAGGTTTAGCTCTTGAGCTATAATAGTAGACACAGATTTCCAGGGAGGAATTATCCAGAGACTCTCAGGGCCATGTCCTCAAACGTATTTGAACATCAATTATAGATTTCTCTTCCCTGTAAAGTTACATAAGAGGCACTGATTCTTAGAGAATTTTAACTTCTCATCAGACACTCCTTTTATGATGCAAGCTTGTCTGAATGTGGAGACCTTAAAAATTTTTAAGAATCAAGTGACATGATGGACTTATGTGTATTTTGAGAAGAGACATATGAATGCATGAATTTGAATAAAGTTTTGATGATAGAAGGTACATATTGTACATTGTCATATCTACCAGGAAGTTTTAGTATTTGGGGTATTAATAGTGTGGTTTGGGATGCATTTTCTCTGCATAACCCTGACCCTGCTCCCTTTGAATCATATTGCTATTTTTCAGGAGTTACTTAGGGTGTTCAGACATTATGGTGGAGCTAGGGCACATTGATCTAAGAGAGTCTAGGAGGTAACCCTCTCCTTAACAAAATGAGTGAACAGAAATTCTAGGCAGGCTTGATTTCATACTTGTAAGCATCTGTCATCTACCCATAGACTTATAAGATCACCCACGGGGTAATATCTAGTCACAGGAGCTAGAGAATATATTTATCTCATCCATTAAATTCCTAACCTTTGAAATGTCTAGGACCTATATATTTTTTTTTCTCAGATTAGAAAAAGGGCTAAAGAATAGCTCTGTATTATACAAAAGGAAAGAAAAAAAAGACGTGATACCTTTTCACCTTTGTTATCTCTTTATGGTGATTCTAGTGCCAGTCAAATGTAAGCTGGGATGAAATAGCAAGTTATAAAAGGCACTAATGTCACTGGAAATAGAAAACCAGACAATGCAGAATTTTTAAGGACATTCCTCTGGAGACTCTGACCTATATGGAGTCAAATTCTAGCTTCTCTTTTACTTTCTGAGGATTTTGAGTACAACTTTTGGTGTATTTTTCTTACCCGATTATTAGCTTCCCCAAATATCTATTAGTTATTCACCAAAAATCTACTTGGCTTTAGTGGAAATGAGAGCAATACTTGTTGTGTTTTGAAATACTAAATACCTATTAGGCCCTGAAAAGTTGCTGATAAGTACCAAGAACAAATGTGCCTAAAAACACTTTAGATTAGCTAACTTCTCAAAGTCTCCTGTTAGAGCCTCTGTCAATTCCCTCTACTGTTTGTTCTTTGGGTTCACAGATGCACCAAGTGCTGAGGTGGGAAATATGTAGCCACGTAGAGAGAGAGAAGAAAATATGCTTTCCTGTTAAATATTAGCTTCATATCTAGATCATTTCAACCAAATGTTTAAACCTATATCAAGATTATTTCGATCAAAAGTTTAAACCTAACTGATCTGTCACTACATAGCAAACAGCTAAATGAACATTTTCTTTCTTTAGACTGTAAGTCAGGAGTAAAATTTAGGAATACTAGGGCTAAACAGGGCCTTAAGAAATGTTCAAAGCAACTGGTTCTTCAAATATAATGTTTGTTTATCTCAAAGGGTGTTCATGAGCACAAGCCGGTGCAAAATACAGGTCACTCATTCATGTTCATTTAAGACACTTCCTCAAGTTCAGATTTAAATGTACATTCAAGAGCTCAAAAATTATGTAGCCATAATTACTGATGTTGGCAGACACTAGTATTTTAAGGTTTGTTTTTTGGATGGGTGATAAAAAAATATTAACAGGTAGAATAATTGGTTATTAGGATCTGATTTGAAAACAACTGGACGATTCCAGGCAGTACTACAATTTGGGTATCTGATTGAGTTAAATATTGGTCTATTTTTCTTCTCCCGAGAATAGGTACATGGGACTACAGCTTTAGAGGGCATTGCTAATCCTTGCCCAACCAGCTTAAATTTCCACTGTCAGTCTAAGACTGAACTATTTCTTTTAATTTTCTTGGTAACTAGACATCTAAAATTATTTTATGCCGGACATCATATTTATCTTTGAATCCAGATTGAAATTTTTATCTTTGAATGTAATTGGATTTGTTCCCTTTTCCGAGTGAGAAATCAGGCAAGTGGGTGGGTTAGTCAATCTGTGGAAGTAGAAGAATCACTTACATAAAATTTTGGTATGTGCAACAAAGATGTGTGTGTGTGCGCACATGTGTGCTCATATGTGTGTACGTGTGTTGCACAGAAAGCAGATGACAATAACTAATATTTACTGAGATTCTGGTCCAACACATGGTGAGGTAAGGAGGAAGGAAAGAAGATGGACAGGATGTAGCTAGGCTATGGCTGGAGGTATTTACTAGAAACTAAAAGCAGGCTAGAGAATCAGGTTAGTCAGTTGTGAGTACCAGTGAATGGCAATTGTCTGGACTTCTGTTGGAGACCAAGGTACTGCTCAAGGAAGCTTCTTCTATGTTACAGAGCACACTAGTTGAGGGGCTATGTTTACTTAACATGGATGGTTTAGGTGAAAAAGCCTGAAACCTGAGTGAATGACAGCCCTATGGACTCTGCCCACAGGACATCCGTGCCCATGCTGTTGTGGTGGTCAGCTCCTGATGTGTGCTACCCAAAGCTGCCCTTTTTATAGACTCTTCCATCTGGACTTAGTGCTCATGTCCTTCAATCTTAATGACCTCAAGTCATATTGTTTGGTCTTTTATGCTTTCATAAGGCCAAACTTTTAACACATTCCTTCAACTCACTCCATATCATCATCCTATTCCTGTCAATGGCTATCATTTTAAAGAAAATGCCAAACTTATTATATACCTACAATAATCAGAACTGTGTATGATACTAAGAGTTAGATACATAGATCAATGCAACAGACTAGATAACCTAGAAATAGATCCATACGAATATACACAACTGGTTTTTGACAAAAATGCATATGAAATTAAACGAAGAAAAGATACCTCAGTTATACAAAAGTTAACCCAAAATAATTGATAGACCTAATGTAAAAACATAAAACTATATAATTATAAAAAAATAACACAACGAAAAAATCTTTGTGAGCTAGGAGTTTAATGCAAATTAAAACCACAATGAACTATCACTACATATCTATCAAAATTGCTAAAAAAAAAAAAATGACAACACCAAATGCTGGCAAGTATGCAGAGAAACAACATCACTCATACATTGCTAGTGGGAATTCAAAATGGCACAGCTGTTCTAGAAAAGGTTGGTGTTTCTTTGAAACTAAACAAGCACCTACTGTATTACATCACAACTGTATTCCTGAGTGTATATTCTAGAGGGAAAAAAATTTAGGTTTACACAAAACCTGCACATAAATTTTTATGGCACTTTTATTCATGATAGCCAATAACTAGAAACAAACCAGATGTTCTTCAACAGGTTAATGGGGAAACAAATTGTGGCACATCCATACCATAAGATACTACTTGACAACAGAAGGAACGTACTACTAACATACTCAACAACCTGGATGAATCCTCAGAGAATCACACTGAGTGAAAAATAATCCCAAAAGATTATATAATGTATAATTCAATTTACATAATATTCTTGAAGTGACAAAATTATAGAACTGGACAACAGATTCAGGATATAAGAAGAAAAAGGGAGGTAGGTGTGACTAAAAAGGTAACGTGAGGAAGACTCGAGGTGATGGAAATATACAGTATCAATGTTAATATCCTGGTTGTGATATTGTACTATGAGAGTTAACACTGAGAAAAATTGAGTAAAGGGTACCCAGGGTCTCTTTGTATTATTTCTTAAAGTTACATATGAATCCATAATAATCTCAAAATTAAAATATATGTATATTAAAAACTCTTTGAATCCAGTGTGGAATATTATTCTAGAAAAGAAAGACTTTAGTAAGATGAGGAGGTAAAGTAGTGCAAGGAAGAAATGAATGTGGTTTAAGCTAAATCAATGGCAATGGTATTTATGAGGATTGTACCCATTTGAAACATACAGAGGTGGTAGAATCAATAATAATTCCTTGAATGTTTGGATGCAGGAGTCAAGGAAAAGAAGGTATTATGGATGAAGTCCAGATGTGAAGTTTGGATACTTAAGTGGACAGTGTTGATGATAATCACTGAAATAATTCATTTAAGAATAGAAAGAGGTTTAGGGGAAGGAGATGACAAGAAGCAGCCGAACAAAAAAATAAAAATAATAAAAAATAATAATAATACACACATCCACATATTGTCAGAAAAAGAATGGGGAAAATGGTGCTATAGTCTCTACAATTTCAGGAAGCAAGATAATGATACATTATATGTATCACAAACTATTTGTAACGGCCGCTAATATTCACTTGGCTTTGTTTGTTTTCATTACAAGCTGTATTACCTAAACAGTAGATGTTTGTAATGGGTGTGAAAACTTTATGTGTCTTGTTTCAAAGATCTGATTTTATTGGATGTGCACTAATGAGAGCTATAAATTATATCATACAGGGAAGAATAAGGTTTTCATGTTGAGTAATCATTCTCATTTTACTTATGTTGTTAATACACATTTCATATATTATGCTTTCATTAGGCACACATGGTATTAATATGGCAGGTTGGAAAAAATATATAGATATATATGTATTACATTCCTAATATACCCTGAACAACAACATCTTACCCACATACCCTGCCCGCCCCCCAAAAAATTAATCCTATATATACATCTCTGCTGCTGTAGGGGAGAAGGAACTCCATCTTGTATCATCAGACACTGACTGCCCTCATACCTATCCAACAGAATATCTAGTGCCTAAATATTCCAGTTCATTTCATTAGTGTACAATGAGAAAAGGAATGAGCATCTGGAAATTGTAACTCTCTCTGAAAGGCATAATTTTCCATTAATTTCAGGTGAGAGCTTAGTGGCTCTCAACTATAATACATAGCTGAGTTCTTTCAACCTAAAGAAAAAAAAAAACAGGGTAGGGCCTTAAATTGGGGGAGTTGATAAAGATTATTTGGATAACTACATATTCTTAGATCAAAGTTAAACATATTCTGATCTAATTTTTAAAATATGAAATCACATCATTTGTAATGAAGTGAGCTAAATATTGCTGCTTGTATTTCATATTGTATTTTCTCCCTCTGCTGGCCAAGTGCTACATTAACACTGAAATAAGCCAAAAAAGATGTTCTCCTCTGCATTGTATAATTAATTATCCTCTAAAACTGGAAATGTATATTGAGAGGATGTGCCATAGAATATCTTATATATTTTTCTCACCTTCAGTGCCCTCAGGTATTCTGTACACTTTCCCTAAAAAACAAACAAAATGAAACAAAACAAAAACATTCTGCCCTCAGGAAAGATTTATACTAGTAACATCTACCTTGGTGTGTTGAGCCAATAGACTTCCTAGAAGAGTCGATTCAATTTCACAGACATTTATTGGGTCTACATGTGTCAGTCAGGTGCCCTACTAGTTGCTGTGCACCTAAAAATAAAGTATTATTCTTCTCTATCCCTCAGGAGCTCATAATCTAACTGAGAAGGTAGATTCATAAAACAGTTAAAATTCAACATAAATGCTACAACAGAGAATTGTATAAAGCATCAGGTTTATAAGCATCATGAGTATAAAGCATCTTATAAATGAACACAGAATCTGTAGCTTGAGGAGTCAGAGAAAACCAGAAAAAACAAACAACATACAATTGTCATCTGAAGCTTAAGGATTTTGCCACATGTACTCCACTAGGGTGGGTCTTCTGGGACTATGAAACAGCTCGGGCAAAGGTATGGAGGCATGATGTGTCATTTTAGGGTAATGATGACCAGATGCGACATAGAGTTTGAGTTTGTGAGTCAAATGGTTGGAGCATAGGCCAGAAAGTTAGGTTTGGACCAGAAATTTAAGATCCTAGATAGATATTCTAAGGAGTTGTGACCCTTCCTTATAGCAAATAAGAGACCACAATTATTTTTAAGCAAGTACTTAACGTGATTATCTTAGTATATTTGCATTTGTGGCTTGATTTTGTTTATTGTGAAGGAATTCACAGCATAGGTAAGAAGGAGGGGCAGAGTTTGTATGACAGGGACTGTTTTTTGAGCCACTGCTAATCATAGCAGGTAGGAAATTGGGACCACTAGCATTTAAGGCTGAGATTCAAGTCTTGGTTCCTTTTCTCTGTTTACATTCACCTTTTGATGACTTAAGGGAAGGAATTCATGTCAATTTGACAGCAGAAGTGAAAAAGATAGAAGGTATACTATCTCAGAAATTCCTAAATACCGAATGTACAAGTATATATATATTTTTAAAAATGAAAGTATGTTATTTCTAATTTCTGAAGGACAGTTTCAGATTGGGTGATGCATAAATAACATGATTTGCTTTGGACTGCAAGATCTCAACTTGCTTCAGAAATTGCACTTTTTATACTATGCTGTATTAAAAAATAAATCTGTAACATACAGATGGAAATGAAGGCAAAACATCTAAGCTGCTGTTAATGTTTAATTCTGAACATGAACTCAGTGTCACTGATGGTCCTGGAAGCTGTTTGTTTGTTTGTTTGTTTTGTTTTGTTTCTGTTTTTTGCTTTTATCCCTGCAGCAGCAAGGTCATGTCGCATTTCTAAAAAGTGAAGATATTATTTTATTGGCTCCTCTCCTCTTTTCCCTCCCTCCCTTCCTTCGTCCCTGTCTTCCACAGCTAATTAGCTATGCTTCCATGGTTAAATTTGCATCTTTCAGAGAATCAAACAGCCTGTGAATAAAATATCTCCTAAATATGACTTCAGAAAATATTTAATGTATAAGTTTAAGCATTAGAGGGAAAGGTTTGAAGAACCAGTTTTGGTCTCAACGAAGTCACATGACTTCTACCTCAATGATCTCATCTCACTCATGAAGTAAAGGGTTTATGTCAGATGATCACTGGAGTCTCCTCCAATTTTAAAATTATTTTGACATCCAAACAGAGTGTACTAGCTCCGCCCTAAGAGAGTGTTCCACACTGTGGGCCTACGTCTTCAACTGGAAAAGCAGTGTTACAGGTCTCCATCAAACAATGCCATGGCATGTGACCTCCATCTCAAACTTTCTTAGAGCCCAGGATGGAGTACAAAGAGAGGCCAGCAAAACGTGTAAGAAGAAATATTTTAAAGTTATAAACTAATTTGTTAAATAAAATAGATCTTACATTGCTACTTTAATCAAAAACAGCTTTATAATGACAAGACTTTTAAAAAGAAGTAAAGTTATGCTTACTTTAATGCCTGAAATTTGGCATTAAAATATTTTAAACAGTAGATGAACTTAATTACTATTAGACACCTCTGGGTGTTTTGTTGGGTGGCAATGTTTGAATGAGTAAAAACTTAAAAATAAATAATTGATAAATGAGTGCATTTTTTATTTTAGTAAATTTATTTATTTTGCCTTAATTTCAGCAAAATGATTGATTTTGTTGTTTTAATCAGGATTTTCATGTAATTTGTGTTCTAATCACACTAGTAACTTCAAGGATAAAAAAATAGCATGTATTCAACTTATATAAATTTTAAATGTCCATAGCAATAATGTAAAGTAAAAGACTGAGAAAGTAAAATTGTTTTCCATAAATGTCTTTAAAAGTTACCTTTCTATGATATTCAAATTTTCTATTAAAATCAAAATGCATTATACAAATTATAATTGGTTAATATAAATAATTTCAACCAAATTATATCATAAAGATGAGATTTTTATTTAATTTTTTGAAGTCATATTTAAACCTTATTAACTTTTTAAAGGCAAATAACAAGATTTGCAATTGTAATGTTCAATGTCCATGTAATTAACAAAGGGAAAAAAATCAGTATTAGGCTTATGCTTGTTA
The DNA here is from genome assembly GCF_902729225.1 of Pteropus medius. Lineage (NCBI taxonomy): Eukaryota > Metazoa > Chordata > Mammalia > Chiroptera > Pteropodidae > Pteropus > Pteropus medius. Next base: position 33,689,203 of record NW_024349800.1, read on the forward strand.
CTTCTAATCTGTATACCTACAAATTTCATATTAATATGGTTTATTTAATATAAAAAATGGTTCTCACCCTATCCCTCCTTCCAACTGTTAGAAATAGCACTCTAATTCATGAGTATTCAGAACCATCAACTGGAGTACCCAAAAAAGAAGAAAATAAATACCTGACACTACTAGAAGGTAATATTTTGTTAAGCAATAATCCACTACATTTATGTAATATGAGCATATATATTTAACAAGTTAATTATTTTTTATTTTTCTCCCTTAACCTAAACACTTTCACATTTCTATGTAGGTAGCAGCACAATCCATAAACTTTTATGGCATTTGGATGTAGCTGCCTTCACCCCCATCCCCCGAATGGTGCTAGTAACAAGAATTAATGTTTGGGATTGTAGATTGAGCTCTGCCAGACTTGAGCACCCAATTTCAAATGAACACATGCTCCCATGTGTCTTTAACACATTTTTGTGACCAAGCATTTACAATAGGTGGGCCCTTTAAAGCATGAGGCCCAAGTCAGCTACACCTCTAACCAGATTTAAGGGTGGGACTACAAGCATGGGACAGGGGAGTCTTTCTATTTCTTTACATTCTACATCATTGTCGGTCACATTTTCCTCAATCATCTAGTATCTACGTTTATTTTTGAGTGCATAAGATTTGGAAATTACTTCCTGAATTGACTTCTCTGGCATGATCTTCTCCCCTTGTGTCCTTAATTGGGTGGGAAAAACAAACTGGGACAAAGAGGGAGATCATTACTCAAAGTCCATAATGTGATAGGGTAAGGGGTTTTTATTAACATGTGTTTTTATTTATATGTTATAAACTATTAAAAAAAATCTAAGTGAATACTGTTATGAGTTAGAATGGCTTTTACATAAATGTATCCTTTGAAAATGGGCTGTTTTATAACAATGAATCTTCCCTGAGATTGCAAACAGTTAGAGAAAATATAGGAAAAGGTGCATCTTTGAAGTTAAACGATAGAAAGCCATCTAGATAAATGATTAAAAGGCAAGAGAAAACTAATATTGAGAAGAAATAATAGAGAAATTAATATCTTTATTCTGGTTGGTCAGAGGAGAAAAACCTCCAAAATCAAGCAGGGAACTATATTTTGTATAAAATAGAACATTAGTGAATATGTCTATTATGTGTCTTAACCAGAAGAAACATGTTTATTATACTTATTATGGCAGAACTGCCATATTTAGGAGTTAGTTTTTGCTATATTTGCTAGCTGAAGTTTGAGCCAATGACTGACAGTGCCAGGATTTTTAAATACAAAAATACAAAGGAAGATAGAACTGGAAGAGACTTAAAGATATATAATGTAGTTTCTTCCATTTACACATTAGGTTTCTTCCATTTACACATTAGGCATTTTTACACTAATAGATTTGAATTAATTAAACCTAAGTTTATTTAATAGAGATCCATTATTTTTATAAATTTTGTTCTAATGGGTAATTCTAAGTAGGAAACCTAGTTATTTTAATTGTTCTATTTTAATAAATGGTTTGGTTTTTGTAAGCTAAATGCCTGAACTCCAAATTTGTGTTATCTTGAAATCTAATGCATCTGTCAAAAGTTGTCCCATCTTTTACTCTTTGTTTTAAAGTAATTGGTACTTGTTTTCTCCACCAGCAATGAAATCTCAGGGTGCAAAAAATACTCTGTAGCTAAGATATAAAAAGCTAGATAAGCAATACTCTCAACTCAAATGTAATAAGTAGCAGCAAGCACTGTATTCATGAGGAAATTGAGAAGAAAAATTTTGTAAAGCTCCAGAGCTGGTTGAGATTTTAGCAGAAATGACTGATATCTCAAATAATGAAATTGAGAAGATGAAGATAAATAACATCTAAGAAAATTATCACATCAAGAATCCAGTGACAGCTTGATAAACAAATACCAGGCACCAAAATTTTACCAAAAAAAAAAAAAAAGTTATCTAAGGTAACTTAGTTATCTTAGATAACTTAAGTTATCTAAGGTAAAAACCAGAGGAAGAGTCTCCTTGCCTTGTGCCTTGTCTGGTGTGAAGCAGAAACTCATCATGGCTTTATTTTCAAGGTAAATGCCTCATCATCAGCCTAAAGCTTATATCTGTGCATGGCTGAGGAGCAAAACAAATGTTTGAGTATTTAAGGTGAGAATATTTACTTCCAAACCTCGCCAAACCCCTTCTTTTTGCATTCTTTTTAGCCTCTGTGTAGAATCGTCATTTGTCCACTTTGCCCAGCTTGCCCAGAAGCCCTAGTTGTTGTAATCTCCTCTTTTCCCCCACACTCCACAACCAAGCAGCTGTTCTGGTAATTGTTAAAAGCTTCCTTTGCCTTCCCTGTTTCTGCATTAGGTCCATTATGAATGCATTTGATTCATTCACTCATTCATTAATCAACATTTACTGAAGACCTACTCTGTGGCAAGCATCACATTAGGTAACAGGTTTGCAAAGATACATGCATCACAGTCTTGAACTTAACAGTTTAAAACTCTTCCAGCTTGCTTATCTAAAACAAAATATAAAAGAATATAAGTAAAGAGAAGGAAAGGAGAAACGCTTATGATATTAGTAGATGGCTGCTGATTTCCCACAGGCTTATTAAGATAGCGTCCTAATTAGTTTCATTATCTCCAGAGTATCTCGCCTCAAGACATTCTCCAGACTGTAACTGAAGTGCCTTATTCAAGACGCAAATCTCTTCATTGCAATTTCCTATAATTCTTCAATGGGTCCCTATCATCTAAAGAGTAAAGTACAAATTACTAAGCAAGATTACTTAAAGCTCTCCAGGGTCTTGTCAAGGCTTCCCTTTCTATCCTTGTCCTGCCGCCGCTTCCATACACTTTCAATTCTTGCACCTTCTGCTATAAGGATAAGCAACTACTTGAGATTTCTCACTCTTCCTGTGACTCCATACCTTTGTATGCATAATTTTTGTCTTGTTCATTCCTTGCCCCTTTCTACAGACCTTTTATGACCCACTTTATCTTCTCTGAAGTTTCCTTCTGTCTCTCTCCACATGCTGAGAAAGGTGAATACCCTCTCTTCTGAGCTTACTCAAACAATTGTCACATTCAAGGCAATTATTTTTTACTTGCCTCACTCACCCACTTGGCACATATCTGACTCATTCCTTAAAACATTTCCAGCACTTAGGACAACAGCTAGAACATAACAGATCCTTTATATAAGTATATGAAAGTAATAATATACGAATGAAGAAATTTTATAACACAATTACCTGCCTCCTATATTATATTTATTTCTAATTTAAAAAGGTCAATTCTTTACATATATTTTTGTTGAAAAGTTACATATTCCTAATATTATTTGTTAACTTTTTAGTTTAGCTATAATTTTGATATGTAATTTTTATGTTGTTTATTAACTGTTGACAAGTATAGCCAATGTAATGAGCTAAAATCAAAATTTAATCATAAATCTAGCATGCAATTGAGATATTAGGATATTAATGCAGTTCTATTCTGAGCTGTCACAGGAAAATCCAAAAAAAGCATTATAAATAATATAAGAACACCAAACAAGACATTCTCTCTGGTAGAAGAAAACCAGAATAAATGTGAAACTGCCCAAAAAGAAGAGGGTAAAGCTGATGCCTACAATGGTTGCCACCTTTACACTCTTCACAAGTAATGGGAAGAAGACACGCATGGACTTGTGCCTCCAACCAACTTAATCATGTTTCTGATAAAAGTAAAAGTCCCTGACTCGATGCAGACCGAATAGGCTTAAGCACTGCGATGAAGGTACTAGATGCAGATCACTAAGAAAGTATTAGTCAGGGTCCAGTTAAGCAACAAGAGCCAAACCAATGATTAAAAAAAAAAAAATTTAAGATACAAAACTTAACATAAAAGAAAATTAACTAGGCATAAAATTATGAAGTAGGAAACAGATGGGAAACAAAACACAACACCTCTTAGTTATTAGGAAACAGCTACCACCACTAGGGAAAAAGGGAAGAGCTGAGAGTAATATAGGACTTAGGAATTTAGAGGAGAGTCCCCATGAGACGGAGATCCAGACCTCTTGGCATTTATCTGTTGCTATGGAAGAACTGTTGCTATTGGAATAAGAAGTATTGCTGGAGTGACAGTGACAAGGACAAGAAGCAGGCAGGAAGTCAGACAGGAAGGACTAAATCCTTCCTCTTCTGGCCTTATAGGTTCCTTCTATGATCCTTTATTGGCTGAGCCAAATTAAAAGCCATATATCAAAGCAAAAAATATATATTTTTATAACCAGCACAAAGAAGCAGAGTTTAGAAGTGTGAGTTTGGAGCTGAAGAGTAATAGCCTAATACATTGACAACAACAGGTGGGAGAACAGATAGGGTATGGGATGAAAGCGTGTTAACACGCCTCAGAGCCTTTGAGCATGGCGAGGTAGAGCACCACTACCAGCCCAGTGGCTGCCTTCACTAATCCACAGCCAGCAGTATGTCCCTGCTCTCTGCAGCCGGGCTGGGTTCGAGAATTGGATCCAAATTCAGTACACTGTAATGACAGCCAGCTCTCTGGAATATGTTGGCCTAACACAAACCAAGCACTTCTTATGGTTCTTGGGCAAAGAAATAATCCTGGCTATGCAGTGGTGCCAGAGAAGTGACTTTAAGTGAGTCCTGAATTATTGATACAGTGTTCTATAACTTCTGAATTAACAACAGAAAGGAAATGCTAATAAACGAATCATTATCAAACTTGTTCCTCTCCTGCAGAAATATTAATACCAGCGGTGACTGACATACCACCAAGGGTAGAAAGGGGCGAGGCATACACATTCAAGTTCCCAAGGGAAGATTTAGAACCCTACATTAACAAGACCAGTTAATGGATAAATAATTCACAGACATGAAAGAAAGGAAGGCTTTTAAACCCCATCTTGACAGAATCACTTTAAAAAAAAAATCACTGTTCTACTGTTGTGTATTACTTGTTATTTGAGGGTAAGGAGTCACCCAGCTAAGAATCAAATCAATACCTGCCTTACAAGACAACTTAACATCGAGTACTGCTAATGCTTCTACAAGCCGCCTTTAAGCTAGTTAAAACTGCCAGGTAGTCAAGAAAATTAATACAAGCTTCTGTCATTGAGACATGAAGAAAGAATAACAAAACTAAAGAAATCAGACAAATGATATTACACTAGAGTTTGGAAAGTAATTTAAAGGTTCTTGCTATCTGATCACAACCTCCCTTTCCAGTATCATTTTATACCTCCCTTCCAAGGATCTCTATAAATGAGCACATGGGATCACTTAATTGTGTTAAGATTAAAACGCAAAATGTTCTTGTTATTCTCCATGATCAAAAGGCTTCACTACTCTTTCTCCCGTCTAGTAAAATCTTCTTGAACGATCAATATTTCCATTGATTCAACTCCTCTATGAAGTTTGACATTGTTTTTTCTCATGTCCTCTCTTGATCTTTAATAAGATCCATGTAGCATTTATATCTTTGCAATTAGTTATTACATTTCTCAAATCTAAGATATCATTGGTTGTCATGTGCCCCATTACTTTATATATCACTAAGAAAGAGAAATGGTTTGCATTAAACTCTGGTGCCATAATTTTATGAAGTATCTCAACCCGAGGTGACAGAGTGTAAATAAAAGGTGTGTTTAGAATTAATGAAAAATGGTGATTGTGTATAGGATTGCCTTCCTTGCTAAATCACTAAATTGTGAGCTCCGCAACAGCAGGACACATGATTCAACATGTGTCCCTAATGTCAAGTGTACCATTTGATACATAACAGATTCTTTAGCAAATGCTTGTTAAAGTGTGACCCCAGAATTAAGATGCAAACTGAAACTATCATTAGCAATGCTTTCTTAGCCTGGACTTTGTTCACAACTGATAATGTGTAAAGTACAAATAAGTGATACACAATCATAAGACCCAAACTTTCTTCTTGCAAAGCTTCATGATTTTCATCCAGGGATAGTTGTCTTAGCAGGATGACCAGCATTTATATCTGTGTGTGTGTGTGTGTGTGTGTGTGTGTGTGTGTGTGTGTGTGTGTGTGTTTTAGCAGCCCACCTCCTAAATTAGCTATTTGTGCCTGAAAATCCCACCTTTAGGTAATCTTTTCCATGTAACAAAATGTACAATTTCCTGAGAGGAAATCTCCTTAAGTTTTATCAGACAGCATCATTATCTGAATTCGTTTTCTAGGTCCCACTTCTCCAGTAACAAATAATAACCAATTTAAAAATAGTTCTGATAAAAGAGTTCTTCAAGTTTATTTTTAGCGTTCCCAAAGAAAAGGTAGATTTGGAAAAGAGGTTTCAGAGCTAAGGACTACAGGAGAACACTGGGGATTGGCTGTTCACGAGGCAGAAGTTTGATGGAAGGGGAGCAGCGAGGCAAAAACGTCACAGTGATGCAAATCTGAGTGGCCGGAATACCATCTTTCTGGGAAATAACATTTTTATTACTATTCTATTCTGTAGTCCTTTTTTTGTTTCTTTTCATTGCTTCTATTCTGCATTCCTGCCATTTGACACCTATTTACCTTATTTTAATGCATACTGCTATGTGAAGTTCATTTAGACTTTTTCAATGCCTCTTTCTTCTTTCCTCTTTATGTCACTATTCCACAAGCTTCTGTATGGTTTCTTTTCCTTCATATTCATTTCCTAGATCAAGAACTCAATTTGGAAAAAAAGTGCATAGCAATCCCATAATGTACTTATCCCTGGAATGTTCCACTTTTTCTTTGGCCTGAGTCCTCTACCATTGTTCCCTGAGTCAGCTTGAGCTCCGCTGGCTCTAATTTAAGTGATATGGGGCACAACCTCTCAAGTCAAACTACATTCTCTACAAAATGTGGGTTTTTATTTTTTTACCTTTCATTTCACATATCTGTTTTTTTCTTTTAGTCTTTATAGATGTGACTGAATAATTGGACTAAATATGCCCTTCCATGTCATATAATTGGCTTGAAATATTGTTTCTGCACCTGTGCATTTTTTTTCTCCTCTCCATATTGAAAGCACTTAAATAAAAAATACCCTGTTGCTTACCTCTTACAGCCCTCCCTATATATCAGCCCAAATCTCTCTACTTAGGGAAAAGAGCCCTGACAGATGTCTTACATGAGGTCGGGGGATGCCCTCCCCAATATCATAAACACTAATGCTCTGCATTATATGCCACTTTAAACTTTCTTCTAAATGCTTTTACTTATATTTTTTATTTTTGCCTCTTTTATTTAGTTGAAACTTATGACATTTCTAGTGCCTTTTCAGTTATTCATTTTTGTTTTTTTCTAGCAGTCATTTCATTTCTGAAAAAGCATTCATATAGTTTTTATCACTATAATTCTGCATAATCAAACCAGCAATTTTGAGAATTTCTTTTTTTTTATTTTTAACTATATTTCTTTCAAAACATACTCTATTACCCCACCTCTAAAACTTCTATTTAATCTTTGGAAGCTGAATTACTGCCAACATGTCTTTCAGGGTTATTCCCAGTAATTTCATAATCATAGTCCTCCCAATGGGATCACTAGGCAAACATTCTGACTTTCTTATTATTCTCCTGACAAGGTATCATCATCCTTTGGATAATTATTAAGTTTCTTTCTCTGCTGTCTTCCTCTCTGAGACTACTTCTGTTCACCTCTCCCTACCCACAAGTCTGACATTTCTCTCACAGAACATTTGGGAATCAACAGCTCTCACTCTAGTATTGGGAAGATTTGAAAATTCCTCATTTTATTCTCCTTTTCTATGTCCTTTGTTTGCTCCCTTTCTCAGATATTAATTATTCACTCTAACATGGCCTCTAAGATTTCCATCAGCTGGTGCGTTCACCTTGTAGGATCTTCTCTTCAGTGTGCCAGACCTGTGACTGTGATGAAATGTTACTCAGTGCTATGGTTAGGTAATATGGCAAATGGTATTTTGTAGATGTAATTAAGGTCTAGTCAAAAGGGAGATTACCCGAGTGTACCTGACCCCATCAGGTAAAGCCTTAAAAGAAATAAGAAGAGCACCAGGCAATCTCCTGCTGGCCTTGAAGATACACACTGCCATGTTGAGGAGAGAGCCATATCAGGAAACTCTGGCAGCTTCTAGGAGATGAGAGTTGACCCCTAAATGACAGTCAGCAAGAAAACTGGATCTCAGTCCTACAAATGCAAGGAACTGAAATCTGCCAACAACTAACTACATGAGCTGGGAAAAGGACCTTGAGCTTCAGATGAGAACCCAGTGAGGCTCACATCCTGATTTCAACCAGCTATGTCGTGACCAGATTTATGGCCCATAGAATCTGCTAAGTTAGTAACAGTTCGTTTCACAACAACAGAAATAAAAAAACAAAACAAAAAAATATGTCCTTTTTCTTTTCTCTCTTTGCTGCCCATCTCTCCTTGCGGCTATAATTCCCAGTTGTCCTAACCGCAATTTTTTAGAGACAAAATATCTCAAATCCTACCAACATTTGACCTCTTCCTTGGGCCTGTTTGCATTTTTTCACTCTGATCCTTACTCAGTAACTTTACTAGATCTATTCTTTGTCTCCAAGAATGGCTTTGTTTACTTGTTTCTTTTTGCAATTTCCAAAGTAATAGACTTAATCTATTTTATTTATTTGCTTTCCTTCATAAGTAGCATTCCTTTGGCCTACTTCTCACTAGTAATCAAAGTTGAATTCAAGAGCAAGCCTACTGTAATGACATACTTCCGGATGCTTCAATGAAATTGACTGATTCATTCATTTACTCATCCATTCACTTTTTCATTCATCAGTTAGAATGTCAATCTAAAATGTCAGGTATTCTCTTAGGCATTGTTGTTACAAAGAGAAACAGGACACAGATTTTGGTTCTAAAAACCTCATGATATAGTAGAGATAGGGTGATTATCAGAATCAATAAAATATTAAATAAGACTTTAAAATTATGCAAGTTTAAGAGATTACTATTTGGAATAATATATAAATAAACACATGCATAAGGAACAACTGTTTAAGGTATTTATAAGACAAATTAGTTTAAGAGAAAAACTGAAGAAGAATATGAATTCATTGTAGTATTTTACCCCTCAAAATATCATTTGGTATTTTTTTTTTGAAGCAGTCATTTATGTCATGTTTTTAGCAACTGTTATATGTAGAACAATGTATCAGGAATTCAGGAATGGGTACTAAGAAGGAACCAGGATGAAGGGACACAATCCTGCCCTCTAAAGCATATACTCTATTTTCTGCATGATGACTACATTGCTTATCCTCATGGGTGGTTCTATATATAGTGGCTTGCCTTGTGCAGATGGATGAATATTTTATCTGTGTACAACAGTCCAGGCACAGATGAGAGCAGAGAATCGGTATGGTAGCAGCACATCGTTGTGTCATTTTCTGTCAACAAGCATGATTTGACCTGCAGCATCCTGTACAGGCACAGGGTGTGCAAATTACCATAGCCCTAGGATATGCAGTTAAGCATGAAGTTAGCAGAATAAATGTCAGTGAATTGGGGTAAGAGACACTGCAGCCTGAACAGAAAACAAATATATTTCATATAAAGAGTGTGAATTTTCCATTGAAATGAGAAAAAAGAATTCCTGAGAGAACTTATTTTCCTTGTCTATTTATTTCTGCCCTGTAGGAAGATGATAATGGAAATTATTTTAATAACATTGTAGGCTTTAACAAAGGAAGTGCTATTTTTGAATGATAATGTAATATTCATAATCAGCATCTCACTCTCAGGATATGTACATCATCTTAAAACCAGTCTGGCCGCAATATTTAAATGTCTCTGAGCACCAGGTATGAAGTGGGAAAGCAATACAGCAAATTACAGATGTTTGTGCCCTGTAGAGTGAACGGCTCATCTAACATCTGTGGAACATGTGAAATCACTAGACAAGAAAAGGTCATTTTGTGCAGCAAATGTATCCTAGGTAATAGTTTTTACCTGACTCTTCATTCTTTAGTTGTTCAGTGTTAGAATTGCTAATTCCTTCTTCCCTTTCCAATCCACTATCTTACCAGCAAGACTTACATAAACAATTTCGTTTAGGAAATCCTAAAGTCTAAGAACACATTTCAAATATTGCTATAATAAAAATCCATGATAAATGTTTTAAAAATTCTGGTTTATGAATCATTTGATATAACCGAGTTTCAGTATGAAAAAAAAATGTTTAAAATCTTCTGAAATTGGATGTAATTAGGATTTCACCCATTAAAATATAAAGTACTGTTGTTATGGACTCTGCATAATTGTCTTTCTTTTAAAGTAGCTGCTAGACTGTATATTCAATGACGTTGGTTATTCACTTCTCATGAGCAAACTAAAAATCTTCCCAGAGTTGTAATCAGAATGAAAGCTGAACAGCTACAACCCTGTTAAAATAGCTGCAACCTAAAAAACAAAACAAAACAAAACAACAAAAAAACCCAAATCATTAACTTCCTAGACAAAAGCTAATGATTGAACTGGGAAAAACTGGCCTTATCAATTTCAATTTACATAGAATCAAATTTTCGTACGTATTTTCCTTCTGAATTCTCAAATACATACTTTCCTCTTCATCTTTGTTTTGAATTCCTTAATTTCAAGCTCTCTCCATGTTTTAACAGACTATTTCCATAGATGTCTTACAAATCCTCCTCCTTCTAAGCCTAGTTTCATTCAAATACTCTCCATTTAAGATGATCTTATTAAAAGCAAATCTTAAAAGTAAAAAGGAAAAAAGACTTCAATATCTACACAATAAAATTTAGGAGAACATATATAATCCCTTCACAATTTCTCCTAATTCCACGTTCAACTTCAGCACCCAGCATTCCCTCTTGCAGAACAAAATATGAAAAAAACACGGAATAAGGAATTACAGCCAATAAGCAACGATAAAATCTAGAAAAAAACAAACTAAAAATGATTAGCAAAATGGTAGATGTAGATACAACTATGTAAAAAATTATATTAAATGAAAATGCAATAAGTACTCTAATCATAAAACATATTAATATTAGATGAATAAATCTGAAGACAGGGAGTATTTCTAGAGTAAAGAGTGACATTTTATAATAAAATGGGCAATTAGGAAGACATAATAATATTAAATGTGCATGCAACTATACATGAAGTGAAAACAGACAAAACTAAAGAGAAAAAAAGACAAATTAACAGTGATATTTGCATATTGTCATACGGTTCTGTCAGTAATGATTAAAAAATTTGACCAAAAATAAGACAGAAGATCTAAGTAACATTATACTGTGACATAATTGACATTTGCAGACAACTTCACCAAAAACACTTTTTTTAAATGTCCATGGAATATTTGCCAAGATAGATCATAAACAAGTCTCATTATATTTTGAAAGATTGAAATCTTACAGAGTGTGTTCTCTGATCATGATATAATTAAATAGATGGCAATTATAATTACTAAAAAATAACCAAATGTTTTTAAATTAAATAAAACACTTCTAGATAATCCAAAGAAGAAGTCTCAATGAAAATTTAAAAGTTTTTAAAACTTAATAACAAATAGCATATCCAAATTTGGGGGAATGCAGCTAAAGAAATGATTTGAGGGAAATTTAGAGATTTAAATGCCTGTATGATTTATTGCTAGAAGTCACTTTACATTTGGTTTCTTAAACTTTCTGGGTCTCATTGTTATCATTAACAAAATGGAGATAGATAAAAATCCTAATAGCATTTATCTCACAGGAAGATTGTAAAGATAAAATAGGGTAATAGATTAGGATGTGCTAATTATAAGAAATTATAATATGAATTTAGAGGAACACAATTCAGTTCATAGCATGAAGATTGGGACCAAAAGAGCAAATTAAATGTAATACAATTAAAAAAGTAATAAAAATAAAAGCAAAACTCAGAGATCCAAAATGGTGGTGGCCTAGCAGGACGTTGAACTGACCCCTCTCCCATGAGCAAAATCAAATATACATGTATGCAGGTAGAAACTGCTCCTATGAGACAACTAAACGCTGAATGTACAGTTTCTGACAAAACAAAACAAAACAAAACAACAACAACAACAACACAAGAGAAAGAGACTGAATAAAGAAGGCAGGGAAGGTGAGGGAGCCTTCGAGAGCTACAGGAACTCTTCCTCTCTGTGAACTTCACTGTTTATATTCCCCTCCACTATGACCGGGCAGGCAAGAGCTCTATTCAGGTGCTTTGGCCCACCTGCTATGCGAGATCACTGCAGCTACAAGTTCACAGTTACATAGCCTGGAGCCTTCTACTTCCAAACAAAGGCAGCAAGTAGGAAAAACAGGTTGTAACCACAGCCGCCTGGCCTCCCTGCTGAGAGCTGCTTTGCAGCAGACTAGAGTCCCAGACACCTTAAGTGACTGCTTTGCTCCCCAAACTATTTGGCACATAAAGTCTGCACAGAGGTCTCTTCTATATGGGATGACTTTGGGTACAATAAATGAGAGAGAAATTCTATGGAGAAGATTGGAGAACCACAAGCTCTCTCTGGGGACTGTGGGAATTCTCTGGAGTTGAAGAGGCTCTATTGTTTAAGTCCTCCTACACCTCCACAAAGTGGTGCAGGGCTCTATCCAGGTGCTCTGGCCTGCCTGCAAAGTCTCTGCAGCATATTCCTGGACATGTTGCTGAGCCTATTTCAAAGGGAGCAGGCTGGACCAACAGGGCATGACTACACACACCTGGCATGCCCACCAGAGCTCTTCTGGCTCAGTAGGCTAGTGCCTTAGATGCCTTCAGCATCTGTTGGCTTCCTATCAGCCTGCTAAAACCATGTTATACAAATGGTCTAAACAGCCCACTTCTAATAAGGCCACTTTTTCGAGACTGAATGAGGCAGCTATTTTGTCTAAATCATATTGTTACCAAACAATGTTTGCTGCCCAATGCACATAGAAGCCAATACTATGGCACTGGCTTTTGGGAAAAGAAAGGAGCTTTATTTGCAAGTTGACTGGCAAGAAGACAATCAAACCTGTCTTCCTGATCCAAAATTGGAGGTGGGGCTTAAGGGGTAGCACTTAAGGATTCACAAATGTTACTTCTGAGTGCTGTTTCACAAGTGCTACTCAGAAGCAGCATATCCAAGGTCTAAACTTTGGTTCTGGGTATTGTTAGAAACAGGAGAGGAGCAGGTTCCATGATCATAATATAAACAAACATAGAAAGTCAAACAGAATGAAAAGACAAAAGAATATCTCTTAAGTGAAGAAATAAGACAAATCCCTAGAGAAAAAAATAAAGGAAATGGAAATAAAGAATTTGCCTAATAAAGAATTCAAATAAATGTATCATCACCAAACTTGAGAGTAGAATAGAGGATTTTAGGAAGAACTACAATGAAGAGTTAGAAAGTTTAAGAAAGAACCAAGCATACCTGAAGAATACAATAACAGAAATGAAAAACATATTAGAACAAATCAACAGTAATTAGATAATGGAGAAGAATGAATCAGCTACCTATAAGATAAAATAGTGGAAATCAACCAATCAGAACAGCAGAAAGGAAAAGAATAAAAAAAAAACAAACAAACAAAAGATGCTTTAAGGCAGAGGTCCCCAACCTTTTTGGCACCAGAGACTGGTGCTCCCATGAGCATCTAATGCCTAATGATCTGAAGTGGAGCCAACATGGTAATACTAGTGTTAGAGAGTGGCTGCAAATACAGATGAAGCTTCGCTTGCTTGCCCACCACTCACCTCCTGCTGTGTGGCCCAGTTCCTAACAAGCCATGGGCCAGTACTAGTCTGCAACCTAGGGGATGGTAATCCCTGATTAAAGGGACTTCTGGGATAACATCAACTGCTCAAGCATTTGCATTACAGGGATCCCAGAGAAAGAAAAAAGAGAGAAAGAAATAGAAACTTTATTTAAAGAAATCATGGCTAAATATTTTCCTAATCTGGGAAAGGAAACAGATGTCTAGGTCCAGGAAGCACACAGAGTTCCAAACAAGATGAATCCAGAGACCTACACCAAGACATACTGTAGTTAAAATAGAAAAAGTTAAAGATAAAGAGATGATCTCGAAGGAAGCAAGAGAAAGACGAATTGCATACAAAGGAAATCCTATAAGGCTATCAACTGATTTCTCATAAGCAACTTTACAGGCCAAAAGGAAATGGAAGGACATCTTTAAAGTGCTGAAAGAAAGGAACCTACAACCTAGAATAATTTACCCAGCAAGGTTATCATTCAAATTGAAGGAGAGATAAAGAGTTTCCTGGAAAAGCAAAAACTAAGGGAGTTCATAAACATAAACCAGCTTAACAAGAAATGTGAAAAGGTCTTTTTTAATCAGAGAAGGAAAGGCCATAACCAGAAATAAGAAAATATGAGAAAGAGAAAAACCTCACAGGTAAAAACAAATATACAATAAATACAGCAAATCAGACATTTAAAAAGCTACTACAAAGGTTAAAAGAAAAGTGAATCAAACTCAACTCAAACTACAATAAGTGGTTAAAAGATATACAACACGAAAAGAGCTAAAATATGAAATTAATAACACAAAGTATGGGGGAGCAAAAATGTAGTTTTTATAGAATATATTAGAACTTAAATGTCTATCAGCTTAAAATAGGCTGCTATAGATAAAGAATGATATATATAAACCTCATGGTAATCAAAATCCAAAAACCTACAAAAGTTATACAAAGAACAAAGAGAAAGGAACCGAAACAAAACAGTAAAGAAAAACAGTAAACCACAAGACGAGAGATTGGAAAGAGAAGAAAGAGGACAACTATAAAAACAATCCAAAACAATTAACAAAATGGTAATAAGTACACACTTTTCGATAATTACTTTAAATGTAAATGAATGAAATTCTCCAATAAAAATACATAGAGTGGTTGAATGGACTAAAAAGGATGACTCATCTGTATGCTGCTTACGAGATACTCATTTCAAATCAAATGGCACTTGTATGTTCATTGCAATGTTACTAGTAATAGCCAAGACATGGAAGTTATGTAGATGTCCATCAATAGAATTCGTGCACGCGCACACACTAAAAATAGAATGAAATCTTACCATTTATGACAACATAGATGCACCTAGATGGTATTATACTAAATGAAATAAGTCAAAGAAAAAGTAATGCCATATGATCTCACTTATATGTGGAATCTAAGAAAAAAACAAAATAAATAAACAAAACGGAAATAGACACATATAGAGAACAAGCTGATGGCTGTCAAAGGAGAAGGGGAGGGGAGGGGAATAAAAAGTAATTAATTAAAAACAAATAATGGAGAAAATTAGCAAAACTAAGAGTTGATTTTAAAAAATCTTAACATAATAAAGTTCTATAAAAACATCTTGTAAAAAGAGAAAATACAAATTATAAACATCAGGAATGAAAGAAGAGACATAATTATTTATCTAAGAGACATTAAAGAGATAGTAAATATTGGAAAAATATTTATATTAACACTATAACTTTTGTAAAACAACCAAATTCCTTGAAAACCACAACACGCCAAAACTGGTTCAAGAAGAAATAGAAAAAATTGAATAGAACCATATATATTAAAACACTTGAATTTATGATTAAAAGGGTTCCTACAAAGTAACCATGAGGTACAGATGGTTTTTGGTGAAATTTATTTAGCACTTAGGAAAAGTTAATGCCAAACTGATAAGAGAGGCCTAATTTTTCCCCCCACCAAAGTAGTATGTTATCTCTCTTTGCTTTGGCACACTTTTAAATCATTCCTTAAAAACATTTCCTTATTTTGCAAAAAAAAAAAAGAAAGAAAGAAAGAATGAAAGAAAAGAAAAGAAAAAAGTTTCCCAATAATCAAGTTGCTTAATGCGTTGCTTTTAAAATGTCTTTACCTATTTAGCCTTTCCCAAATTCAGAACAATAAAACTGCTGTGATGTCTTTTATAATTAACCAAACTTTAAGGTTCTTAGATGGCCAAAGGGTAATATAAAATTTATCTTTTCACTTTATAAAAGGATACCAAATATAATAAGGTTTATATACCATTCTCTAGATTTTAACTAACTCAAAACTTACTGTAAAAAGAAACACACCCTTTTTCTTTATCAACCCTAGAATAAAGGAAATAAAACTGATAAATGAGAAGTTGAAAAAATATTTTAACTATCGACTACATCAATAAAAATATTTTATCTCTAGATTGAAATAATCTTGTCAATTGATAACATTCATAGTTCACTATATAAGATTAATTAAATTTGTTCATAATATATTCTTTTTCTGATGTTAATCACCACCAATGACCTGTTTATCAAGTATTTTGTGTTATACCTTAATGGGGAATTTGACTCAATAAAAAAAAAAAATACTGAGAGCCACTTAGTCTTATCATTAACAGGTGGAGAACATCTTTCTTCAGCACTATGTACTCAACTTCTACCTTATCTTAGACCAAGAGAATGAGTATCTTGTTGCTCATATACCATAATGTGCAACATAAAGTATCTAAGCACAAGCTACTTTAAAACCACCTTTTCAGATCCATTATATTACAGGAAGATCAGAATAACACTAACTCTCCATGTTAGTGTTTCATGTTTCAAAATTTATAGATTTTAAAGAGAAGAATTTAACTGTTTCAGAAACTTGCAAATCTTGACCAATCTCTACCCAACCCCATTTACTAATTTCAGCCTAAAATCAGCCTTGACTAACTGCAGTCCCCCAACACTGTAAGTACCCTTAACATCTCTCCCCTTTTGAGACTCCACATAGACCCTGTGAATATAGTGTTCTACAAAGTTTTGTAATGATCAATACATTTCCTTGGAGGTCTTTGTATGGGGATTCTAACATTAAGTAAACTTAAAATGTATATGATAATAAAAATAATGAGAAAGGAAGGTTTTTTCTTGCCTAAAATTTTATTAAATGTATAACTTTATTACACCTTGATTGGTCCTCTGGTCCTCATGCTTAATTTGGACTTACTCTCCAAATATAAATTGAAGTGGAGTTTAGTTACATTCTTTACTGTCACACAAATGAGTGGTTAAAAATGTTTAAAAAAATTATTAGTTCCTAAAAGTCCATAAAAATATTTTAGCATAAACATTCACAAGTTTTCAAAGAACTTCTTAAAATAGTTGAAGGTCCCAACGATACTTATAGGATATCTTAACATAGACTGCAAATGGATTCCAGTGTCATGAGTCTTTGAAATGTACCACCCCTGTTCTGGCTCCAGAGCTGTATTCATAAGAAAACTATAGTGAGCTCTTTGATTTTTCACAGCATGTTTTAATCATTATCAAGCTAATTTGTGTGACACCCCAGTGAGAGAAGTAAATACCGCTACCCTTCTCTAACAAATGAGGAAACTGAGACATAATGCAGGTCAAGTTTCATTTCTAATCCACTGTGCAAATTAAAAATTATTTTTTTATCTCTCATCTCCAGCCATTAAGAGTAAGCATAGAGTCTTGTTCTTGTAATATTAATATTTGTTCCAAATCACTGGAGTCTAAACACAGAAGGGAAGTTCATAATGTTTAGAGTATCAGTTCATCAGTGAGAATAATCCCATTAATGGGATTTTAATGTTTTATCTGTAGAGATCGATATAAACCCTAGTTTGCTATTTCAGCATAAAAACAAACTGCTTAATACACATAATGGCTCCAGCAATGGCAAAACAGTTTATCATCTAACAAAACAAAAGTTCCCTTCATTAAACTAACCCCAACACTGTCAATTAGGCATTAAAAAATAACAGCTTCTAATTATAACTTCATGTAATAAAAAAAACCTTACCCTTGTTTCTTTTTTTCCATTCATGTAACAAAATAGCAATCAGAGAGTTGGGTTGGCATGGAGTATATCCAGACTAAAACTTGATTTTGCTCTGATAAGCTATATTTACCAACATCGAAATAAAATATTTCATGCATTTTACACACATTATCTCCTTTATCACTTATAACAATCCTGATATAACAAGGCAGATATGACTCTCATTATATATAAACAGGGAAACTGAGACACAAAGTACTCATGCTACTTTTCTATAAGAAGAATGTTCATGGAGATAAGAACCCATGCCTTTGATTCAATCAAGTTGTGTCTCTACCACATTTCAGTATCTCATGTCACAAGTGTTCTTTCCAAAGTCTAATGGCCACAATTCTTAGTAAACCTTGTCTTGGTGAAAACAAGGGTAAGATCCCTATGATAGAATATATTAACTTAAAAGCAAAACTTCCCATAACTGTTGCCACATTGAAGAAAATTTTTATATAAAAATAAATGTCAGATTCAAAGTTTTAGATCACTCTAATACTCTTCAATTGCACATAATGCCACCCTAATGGCCTGTTTCAAAAGGTATAATTTTCTGGATTCTAGAATTCCAGAAAGATAATATAAATCTCATGAAAACATTCACATAATATTATATTCTAAGATATGTTTCTGTATTTGAATTTAAGCAAAATGGATCATCCTTATTAATACCCAAAGCAAGATATTATCAGTTTCTTTATTGCACTCCTTAAAATACGTTTGAGTTATCTTCTATTATTTTAAACTCTTAGTAATATTAGAGGAATTTATGATATCACATCTCTAATGTACATCTAAACCACTCTTCTTCATTGGACGAATGATTTTGAGTAATTAATGGGATCCACATTTCAAAGGCACTCATTGTAAGAGATTTTCCATAACTCAGGTATAAAGCAATTAAGAACATATCATTTAATAACTGATATACTTGAATTATTAAACATGCCTCTTACCAAAAGTCTCCTGCAGTGGCATTAAGTTTAAGTATAAGAAAATAAAGTTTAGAAATTAAATATATGACTAAAATATTTTTCAGTGTAAGAGGGAAATGAAAATATTCTAATAGTAATCAGGAAAATAGATTTTTTTTTTTTACTTTAGCTAAAAGGTTAATAAATAAGATCTCATAAGAACCAATTAACAAGAAATTCATCGCCCATGCAAAGAAATCTCAGAGTAATAACAAAATAATTGATATTTATTGAATATGCAATGTGCTTAGCATATCACATGAACAATCACATTTAATCCTCATACAAACCCTGAGAAGTAGTATTGTCATTTTAAATGTGAGACAATATATTGCAATTTGTATCTGTTTCCTAGAGGATACTAGTTATATTGGATTAAGATATAGCCTAATGATCTCATTTTAACTTGATTACCTCTGTAAAGACCTTATCTCCAAATAAAGTCACATTCTGAGGTACTGTGGATTAGGACTTAAACATATGAATTTTGGGAGGAAGCAATTCAGCTCATAACACAATTGCTTCACAGTTTTATTCAATAAACACTTTGAGTCTCTACTATGTGCTAGGAAGTATGATCAATATTTGGGAGAGACATAAATAATTACAAGATATCCAATAGAAGATAGGGATGTATCATCTGAGCCTTCCTTTCCTCTTCACGATGGGGTTCTAGACTGGCTTAGCTGTCTGGTCTCTGCCAAGGAGCCTGAATAGTGGAAAGCTCTGTGGAACCAGGGTTAGAACAAAGAGTTTCCAACAGGGAAGGATGAGTGAGCTAAGCCAGAAAGTACAGGAAATATGTAGTTCGGTGCTTAGAAAGATGAGGACCAAGGTTGAATTGAGATCCTGTGAGACCAGGGAGATGAGATGGAAATTGGATAAATCAAGTTGCAATCAAATAGGACTGGAAGGTGCACTGCAGGATGGCTTAGAATTTAATTAATTGGCAATAGTTCCAAGAGTTGAGTGATGATATAATTTATCCTTCAAAAAGGGACATGCTTTGGAATGAAAGGGGGTGCTATAACTAGGTCAGTGGAGACAACAGGCATATATAGACACTATTTTAGGCAACCTAGGGAGAATGGTCACCCTAGACAACAAGGGTGTAATGATTGAGGGAGTTAGTCCAGCTTAAAGATTTGAATTGTTGTAGAAACAAGAAAAGTATAATTCAACTTTATGAGCACAATACATCCTACATATGTATAAAAAGAAAACAGGATGATGAACAGTGAACGAGTTCATAAAAGCAGCAACATCTGAGTTGGGGTTTGACTGATAAATTGCAATTTCAGCTCTAAATGAAGACAAGACTTTCCAGAGAGAAGAAATAACATACAGAATAGTATGGAGTCAGAAAACATTACAATGAGTTGTATAATTCATTCTTTTATGTAATAATTATAATTTAAATATCTATCATGAGAAAGACACTGATCAAAGAACTAGGGATCAGTAAAATATGTATCAGTTAATAACATAGCACTGGTACTGACATTCTATTGTGGGAAGAAGAATAATTTTATAAAAATAATTCATCCTTATTAATACCTGAAGGAAGATATTATTTCCTTTATTGATATCTATATTCATTTCCCATTATCATAATTGGTTAGTGATATTAGAATGTATAATATCACATCTCTACATGTCTAAAGCAGCTTTCCTCATCAGATAAAATGATTTTCAATAAAAATGATTATATAATTCCAGGAACATGTATATGATATCTGGAAAATAAAGGAGAGTAAGTATACATAAAATGTGAGCAGACTGGGCTGGTGTTTTAAATGGGGTAGTCAGGGCATTTACTTAGACTGCATCTGCTCTTTCTACTGTTGCTATTTCTTCATCTTTCATTACAAAGACATAGAAATTTTAGGATATCAAGAGTCTAGAACAAATTAAATGATTTCAAGTGCCACTTATTCCATACAAAGTTCAAAACAAAAAGATGTTTAGCTATTCCTATTCTGCTTTATGTGTTCTGCCTAGAAAGTGGGTTATTTTGATTGTCCACACAGTCCTATTAACGAGCTGGTATTCCTCTCTCATGTTTGGTCACAGATAGCAGACAGATACTTTTTTTTCAGAGAAAACCTTTTTTCTGTAGGTAAATTCTCTGGTGACTATTCTAGAAAATGGAACGCATGCTCTGGCCTTTGATTAAAAAATTTTAGGAGCATAATTTACATACTAATAATGAATCAGAACCAAACCAATAGCCTAATCTCATAGCAAAACCTCTATTAGATTCATTTATCTGAGTTCATTACTTTTTCCCTCCTGCTCTTCCTTTTCCCTCCCCTTCCTTCTTTTCCTCCCTCCCTTTATTTTCCTTTTTTCCCTCTTAAACTTTTTTCTTTCTCTGTCTCCTTTTTAGTTCAATAAACATATTAGGGCGATCAGTACATGACAACAGATCTACGGAGGGGATTTACACAAAGTATTCATCCTACCTTGAAACAAATATGGTGACTTTTGACAATATTTTGTACCTTCAATTCTGCTTTAAATAAAGAAGGCCCCATGATGTTCAGTGGAAGAAAAACCATAATTTATTAACACTACTCTGTTCCTTCATGAAGGAAAAGTGGTAATGTGGCAGAAGCTGAGATGGTCAGGTTTCGAGTGGGAATTTCCCACATGGTCCCCATAAGAATGGTTTCCAGGGATTATAAACCACTGACGCTGCTAGTTTAACTGAAGAAGGGCCTGACAGGGGATAGATGTCAGGAGACTAGAAAGATCCCAGTTATGAAGGGTCATGAATGGCAGCTGGAGGAGCTTGAACTCTATAAAAGAAGAGAAAATGAGGAAAAGTTTAAAACTGGGAAGAAATAATATCAGATTTCAATTTTAGAGAAGTTCTCTTTTGTGAGAATATGAAGAATGCATTAGAGGGATAGTCGTCTATTTAAGAAAAAAAATCACTCTAGACTGCGTAATATAAAATAATGACCTAAACTAAGACAATGGTGATGGGAAGAAAGATAAAATGGTAGATTTCGGAAGTATGGATTCTTCCTGCTTCTTGCAGCACTTTACATAATATCTGGCGATAAATATCCTTGAGTAAATGCAGTAGAATTTTTAGGATTCGGATAAAGATTCTGGGTGTGGGGGATAGGGGAAGTATAATGAACAGTTTTAAATATGGCTCTCTTTAAGTTATTTTTTCTGAACAAAATTTGGGTTTTAGCATCTTGGTTATGAAGTTGCACAGGCATGTCCCACAAATACCAGTTACTTAAGTCCAGATGAGTAACTGTCTTTTTTGCTCTTACTTTAACCCAGTCATATAAATAATTTGACAACTCAGACAGGAATTGGTAAAACCAAAAACCTAGCATAAGACTACATTCTGTCTCTTTTTGCTCATTTCAAATCATAGATGTGACCTTGCAAAATTAAACCAGCTAGGCCTGATCTGAAACAAGCGTTCTTAGAAAAAGTGTATTCCAACTCCAACAACTAGATCATAAAATATTAGCTTCTTCTGGAACCAGGCAAATAGTCTGTGCCTCTCTCCTGACCACTGTGCTTCTTTCTTTATGTTTTCCTTTTATTTATTTTAAAATCCTCTATTGATCTAATAGAAAGAAGTACAGCTTTAATTTGTTATTGACTAAAGAGACCTTTCTGCATGTTTGGCTCCTGTTTAACTGCAAAGAAAATCTTCATTTGGTACTGTCTCTCCAATCACAGCAATGATCACGTGAACATTGTACACTGCTTTATGTTTTCATTATTTTCTCTGCACATAAATAAAGCGTCAAGAGTTTTAATACTTCATGAGCAGTATTCTGTAAATTATAGTAATATACTATACTTCTTGAACTTTTCAATATTGTGTGATTTGGTTGGCTGGCCTATTTAAAGCCCTACTGAGTAGAGGGGAAGGAATGACTATCCTGCTGCTAATGAAAATATCATATATTCAAAGAGTCAAATGATGATACTGTCTTGGTTCAGATGATTATATTTCACAAGATATATGGCATTAGGCATTGTAACTCTGATAAATCATTCTACTGACAAAAGGTATAATGAGATTAGAAAATTACCAAAAATTAATTCATTTACTGTCAGGGTTTGTACCTAGACTGAGAAGACTGCAAATTTTTAACAAAATCTCTTTAGAATCTCAAGTTTAAAGTCACATTCATTTTAATTCTCTACCAATACTTAAGATGGTATGTTTAGTTCTTAACTTAGTAAGCAGAAGTATGGTAAGCATAATGATGGAGAATTTTCTATTATAGCCTTAAAAAACAATCATCGAATTACATTCTTTTACTTCATTTAGAAGTTTCAACTTCGTTTTGCCTTTTAAGAATAAGGAATGCATTTTTTAGGTTTTATACTAAATGTTTTCAATAATGGAGACTACGTAATAGAAGACATTCTAAGAGAATTATTATTACCATTATCTTTTCGGCTCCATGCACATGCTCACTCATGCTATATTGCCTATCTAAAGAATATTTTATGGCATTCTTAACTCTCATGAACTATTCGTTACACAAATCAGTATTGTTATCATTTTAATATTTTTTGGACTATGCCTTTACCTTACAGGAAGAGGAAGGAATACGTAAACCAATTTTATCCCAACAGAGAGAACCTCTTCTGTGTCAATTTGTGTAACTACTTTGCCAAAAGTAGCTTTAGCCCTGAGAACATGTGGAAGAGATGCTGAGCTCTCTTGTTAATTTGTCCTAATATATTAGTACATTCACAGACAGTCTAATTAATATAATGACCTGGCTCATTTGGCAGGCATCTGAACTCTGCCCCAAGACATCAGTGCGTCATCTATAGCACAAGCTTTGAGAAACACGGCCTTGCATGCCCCACTCTGTTCTCATTAGTGTTTTCTTTTTTTCTTTTTCATGTACTGCAAATAAAGAGCTTTCACTTCAAGGAGACCAACAACCTTCTCTTCTGAGAAGCTGCAGAGTTCTGCTGTGCTGCACAAGTTCATTTTCAATTAGTCTTGGATTTACTCATTTGAAAAGTTTATGGGAAGCCATTATGTGTTAAAGAATTTTAGACAAGTTAGGTATGATTTATAACATAAGGTAGAATTAGACAGGTTTAATTTGATTAAATAGCACATCTATTGGGGATGTGGTGGAAAGATTTATCAAGTAAAATCAAGTCAAAGAGAGAAAAATGAAATAGCTATGTATAGCTGGGAAAAGGATAAACAGAACCTATGTGATTGGAGATATTTAATCATATCTGTGATTGTATCTATATAAATTCTTAATATATGTGCTCAGGTATTTTCCAAACCTTATCTCCTTTTATCTTCACAATGATTCTCCAAGATAATTTTGCTATTCTTATTTACAAAAGAGAAAATTGAGGTTCTGAGAAGTTAAATGACTTACTCAAGGACAAACAGCTATGCTGAGTGAGACAGAACCATGAATCAAACCCAGATTATTGTTGTTGTTTTTTTCCCCATCTTTAAAGTCCATGCTCTTTCCATTTCTCCACAACATTCTGTAATTTGTTAGTCTACTTCTCTCTGACTGCTCATACATGCAGTGACTTGAGTCTCAACTGAAATGTTGAAGACATTTCAATCTGCCCAGGTACAGAGAAATCAGTTGGAATTCCTCCTTAAAACATTGTCCACAACCTGATGAGGGACTCAGAGGGTAATAAATCAGTCAAGATATATCATTTTAGCACCTAATATCCAGATGTCTCTTCCTTTAACTGGTCATCACAGGTAGACACACATTTGACAAATAAATCTCTCTTAATGCTTGTATGTATTTTTTATTTAGTAAGGAATTCTGTTGGCTTCTCCACTGAAAGGCTACCAAATAAGAGTTTATTTAATTATCCCTCTTAGAAATACTAAAATTTTCATTTGGATATAGAAGAATTTTGACCTTTACTAGTTACCTGATTTTATGTGTATATAACAGCAAAGACTTAAAAAAACTGAGAGAAAGAAGACATTGATATTTTTAATCAGCGTAGCTTTCTTGACAATACATAAGCAGCTAATCACCATGCCTATCTTTATGACAGGTCTTGTACAATTAACAATTATAGCAAATTTTCATTCATCATAAAGTGCAGGCTTCAGATCTGAAGGACACTGCACTAACTTAGATTAGCTGATTCTTTTATCTCTACTGCCAACATGGTACTCTATTGTTGAATATGAAAGGAAACTCACAACCACTCGAAGAGAATTTACTGAATATTCTAAAAATATCCAAGATGCTTATGTTCAAAAAGGTCTTGTCAAATCGGTTTGAGTAGACGACTTAAAAACATATTTTAAGGAAACAAATACTTTAATTATCAAATTTGCTTCAAGTATGTAACTTCTAAAATTGAGAGAGAAATTGAACATGATTATGCTTTGTTTATTGTATTTCTCTAACATCATTGATTCCTGCAGATTATTCACGTTTTTTTAGTTGTTATGGAATTTCACAAAATTAAATATTGTTTAAGGTAAATAGTCTCTTAACCAAGGATCATAAAGTTGATTTAGTGTTACGTGAGGTAATTCCACTTTGCTGCAACAATATTTGAACTGTGTATTAAGTTGAATCAAGCTACAGTAATTAACGATATTGCATAACATAGTGTAGCATAGCAAAATTATTTCCTTTATTATCTTTACATCAATACAAAGAAAAACTATTTTTCAAACAATGATATGCAAAATTTTAGCATAATGGCATTATTTTAACTCTACATGGGGAAAGTGGCTGAAAATGATGCATGTTTTGTATCCTTAAGTATAAATGTTTGGAAAGAGGTAACAAAACTGAGCGAATATTGGTTATCTAACTGCAAAGTCCCAGTAGGCTGGGCAACTGTTTAAACACCGCTTTATGACCACTGTGTATCACACTTGACTATAAAGCATTAAAGAAAATCAACAGTATATGAGTCCTACTACTTTCTGCTGGGTGTTTCTATTGGAGGATATTCATCACCTAAGAGCCCCAAATACTGAATTATTCAGCAAAACCTCAGGCAGTTCTTGCTTCAGTAGTGAGCATAGAGAATATTGTATGTCTCTTTACCTATTTATAGGCTTTCTTGATCATGGGCTTGTTTAGTAAACAGCCCTACAAATTTGACTTCTAGAGTTTGGTGAAGAGATTGTACACAGTATGGGTTTTTTGTTCTGTTTTGTTTTAACTGATTTGGCACACTTAATGGTGCCCACTAGCAGTGTTAGAAAGAAATATCTGTCTGCAGTTTTATAGCAACAGACTCCTGTCAGGATCTATAACTTTACTACAGAAAAAAAAAAAGACTCTTTGGGCTAAAATTTGACATGCAAAATCTCAGTCTTAAGGGAGAGAGGAAGGGGAGTGAGGAATGCATGCAGGAGCTTACAGTGAACTCTTTATGTGCTGAATGCTTCTCCTCGCCCCCCCAACACACACACTTCACCAAAACCACCCAAGATAACTTTATTGTCCTAACATTTCATTTCAAATTTGAGAATTAATAAAAGAGAACCTCAATTTTCTGGCAGATATATTTGATATTCAAGAAATAACTATTGTGAATAAGTAGAGTTTAAGTAGAATTTGAACTCTTTTATCAGTTTTATTTTACTGCAGATTATCCCACCTCAGGGTCAACAGTTGACAAGGTTATAGATCAATCGGCAATATTTTTGTATTAAATAGTTTAATGCATGCTTAAATGTTAGGTTTTAATCTTGTCTTTAAGAAGTTTATATTCTATCTAGAGTAATAAAATAAATTACAAAATGTAGAAAAAATATCTCAAAGTTGATAATATTCTATCAATCTCTTTTTCTTTCAGTTATGACATTACTATTTCCTTTTGAGATCTCAAAATTATACTGTATTTCTTCCTCCAATTTTTTCCAAAACTATCCTGTTCACCTCCCTGAGTCCAAGGATTCAAATATCGCTAAGTCTTAGGGAAAAAAAAAAAAAGCAGGGCCATTTAAAAAAAATAAAATTATTAATAACAGGCCCCTAAAAAAGTATCTAGCCTATACCACATTATCCATCAATGATGCATATGTATGTATGTTTATATTATTATTCTTACTATCATTTTTTTTATCATTATATACCAAAAAGAAAAAATATCTACCAAAAAAAAAAAATCCCAAACCAAACCAAAACAAAATCCTTGAGTTAGCCAGGGTCCAGAGCTAAAGTAAGTGAATGATTTGATAATCAATAATAAAAACAAAGAACTGAGCATCTGCTCTGGGCAGAAGTGACCTAATCATTTAGGGTTTTTACAATCTTAATGATGGCGTATCTCCTGAAGACCAGTCTCATATTTCCTATGCCTGTGCTGGCCAGGACAAGAAGAATATTAGAAGCTCCATTCTCAAAGGATAGTTTAGAATTTGCTCCATTATTCCAATCCCCATTCTGAGCACTTAAGACCACTTACATAATCACGAAAACACAACTTTCCTGTCTCTTACACTGTTGTGTCCCTTCTCTTTACTCCTTAGGACTTGGTATCCACATTAGGACTAGAGCTCTGCCACTGACGCCTAATTGGAATCTTGCCTAGCTCTTGTGAACACCATTTCTCTCCCCATTTTCCTGCTCTGACTGGACTTTTTCCTCCAAATATTGGAGAAATATCCAAATATATTGCCACCTTTCTCACTTTCGATACTATCATTAAGCTGATAATTGTCTTGATCCCTCTGTGAAATGGGACCTTCTGAATACTGGCTTCAATCCAAGTAAGTTATAGTTTGCCATGCCTATTTAGACACTAAAAATTGAGTAATTTGCCACTCCACATGACACTCAGTCCTGTAACTGGGTGGGTTATTTTAGCCCAGAGTCCAGCTTCCACTTCTTCCCTCACAGCCTGGAACCAGTTTTAGAATGTCCTCTACTGTTGGACAAAGATAGATTCCTACTTTGTGGAATTAAAAGCTTATAAAATGTAGGCAGGGCTTTCTTTAAGAACACAAATACATTATCAAGACAAAATTTAGTTTAGGGCCTTGGGAGAGCCCCAAGCAAGTGAGAGGATCAACCTAAAAGTTAAGCTTCGTTAGCTTCATGGTAAATATGCCTGTGCCTCTGAGAATGAAAGGGAACAATTAATGATAGCCGTATATTTCTATCGTGGAACACTGTGGTTAATAAAAATGTAGTTTATTCAGCTGAAATAATTTTTTAAAGTTTTTACTTTGACATATTTGTAGACTTACAGAAAAGTTGCAAAAATAGCATAACTAGTTTCTATATATGCTTCACCAAGTTTCCTCTAATATTTAATATTTTACACAGCATGGTATAATTATCAAAATTAAGTTAACATTAGTACAATACTATAAACTAAAATATCAACCTTATTATTCAGTTTTCACCAGTTTTTCCATTCATTTTCTTTTTCTGTTCCAGGAGCCAATCTAGACTGGCACAGTACATTTCATTGAGATGTCTTCTTAGTCTCTTCCAACCTGTGACATTTCCAGTCTTTCCTTGTCTTTCGTGACCTTGACACTTTTGAAAAGTACTAGGCAATTATTTTGTAGACTGTCTCTCAACCTGGATTTTTCTAATATTTTCTAATGAATGGATTGAAGAGTTATATTTTTAGCAGTAATACCACATAAGTGATATACCCTCCTCAGCATATCATATCGAGGTACATGATATCAATTTGTTAATATTGACCCCTTGATTAAGAGAGTGTCTGCTGAGTCTCTCCATGGTAGAGTTTTTTTTTTTCCTTTGAAATTAATGAATATCTACAAATATTCCATTTCTCTTCAAACTTTTGCTAATTTTAATATTCATCTATGAATTATTTAACTAGAACTAATGGTAATTTGCTGTTTTCCTCATTCCTTCTTCATCTATTAAAATTGTTCTGTAAGACAGCAATAAATACTAGAGACAAGATTCACCATTTATTTGTTCAATGACATTACATTCAATAATGTATATTTATTTTATGGGATATTTATTTTATTTTATGGGTTATAATTTAGTATTATTTTTTTCTTTCATTACTCAAATTATTCCAGTTTTGGCCATTGGGAACTCTTTAAGTTTAACTCCTCTGTCAAAAGCAATTTTAAATATTTTATCTCTTGGTTTTTTCAAATATGTTGAAGAAAAGACACTCAACAATCATATTTCTTAAACTCTCTCTGTGTTCTCTCATATTCAATGACTTTACATACAAATAATTGCTACTCCCACACCTAAACCCTTAAGCGTGCCCCAATCCTCCCAGCCCTTGTGCCGTTGTGCTTCCTGGAGTCCTCCTTTGTACTTGACTACATTACTAAAGTCCAAGAATAGTCCCTCCTATGAACCTTGGAAGATGTGAGGAATGAATAAGATTGGCCAAGCATTATCTTTAGCTAACAGACAAAGGGGAAAAAATGACTAACATTTACTCAGCCTGTTTGCACTTACTAGACATACTAATAAGTCCCTAACAAACTTTATCTCTCACTACTTGCTTTATTGCCTATTTTAGAAAGGATGAAACTTAAGTGATTTGTTCAAAATAGCAGTACTAGTAAATCCTCTAAAGGATGATATGTCTCATAGAGTTGTACCAAGAACACTTTACCTATGTGGATTGTAAAGAATGGCTATGCTTTAAACTGACAGAATATTAGGGCTACTGGATGAGCAACTTCATGGAAATACACAGAGGATAGTTACAAAGAGATTGCCTCAATGTCCCAAATTTCAATATCATGAAATTTTACTTGTAATAAGAGGTTTTCTGAGGATTTGTTGGTCATAAAAGCACAAAATGAATAAAAATATTTATAAAATAAAGAAAACCAATTTTTAAAACTATCTTTACTTTAGAGAGAAAATTCCATGTACTTTCAGTTCTAAACAGAACTGAAAATGTGACAGAATTTGAGTAAAATCAGTTTTTGATGTTTTGCCAGGAAGAAAGAGAGTTTGAGTTGGGGGTACCTAATGCTTTTTTCCAACAATAATGAAAATTAAGCCCTTGATTTTTGAGATCCCTCACTCCAAATTTTACAAATGATGGATCACCTAGCAATCCATTTCTTTCAAAAGACATAATTAAAATTGTCCTTTCCTTAATTACTTTAGATAATTATGATTTATTTAAATATGTTGTGAACATACAGTGATTTAAGCTTATTCATCATAATGGCTTTTGAGGCAAGCCTAAAAATATTTTTACATAATATATGTTTACATTTTCTCATGTAACATATTCAAATGTTGCTTTCAGTGCCCATTCTATGCATATTGCTTATCAAGAGCGGATGGTATTGGCACTTATTTCCATAGGCTACCTACTTGAGAAGATAAAAAATTCTTTTATGTGAGAAATATCAAAGTTCAGAGAAAATTATTACAGAAATGAAAAATGATATACTATGATGCCATGTTACATAAAACTCGCAGAAGACATTTTTGAGATACACCATACCACCATACCACATCATAACATATACATATATGATACCTATACATGTGGGAACTCTGTTATAGATTCTAAAATAAAAGGAAATAACCTCTGTCTTCTTTGGCTCCATGGAATTGCTGCTTCTCCACAGAAATATATCACTTTTTCCAAAGGCTAGCGCCAAATTTCAGAAGAGTATGGATTAAGTCTGGGAGGAATTTGTAAGAAAAAGCATTAAAAAATGCCTCAAGAAATAAGATGAAGTCTTGGATATTTTGAAATGATTGTTCTGAAGTGTAGAGCAGGTAAGATCTTCAGGCAGGGAACAACTTAAACAAAAAGTGGGAAAATGTAGGATATGAATAGAGAATAGTATAATGAGAGGTAAATTTAGGAAAGTAGACTCTAATTATATTGCCAAACTAAGGCATTTGCATTTTATTCATAAGCAGAGAAAAGCCATTGAGAGTTTTTTTTTTTTTTGAATAGTAAAAGGATATGATCAGAAGTATACTATAAAATTCTGAATTCGACACCAGGAAGATTGGACAGGGAAGATATTACAAACAGGAAGGATGTTCAGAAAGTTACTTGAAGTAAAAGGTAATAAATATTTTTAAAATTTATTAGTTAAAAAGTAGAATGGGGAAGATAAATGAGAAAAGTATCACTAAGTTAAAATCTGCAGGATGATTTGTTCATGAGTTAGTAAGAAATGTTTTTCCTTTAAAAAAATAAACACAGCTATTTTTTTATATTGATGAGGAAAACTGAATCAAAGGACCTAAAAGTTTTTCATGTACTTTTCACAGATCATTTAAAATATATATATTGAAAGACCATATATTATAAATAGATAAAAATCAATTGCTCATTAAGAAGATACAAAAAGTTCACTTGTATATACAACCCACATATTTTGATTTTGAATTTCTAATACATAAATGTATTTTTTGTACTGTTCATTTGCCATTTTAGCATGTGTTTAGATGTAATGTTTTACTGAAACATTAAATATAGCTCTTATCTCACCCTCACATTTGTTTTATCATATATCTACAATTATATTGTAAGATAATTCATTTAGGGAAAGAAAGAAACAATTTTTATACTTTTAATTTCCCCATAGCACCTAGAATAATTGGTTAGCTATAGCAGATGAATTAACATGTGCTTGTTTTTTGTCAGATTGAGCAAAAGATTGGTTCAATACGGAAGAGTAAGAAGCTTTAATGTCATAGGTACAATAGCAGCAATTATATTGGATATTTATCTTTGACACTGTCCCAAACTTTATGAATGTTGATGTTTGCAAAAATGCAATTTTATGTCAAAAGTTATCTTTATTCTCTTTTTTTTTTTTTGGAAGAGAATTCATGAAACTTGAACTATTTTCATTTTTGAGTCTATATGGATCAGGAGTTATGACTCATAATGGGGTCGAATGGAAGGCTAAAAACTTGAAACTGCTTACAATGAAAGTGAGTTTTCTAAGATTTCTGCTGGAGAAATGTTAGATATCAGGATCAAAATATTTAACATTAAGAAGAGAAAACAATGTACTTACATCAGTGTAAGTATATTCCTACTAAACTCTATTGCTATATACTTACATTTGAAATTTATACATATATACATATACATATATATGTTTTTATATAGGATTTCTACCTTCCTATCTTCTTGTGGCTCTGGAGATACAAAATAACATAGACCTTATGTTTTAGATGGGAGGACTTTATTAAACCACTTAGTTTGAAATAGCTACATCATAAAGCTCCTTGAGTATGCAACAATGGTCTCAAAATCATTTATATATATATATATATATATATATATATATATATATATATATATATATATATCCCTTCTTTAGAATAAGAGAGGCAATTTAACGTCACTTCTCTCTCCTATGAAATAGCATTCATTGAACAGCACTAGCACAAGCATCTTTCCCCCAAATTAGTTACTTTACAATTAGTCATTATCACTCTGACCTTCAAAACACTGTAGGAAGTGTTTTTGGCTTCTGTTTACATATTAAACAACTGCATCAATATTAAGCAAAGAAACAGCAAAATTATTCTGTTACAATCCTGGAACAAAGAAGCCTGAATTCCAAAGATTTACCATATACACAAATTCTACAAGGTGCTACTGAATTTATTGTATATAAGTCACTTATCCTTCTTAAAGAGTTTCCAAAGTAGCAGAGATAAAGTATGCATGTATGGGGTTTAGAAGATAGGTAAGAATTATGTGACTTTACATAATGGGAGAAAATCCTACATAAGCTAGAGACCCAACTTTGAAATTCATAATTTTACTTTATTCTTATGGCAGCTTAAAGGTAAATAGTTAGTGTCAGAACCAGAAATAGAAACTGCATTTTTAAGCTCTTTCAACAATGCTCACCTGAGCACAGTGAAGTCAAAGCAATGAAGGAGGCTGTTCATTAGTGGTGGAATCCCTATGGTTGATCTCAGGGACAATAGATTCATGGGAATCCAGATAGGAAACTTCACAGAAATTCAGAGTGGTAAGGATGTGAGGGTTCTTCCCATGAGTGAGTAAATATGCTTATACATTAATAGAAATGAATAAGAATTTCCTAAATGTTCTTGAAACCTACATAAAAAGGTGTTTCCCCCACCCCCACCCCCGCCTCCATCATGCCATACTGTTATTTAAAGTTAAAAATAGCACTAATAGAATCATTTCTGGAAGAAACACGAACTTGAATATATCCTCCCCCTCTAGACACTACATGGACTTGATTAGCCAATCCATGGTGTTTTCCTGTGAAGTAGAATAGTAATTGCCTGTTACTACTGTTCCATTACTAGTTTCAGTACATATTTTATTAACCAAGTGCCCATATGATAAAGTGCCAAAAGTTAAACTATGTTTCTCTGAACTTTGTTGTTTAGTGAAAGTTCTTTTCTCTCCAGGAAGAGTGTTGACCTCTCAACCTCTGGAACTAGAATTGTGCCCTACCTTTTGTCTTTTGCTTGCCTTGAGTTGATTACAGAAAAAGGGGGAAACATGCTGTCTCTTTGGTGTCCCCCACCAAATCTTACATAAGGTAATAAAATAAAGTACCGCATGTTACATGTTTGGACTATTCTCTGAATAACAAGCCATAAAATGAAAAAGTCCTCAAGTCCTCCAAAACCCAGCTTGCCCCCTGCTCCTAAAACACCAGCATCCCCTTCCTGATCCTTTGATGAGAAGTGTGACCCCAAATCACTTGTGCTAACCTGGTTAGTTCTCTCACTTCTAGTTTTCAGCTGTGTTATGCAACTGCTAAAACTTGTAGTGGTAAGAGGAGTTGGTGTAAAGGTTACAATTCCCTAAACATTCCTAATTCTTGCTCCTCTAAGTACCTACCAACGAAGCCTTTATGAACTGTGTAAGGGAAGTTTGGATCAACTTTATGGAGAACAGGGAATCCAGGGATGAGCTCGTGCATATTTTCCAAAATGACTGGAACCAAAGAATGATGAAAGGTTACAAAATATTTATGCTGTCAACTTTATTTTGGGGGTTGTATAGAAACTATACTATTAACGTGACTTAAAACATAGTGAATTCTGACCATGAAAATAAACTGCTTTTAAATTATTCCATCACTGGGACACTGGTTATGCCTGGGTACAAAGAGTCAGTTAAAGATACACTGTGACAAGGAGATTTTATAGAGTGCCAAAGCCATGCTAAATTTATTTCTTTTAATTGTGTTCCATACTCTCCTTTTATGAGTATACCCATATAAAATGGTACATAATACTTAATGAATACAGGCCTGTAAGATCTTCTGGATTTAAATTCTAAGTATGTACATGAATGGAGTTCAATAAAATTATTTTATTGGTGTGAAGGCAAGCACCCACAGATGCTTTCCTACTTCTTTGCAGTTTAATTTTTTTTTAACACAGAATCTGCTATGGGAACAGAGTTATTAATGTTGCCTGTCTCACAAGCAAAGTCTACTCGCAGAATTTACAGCTAAAAACACAGCTCCAATCAATTCCTACTGTGTCTTAACATCATGTTTTTCACCCCTATCTCATTCTTTTGTTAATTAAATAAGATTTTTTATTTTCTGGCTCACAATTCAAAGAGCTCACAGAACTTCACTAGGTCAAAATTCAAAGGCTTTGTACTATTTTTATGTTGAAAAAGAATCAATTTAGTTTAGTAAGAGATTATGTGCAGAGAGTAATAGTCTAATCGGAGACCTGAGAGCTTTGAAATATTTAGTTATATTTCTATTTCAAGTTATTGCTCTTATCAGTCTTTTTCCCCCATTAAACTGTGATCAGAGTAGAGAATGCCTTTTATAAATGGTTTAAATGCCAAGAAACGATCACTAAGAAATACAAAGGTTGATAACAGGATTTGTGTAGATGGGTTAACAACCAAGTAAAAATCCATTAGTGCATTTTAATAATACATATTCAATTATAACTCAGCTGAGCCAGACCATTCAGTCATTAAACGACAACTGTAACATGTGTACTTGTTCCTTTAACAGATAGCATACATGCCCTCTTCAACTGCTTTGTTCAAACATACCACGTGGTCATTTGTCAAAGCTTGTTTTTAAGTACCCTTACTCTTCATTCATTTAGGGGTCCAGGCTACCCAATCTCGTCTGACCTTCAATTTTTTTTTCTAAGAGCTCTTGCCTGAACTTCTTTTTAATATATCTCCTCCACTGAAGCTCATGTTCAGTGCTGCGAACTGAGACTAAATTTTTAAATAGAATATTTACAGCTGATATAGAAGTAAAATAGAAGTAAACACTCCTTGAAACCAGAAGTTGCAGTCCTTTGAATATTTTGTTTAAAAAAAATTTCTGATGTCATTTGCATTTAGTTAAAAGCACTTTGCTTAAATGCCTGAAAGTATATTCGGTGAAATAAGTATGAAACTCTCAGAAACACTGGTGATATAAAACTAGCAACAAAATGAATTTTCCCCTACCTTGTTGGTCCATCGTATCAGTTGAGTCCACATCTCAGTGTAGTACATAGAGGTATTGCCATCTTACGTCATCTGAGAGGAGATGTATTCAGCAAAGACAACTGGTACATGAGCTTAGAGGTAGAACCTTCTGAAGCCCAGCAAGCTGGATCAGATCTTCACACCATGTTGCATTATGGACATCTCTAAGTGGGCCTAATGAAGAGGAGAAATTGACAGTGGGTGAATTCCTTCGTCCATTTTTTAGATTCTCTGCAAGCTTACTACTTGGTCTAACATCCTCGTTTGCCCTGTTTTTGATGGAAGAAGGATGAAAAGTACTCTTCTGTAGCATAATAATAGTGGGGAACAGAGACTTTATTGTAGCACAGCCATCCTCATTTGTTTATACATTGTCTATGGCCAATTTTATACCACAATGGCAAAACTGAGTAATTGCAACAGAGACCAAATGTCCTACAAATCTTTACAGAAAAAGTGTGCCAAGCCCTGCTATAGAGGGTTTGGACAGGAAGATACAAAGCTGATTTTCTTCCCTCAATTTAGAGACCATTCCAAACCAGAAACAAACCACTTTTTCCCTCAAAATAATAATTAGATAATGCATGTAGTTCTAGGTCATAATTGTATTCCCTATATATTGCACTTGCATACTTTGTGCTTCTAACTACATTAATTTTGCTTAATTATTGAGAAAGTATTCATCGTGTTAATAAGAAGAACTAAGTTTTTCTACTCAACTGGCTTAGAGTAAATTG
Source organism: Pteropus medius (assembly GCF_902729225.1). Lineage (NCBI taxonomy): Eukaryota > Metazoa > Chordata > Mammalia > Chiroptera > Pteropodidae > Pteropus > Pteropus medius. Next base: position 33,725,186 of record NW_024349800.1, read on the forward strand.
AATATAAAAGTATTCCTGATAGTACTTCTATCAGGAATGTCACAGAAAAACTCATATTTCTGCTTCCTCTTAAAATTTAGAACAGCAGACAACCTAGACCTGAATTCCCAACTGACAATAATTGACTGTAGCTGAGTGGGTATTCCCCAATCAGCTGGGCCTGTGCCTTCCAGAGAGCTCCAGTTGATACTCATTCCACATATGTACATGCACTTATCATTCTGGCCCATGGCACTACTCCTGTGGGCATCTATGTTTAGGATGATCTCCACTCCAGTTCTTAGCACTTGCTGAACATGTGCATGGCCACATGTGCCAGGACTATAGTTCTAAAAGTTATTTCAGAGTACTCCAAGGCCTTATATACTTTAGAGAGGCCAAATTTTGGCCTCTCAGGATTACCAATAAGTTTCATGTGTAGCTTCCAATCAAACCAAAGCACTTATGAAAAAGGTGCTTAACAAAACCAGAACTCTCATATACTAAACTTGGCTGTAAAATTATTTTGTTCTATTGAGTCCAAAAAGAAATAGGAACCATTAAAACCAAACCAGCAAGACGTATAATATTAAGAGAGACTAGAAAATGAGAAACTATGAACATGAGTATGTATGGCTACAAAAGTTTTAGAATTCCTAGAAAGAATAAGAGAGCAGATATACTACCCGAGGCACCCCAAAATTAAGTGCTCTCATTGTTCCTCTAAATAAGAAAGATATTATCCAAGAAATGTATGGAGATTTTCTTACCCTTGCTCAGTGGGAAACAGTTCTGCAGTCTGTCAAAGGGGTACTGACTGTTTCACTTGGTGGCCTTGCATTATTCCTTCCACTTTTGCCAGCTAATCCATGTGGTTCTTATTGCTCATTCATTGGCTTGGCTTAAGCAGGAGTGAGTGAGCGAGTGAGTGAGTGAGTGAGTGAGTGAGTGTGTGTGTGTGTTAGTTAGTTAGTTAGTTAGTTAAAAAGGAAGAATGGGACTGAACTCTTTTGCCTGCTTGGGAGAGATAAGCCTCACAAACTGACAAAAGCAGACAAGAGGATTAGAGTTATGAAGAGCTATGGGGACAACAGGGAGAAGGAAAACAAATACAAGAGAAAATGTTTCTGCCTCATTTTCAAGATCAATGTCCACGTCCTTTAACTAATTGACAGTAAGGCCAAATCTAACTGTAACTCTAATTCTCTCTATCTCTCTCTCTCTCTCTCTCCCCACTTTCCCTTTACCTCCCTCCTTCTCTCCCGCTATGTATCCCTCTAATTTTTGTCACACGCACTTTTCTTAGAGCAGAAGAAAACTAAATGTCAAATAAGGAAGAACAAAGAAAACCCAGCCCTCAGTGACAAAAAGTTAAATGTTTGTGTTTAAAATCAGAAGAGAGAAAAAAAATGTTCAGGGTGCATATTTTTATCAATTTTCTAGACTAAAGATTTCTCCTTGTTCATTAAATGATGCTAATACTTCTTTACTATGTCAGGATGCAGATTCCTCCTCCTATACGAGAAACCCATCCCATGATTCTCGAATGGTAAGAATTTGTAAACTTGGCAGAGTGAGAGGTGTCCTCAGATCTCTCCCCTTGAAACAACAATAAACTGAACACCAAAAACTCAACAAAAAACACTCAAACTGCACAACAGCATGTCTGAGCGTGGGATGTGCGCATAAGAGCTACCACAGGTCAGAACCCCGGGTGTCGGGTGGTGGGCTCGGAGAAATAAAGAAGTTGCCTCTTGAAGCTGCTGGAGCTCCTTGCAGGATGAGGGGGAGGGGTGACGGTGTGGCAACTTCCTTGATCAGCCTGCCTGGAAGTGCCAGAACTTCTAGCAGCCAGCAGCAGGGCCCAGTCATCAGAGCAGAAAGCAGAAAAGTGGGAATAGAACCGCAGAGAAACAACAGTTGATTTTTACTGGCCCGGGTTGCAAAACCGAGGCTGAGCCGCAACCCCTAATCTCTAACCCTGTGGGCCCTTCCCCCCATATCCTCCAAGACCAAACACCACGGAGCCCCAGGGCATTCTGAGCCTACACTACCGAAACTGTTTGCTAACACTGACAGGGACTAAAACTGAGAGTAGCAAGTGTAGATTAAATATCTACAAGAAAATAAAAAAGATATTTAGGCTTTATATAAAACAGGGCTCCAAGAAGCTTAGATGTCACCTACTGGAAACCAAAAGAAAAGTGCCTTCTTTGCAGCTGGCTAAAGAGAGACCTTTATATAATTAATTTTCTTTCTGGAAAAACAACAGAATATACTTTCATTAATGCCCCGGAGCAGAAATAGTCCATTAAACACCATGAACAACCAAGGTGACAAGTCATCTCAGAAAGAAAGAGAAAAATCTCCGGAAAATAAGCTTACAGACATAGAAATATGAGACTTAAATGACAGAGAATTCAGGATGGTACTTCTGAAAAAACTCAATGAGATCCAAAACAACTCAAATCAACAGTTTCAGGAATTGAAAAAACAACTAGATGAGCAGAGCAAGGAGACTGAAACTCTCAAAAAGAAACTAATAGAACTTTTGGAGATGAAGAACACACTGCAAGAGTTGAAAAATGAAACAGCAAGCTTGAAAAATAGAGTCGACCAAATGGAGGAAAGGATCAGTGATACTGAAGACAGAAATCTAGAAATAAATCAGAAGGAAGTAGAGAGAAATGGAAGAATGAAAAATAAAGAAAGAGAATTACAAGAACTAGTTGATACCAACAGGAGAGGAAACATAAGAATAGTGGGCATTATCGAAGGCGAGGAAAAGGAACAGGGACTAGAAAGCATTTTCAGACAAATAGTGGGTGAGAATTTCCCAAATCTAAGGAATGAGCTAGAGCTTGGAATTCAAGAAATCAACAGAACATCCAATTATCTCAACCCACAAAGTCTTTCACCAAGACACATTGTATTAAAATTATCAAAAATCAACAACAAAGACAGAATTCTCAAGGCAGCCAGGGAGAAAAAAATGGTAACTTATAAAAGTAAACCCATTAGATTATCCTCAGACTTCTCAGAACAAATCTTACAAGTCAGAAAGGAATGGAATCAAATATTTAAACTATTAAGTGAAAGGAACTACCAGCCTAGAATAATGTATCCAGCTAAGCTCTCTTTTAGATATGAAGGAGAAATTAAGACCTTTCCGGACATACAAAAATTGAGAGAATTCTCCACTACGAGGCCTGCACTACAGGAAATTCTCAAATGGTAAGAATTTGTATTTTTTTTCTTAACAACATTTGTCTGCTTCTTCTTACATGTATATTCTTAATATCTGTATATAGAACTAAAATTTTTTAAACTTCTTGTGTTATTTTATAATTACACTGTGTAACCATGTATATTTCACGCTGCACAGTATTTTAGAATAAATTAAATGCTATGTGATGAAATCTATGTTCTGAAATGTTATGAATAAAAAAATAAGATCTAGATAAGACTTACATGTAAAGTTGCTCATATTCATTCCAACTTCTATGTCCTCAAAAAATGCTTCACAAGACCTAAGCACAGAGAAGGAAAATGATTGAGAGAACTATAATGGGCTTGACTATTCCAATAATTGATCCATGGAGGAGAAGCTAGCAGAAGACACTTTCGTAAGGAGGAAAACTAAGTGATTGTAGTAACATGGAAGACAAGAAAATGTTTCCAGAAAGAGGAGTTTTAAACTTCTTTGGATGAAGCCGTGAGACTGGATAAGGGCAGACAGAGACTTGACAAGATGTGGACTGTTGGTGGCCTTGGTGAGAACAGTGTCAGTGAAACGGTGGGAGAATAAATGCTGCTGGAATGAGTCAGAGGAGGAAGAGATGTGAGGAAACAGAAGGAGCCAAGGCAAAACAACTCCTTCGAGATGGTTTGTTGTGAAGGGGACATGGACATAGATTAAGGGAAGCAAAGGGTTAAGGGATTTTCTTTCAATATGGGAATTACAAAAGCGCTTTTGTATACTAAAGGAAAGAAACCATTACAGAGAAACAAATGAATAATGCGACAAACTGAGGGTGTTAATCAAGAGTTCTTGTACAGGCAGGTAAGGGTAGAATTCAAGACAAATGTAAAAGAGTTGGCTTTAAATGAAAGACAAGAAAACTATTATAATTGGAGGGAAATCAGAGATAATGGTTATGCCCACGTGATCCTTTTTAAACTGTGATTCAGTTCATGTCACACTTCTGCTCAAAATCTACCCATGGTTTCTGATCTTCCTCAAGCCAAAGTCCCTACTATGACCTACAAAGCTCTAGATGACCTGGCTCTCTAGTAACTCTCTGACCTGATCGCTTACTGGACGTCTATCTTAATCTGCCATAAACAAACTAACCTTCTCACTATTCTTCAAACACAGCAGGTATGTTCCCTCTGCATATGTGCTTTGCATGTACAGGCATGTTCCCTCTGCATATTTTCTCTGACTAGAAAAATCATTCCTCAGATATGCATGTGGTAATACTTACTCATCTCTCTCAAGTTTTTGCTCAGTTGACCCTTTTCAATTACATTTTAAATTTAAAATATACTGTATATTCTGCACCCACCCACCCTCCCCCACCCCCCGCTCCCTTACATATATCGCTCTCCCTTAAAACTCCTACTTAACCATACCTGGTTCTGTTTTTTTCCCATATAACTTATTGTCTTCTGTATACCACATCTCCCTTATTCATTGGTTTTTGTCTTATTTCCTCTCCTAGGATATTAGCCTCATATGGGTATAATGTCTTTTCAACTTTGTCTGATGTATTCCCAGTGCCTGAAATAACCTAAACTCAAAAGAATAGTTACCGAATAAATTCATGAGAACTTTTGGATGTCTGTCTAGTATTCTATGTTGTGATTTAAGCCATTCATCTTATATTTGCATTCTCAGGTAATTATAATAAGCAAACTCAGGTTTAAATATATACATTCCTAATTATTGCCTTGCTCTGCTCAGATCAACCTCTGATCCCTCTGTCGTGTTGTGTGTGCCCCTCTCCCAGCTTCAGTGGGTTTTGCATATACTGCTAGCACCTGAGACTTCTGCAAACTGCCCTTGGGCTCCTGGAGCTGCTTTGTCCACATGGAGCAAATAGTTAGAAATATTCTAAGCTAATGCAGGTGTGGGAATATGAAAGCCCAGCTCCCAGCCTCAGGCCAGGACAAACTTTGAGGCATAATTTATACCACAGAGTCACTTTCTATCATCAGGCTGATATGATATGGGACTTTGCCTTATTTTGCCCTCTTGCTTGGATTATTTCTCTTCCCTATTCCTCTTCCTCTATTCTTTCCTAGTTTCTCCTGGAGCACTTTCATAAAAAGTCACTTACATATGAATTCTTATTTCAGAGGCTGCTTTGGGAGCTTGACCTAAGATATACTATCTAGGAGACTAACACAAGATAGTTGATTTATGTAGGCTATATTTCTAGAAAAATAATCGTTGAGTAAGGCAAAATTTATATTTTAAAAGTTCTTGACCCAACATGAACTTCTAATGAAGCATGAGCCTCAAGGAAAGAAAATAAAAGTAACTGTATGATATATATTTTATTTGATTGACAAAAATCTAACGAATGTGATATCTGGTAAATGAATATTGCAGATTCCCAAGAGTTTCAGGTCTCTCAGAAATGTAAAAGTTCCTGACTCCTGAATCCAAAGTATATTTCTGTACACGTTTCTCTAATTTCTCATTCAACAAATAATGTTTCAAGAATGACACACACACATGCACATACATTTTCTGGTTTCCATTCATGAGGACTTCACAGTTTAATCATGGAAATGAAATGAATGAACACAGATGACTACATTTAGGCAAATAACAATAAGTTTCTCCTTTTGATGGTCTAGCCTTAATAGAGGCACAAAATTAATAGTATTGGGGATGTGGCTATTGTCCTTTCAGGTACCTAACGGGGAGTTTAACCAAAAGATGAATAAAGAACAGACATTTATTCCTAGGCTAAGTGGTCAAGTAGGAAGAGAAATGTAAAATTTATTAAGGAAATCACAACTTCTCCAAGGAGAAAAATTACTATTTCTTTTCCGTGAATAATTATTCCCTGAATGATGTCCCATTTTTAATTCTTTGAGCACCTATGTAGCTGCAATTATCCCTATGCAGATAAGTGAGATGATGGGGTAGAGGAAATGGTATTGTGCTACCTTCATTTTTTTAAAATAAATAAGGGTGCTTACAATGTTTTTTATAACTGATTTCTTCACACATACCACGTGAGACTACAGCTGAATAGCTGTTAAATGGAGCAAAAAAGAACACCACAGCTGCATTAATGAGAGTTATCTTAAAAAATGGCTGTAGAATTACTCCTGGACTTACTTTCCAAAATCAAATCACTTACTGTTCACTAAATATTAAGGAAAATTATTTGTCTGCAATTAAAGTAAGAAGGTTTTTCTCTTTGTTCATGCTTCAAATACCTCTGTTTGTTCTTCGATGAGAGCCACATCCTTGAAAGCTCAGAATACATGAAATATTTCTGGGTAATCTTCTTTGATTAGAACTGTTCAGTCAATATAATAAGGCAATTGAGAAATATTTAACTAAAACTATAAAAATATTCAGCCATATATTTGAAAATTCTAACTATTAATTCCACTCATTAATCTCCATTAAAATTCCAGTGCTTTAAATTAATTCACCCAAGGCTATAATATATTAAGCAAATGTCTAATGATGTATTTCTGTGTTTCTTCAACAATGCATGTTTGGTTCCCTCCTCTCTCTCGCTCTCTGGCTTTCTCGTTCTCGCTCTCTCTCCCTCTCTTTCTCTCTCCTTCTCTTTCTCTCTTCTCTCTGTCTCTCTACAGTTTACTATGTGACACACATATTTACTATGTGACCTTGGGCAGTTTACTTAATCTTTTTGCACCTCATTTTCCTCACCTGACCTATAATGCAAAAAATAATAGTACAATTGCTGTGAGAACTTACTCTATTTAGGATTTATACTGATCAAACTCTCAACTTCAATCTCTAAATTCTTTATAACAGGTCAGAGTATCTCTACAAAGACCTTGGAAGCCAAGGGCCAAGAGAGGCCAAGAGAGACTGAGAAATAGAGAGAGCAGCACATTCACATTCCCTTGGAAACTTGTAAAAGAATCTTATCATTTTGGTGGCTCTTATAACGCTCCACTTGTGTCTCAAATTTATAGCCTGATATTCAAAGATTTAATTAATATTATTCTCACTCATCTTTCAGCCCTACATACTATGACTTCTATGTGCTTTTTCCAATAGATTATTTCCTGTACTCTGAATTTTTTCAGCTTTACATCCACTTCTTGGCATATTTTTATTGAGCCTCATTGCTTTTTAAAATAATCACGTTCATGTTTTAAAACTCATCCTAGATTTTTCTCTTTATAGAGGCACAGACTTATTCTGGTATTTATATATATCCACTTTCATTTCCTGTCCTCCTCCTCTTAGCAAACACAAATGAATTACTTATGACCTCTTCATCAATTGAACTTCATAGAAATCTTGTGGCTCCATCATTGTGACTACTTGTGCCTATATCTTTGTACCAAATTGTGACTATATCTTTGCAATATAGTCAGTTATATTCTTGTCTTCTCTCCTCTATTAAGTTTAAAATTATTTGAAATAGAGCTGATGCTTACTTATCTCTGTTTCCTTGGAAATGCCTACCACCACCGCCTTGTTATAAATAAGACTATAATACCTATTAAGCGATTAGAATTAAATTGAGCTATTCTTCTCCTCACTGAGCAATTCAGAGTCCAAAACTGCCCATATCCATCCTTCATCAATAATCTATCAACTCTGTAACTGAAAACTTAGTCCGTATCCTCCCACGCCATCCTTGTTGCTCATGTTCTCAGCATCGAGCACCTATCTGCAGTATGAATTGCCAGAAGGGAAGAAAGACTTTGATTATAGTTGTCACTTTTTTGCTTTGTTGGCTTCTGCAAGGTTTGTTTCTTTATTGAGGCATTCTCCCAGTAGCCACATACCCCACTAATGTTTACACTTATAATTATTCATGTCATTTGCAAATTTATTTCACCTCTCATTAGAATGCACTAAAATGTTCATACTAAAATAGAACAACAAAACCAATAATACATCACATACAATCCACTCAGATAATCTGATAAGAGCAGAGGGTTTGAATTTCAAAGGGAGAAAGACAACTGAAGTTAAGACAGGTTATCGTGTTGCCTTTAGTAATTTGTTTGAAGAGAATGAGTGCTGCATCTAAAGTTGATGCTAAGGAAAAAAATAAGTGAGAATTAATCATGGGAGGATGTCATGGTGCAGAAGAAGGTAGAAACCAAGAGGTAATTGATATTTTTTTTAAAGGGGCCTCAGATTAACTTTGCCCACAGGAGTTTGTGAAATAGAAATCAGAACCTAATAGTGACAGTGACATTTCTTTAAAAATTCCATCATCCTTGTTATCTGAAACTCAGGAGTTGTATGCTTTCAGACCCTCTAAAAACTATGGCCCTGCAAGGGGGAAATGACTCCTGAAGTTTTTCAGCAAAGAGGTGGCTTTATGTATCCATTCTAGAAACATCTAAAAAGAATCTACTATATGCCTTGCTCTCTACTAAGGTCTGGGGGACACAAAAATAAATAAAATAGATAAACTTCCTGTTTGCATGAACTTCCTTTCTAGTGATAGGAGACAAACAGGAAAGCAATATCAATAAAATGTATATGTTAAAATAAGAATGATTTTACTGAGAATATGACAGTTAAGCAGACACCTGAAGAAAGGGGAACTTCATTTACATAATTAGGAGAAGAGAATTTCATGCAGAAGTGCAAAGGATCCAAGGAATGAATGTGATTGGTTTGCACCAAAAAAAAAAAAGCAAGAAAGCCATTCTGACTGGAATAGAATGAATAGAGAACAAAAGTAGTAGGAGATGAGGCCAAATCACAGAAAGTTTTGTAGGTCATTCTTGGGATACTGGCCTTTGTCTGAATGATACAGGAAGGAAAGAAAATTTTGAGTAGAGGAAGTGACACAAGAGGATTTATATTTTAACAGAAGCATCACCTGCTTTGTTCAAAATAGACATCAGGAGAGCAAGGGAAGAATCGATGAGACTTATGAGAAGAGTTATTACGAAAATTTAGGCAAGAGAGGCAGAACCTTTCAACAACTTTGTAGTAATGGAAGGAGTGAGACGTGGTTGGAATCTAAATTTATTGGTAAATCTAATGGGTGGATATAAAAAAGGATTCAAGGATGATTTCAAAATTGTAATTTGAGTGATTAGCAGTATTGATAAACAGAGTTTCCTTTTACTGGGATGAGGAACACATGTACAGAAGAGGGTAAAATAAGTGTGAGGGGAAGGAATTTCATAAGGTCAGAGTGTTTTGGGTTTGTACAGGGAACCTCAAATAGTTTGTTACATATGGCACAATGAGTGTGTAAGAAAACAATGGGAAATATAGTTGGACAAGTATTCTGGTGCCACATTCCATAGGCACTGGCACCACATTGGTACCGGGCAAGATTCTTAGAAGTCCTCTATCATTTCCTGAAAGCAAGGCTGATTTTCTTCAATAAGAGTTCCACATGGTGTTTGTCTCTTAAACATCAAAAGTCACACTTCAAACTCAAACTGGATCTTCATGTTTTCTGTTAAAACACTCTAAGGGCTCAGTCTGCTTTGTGTTACTGTCCCTTGGGCTACTTTTCCCTGAAACCTAGCTGTGGAAAGGAGAGTGGCTCTCCAGCTTTCTATTCCCTTTTGCTGCTGTCAAGGAAAACGAGAGGTATCTCATATTTCAGTGTTAATCACTGTAGTTAAAACGGCTAAGAGGTAAAAACAAAACAGACCAAAACTCCCCAAAAAGTCAAAGCTAAAGAAATCCTACAAAGCTTCCAGGTATAGTTATTGCTCTTTAGTTTTGACTTCCTTCTGAGATAAGTGTAAGGGAAGCTGAGACAGTTCGGTTTATCGGATGTTTCCCAACTTCCACACTGACTTGAAATGTTTGGCTATAGCTCCATGATGTACTACTATTTTTATTATAGTGAAAATAATAATAATTCAACTTAACAAACTGTTTTCCCAAATAGCAGGGATGTGTGGCAAGACCTAGAAGCCACATACCACCTGGTTAATTGGAGAAGCTGGGTTTCAGAGTCAGAAGCCTCTAGCAAAGTGAGAACGACCGCTCAGGTACTGACTAGATGGGGTCCAGATCCAAACCCCTTATTAATTTTAGGCCATAGCAGACCAACCAGATTCACAGAGTATTCCTTTACTAAACACACTGACAACTAGTTGAAGTTTAACCACAAGTGAATAGAAATTTGTGATTAAAAAAAAACCTCATTCATTTAAGTAGACAAAATAGTATAAAGCTTGCTGCTTTCAAAAGCAATTAAATGTACCAAAAGTGAAGTCAAGGCAATGAAAGGTAATAGTCTTAGAACTGAAGTACCATGATCGTTGTGGGGAAAACTTGTTTACTTTTACTTTTCTTTATGAGTCTGTCTTTGCTATTAACTGAATGTATAACCTTAGTTCAGGCAATTCACCTTTCTCTGTCTCATCCTTTTTTGAACTAGAATAATAGCATGAATTTTCCTTTTAAGTCATGCTAGGAAGAATGGACACTTATTACAAAGAACACTCAGTTACTGAAGCACTGCTTACACGAATATTTTCAATAAATATTTTAGAAGAAACACTCTGAATGTTAAGCATTTGAATTTGGCCTTGGAGGAATCTCTTAAGTTGTCTGTAGTTCAGTAGCTGAATGTGACTTAACCACATCAGCTAGGTTTTTTGTTTGTTGTTTTAGCTGTGGCAAACAATTATGTGGCAAATAGTAATCAAATAACCATATGGCAAGTAATCACGCTCACTGAAGGAAAGAGTACAGGACTGAGCCTTACAATGGGATCTCGCTTTCATTCAGTTGCAAAACATTCCTTTTTAAAACCCGTAGTAGTTACGGCCATGGCACCTTGAACAAGCCCGATCCCATCTGATCTCAAAAGCTAAGTCAGGCCTGGTTAGTACTTGGATGGGAGACCACCTAGAAAGACCAGGTACTGTAGGCTTAAAAATAAATAAATAAATGAGGGATTGTAAGCTGACAAGGTCCTTGAAGCAACCTGTGAGGGTTGCTTCGCCTAAAAAACTAATAATTAACTAATTAATTAATTAATTAATTAATAAAAACAAACCCCTAGTAGTAGAAAGATCTAATGTGATCTTTCCATTTATCTCAGTAGAGCACCATCCATATTTCCTCCCATTATTATCCTACGCCTTTCATGAAATCACAGCTAAATGAAATAGTAATAACTAGTTTAATGAGTACTTATTATGTGCCCGTGCTATGAAATTTTCCATTGCAGAGCTGAGGAAACTGAGGCACAAAGAGATTAAGTAAACCGCCCACTGTCACAGACCTAGTAAACGGCAGAGAGAAAAAGATAGAGAGGAGGAGAGGGAGTATAAAATCGCTTACAGGATGTTTAATAAATGCTTGCCTCTTCCTCTCTCTTCCACTCTCATTCTTTTGAACTCAAATATTAATTTATTTGGTATTTATTATTAATTCATACATCTATTCATCTATTTTTGGCAAATATCATCTGACTTTGACCATATGACAGGTACTGTATAAAGCACTTTGCTGACTTTATTTCATTGAATGTTCTCCACAATTATGTAAACAGTATCCTACAATTGTCTCCATTTTATGGATGGAGAAATAGGCTTAGTAATGTTAGGTAAATTGTTCAAGGCCATAAAGCCAGAAAGTTGAGGCATCTCACTGTTGTCATTTTATATTTGCTAAAGACAATTAGTGCTTTTATTTCTTTCCCAGAGTACTGCCAAATTTGTTTTATTGTACTAAAAACACAAAGGTTGCAAACTCCTCATGGGACAGAATCATGTACAGCCATAGCATTTTGTGTGTACTTAGGGTAGGTGCATAGTAAACTTTTGCTAACTGAGGTTACAGAGTAAATAGTATCTATATTACATAATTGAGGATACCAATTTTATAAAATGTTTAAATAATTTCCTTAACATCTAGAAGGTTAATATAATGTATCATTCAAATCATGACACTTCTGAAATTGGAAAGTTGCATAGGGACACTGGCCTAAACCAGGACTGTTGTGGGCTAATCTAGATGTAGTTACCCTATTAACATCACATAACTAATTAGTAAAAGATTTTCCAGAGCCTAAACATTTTATACAGGAAGGAACAGTAGAAAAAATGTTATTTCAACACCTTACCATTCCTTTCTCGATAGCAAAAAAAAATCTTTCACTTTTTTCTCTTGGCAGAAGCAGAGATGGAGAGTGTTACATTCTTCATGGAAACGTCTCAAATCTTTATAACTTAACATTTAGTAATAACTGATGCAGATATATCATCCAAATAATTTCTGTAGGTTTAAAGAGTGAATGAAAATCTGCAGCCTGTCCAAGGTTTCTAAAACATCAAGCATTTGATAAATGGATATTACCTTTATATAAACCATTTTAATTTCTTAGCTTTTATTTTTTAAAAAAAATTATTAAATTTATTGGGGTAACATTGGTTAATAAATTATATAGGTTTCAGTTGTGCAATTCTATATCATCTGTATGTTGCATTGTTTGTTCACCACCCAAAGTCTAATCTTTTCCCATCACCATATATTTGACCCCCTTTACCCTTTTCTACCTCCCCTAGCCTCTCCTATCCTTCTGGTAGCCACCTTACTGTTGTCTGAGTCTATGAGATTTTGTTTATTTGTTTGTGTTGTTTATCTATTATTTTCATTTTGTATCCCATATATGAGTAAAATAAAATGTTTCTTGACTTTTTTACATCTGACATATTTCCTTTACCATGGTATTTTCGAGATCTATCCATGTTGTCACAGACAAGATTTCATCTTTTCTTATGGCTGAGTAGTATTCCATTGTATATATATGTACCATCCAATCATCTATCAAATGACATTTTGGTTGTTTTCACATCTTGGCCACAATGAATAATGCTGCAATGAACATGGGGCTACATATATCCTTACAAGTAAATGTTTTCAAATTTTTCAGATACCCAGAAGAGGGGTTGCTGGGTCTTATAGTATCTCTATTCTTAATCTTTTGAAGAATCTCCATACTGTTTTCCATAGTGGACCAATTTACATTCCCACCAGCAGTGCACGAGGATTCCTTTTTCTTTATAATCTCTCCAACACTTGTTATTACTTGTCCTGTTGATGATAGCCACTCTAACAGATGTGAGATGGTATCTCACTGTGGTTTTCGTTTGCACTTCCCTAATAGCTAGTGAAGTTGAACATCTTTTCATATATCTGTTGGCCATTTGTATGTCTTCTTGGGAGAAGGTTCTGTTCAGATCCTCTGCCAATTTTTTAATTGGATTTTTTTTGTTGTTGTTCTTGTTGAGTTGCATGAGTTCTTTATATATTTTATATATTAACCCCTTTTTGGAGTGTTGTTTGTAAATATCTTCTCCCATGTGGCTGTTAACCTTTATTATTTTTATATTCTGCAGGCACACAACCCACTTTATCATCTATAATCTATCTATCTATCTGTCTGTCATCATCTTCATAGCAAGCTAGGGAATGGTAAATCTGAGTGTGCAAATAAAGTGACTACCAATTAAATAAAGCTGGAATCATTTGTAAATCATAATACTCAGGCCTTCCTTAAAATATATACATATATAGTGAATAATAGACAAAACAAAGGTCACCCAATACACAGTGTCAGTTTTCACTTTGAAAAAATTAAAAAGCAGGAGATCGTGCAAAATTTCCCTGAGTATCAGTTATGCCAAAATGATATTATAGCATGTAGGAAACTGATCTAATTGTGGCTTAACAGAAAATAATAACTGGTAGCGTCCCATTTGAAAATAAATATTTCTGGTATTCTTGCTTTAGAAACTACTACAGGCATAGCTTATTAAGGAATTAGTTCCTGACTAGGTAAGCACTAAAAGCTCAATCACTGTGTGATGAAATAGTTATTTTCAAGCAGCTGCAGGAAAATCCAGTAAATCCAAAAAATTGGGGAGGTGATGTGTGGAGGCAGGCAAACTGAACATCTAGTGCATTTAAGCTATATAATTAGAGATGAATGGTGTCCACTGGGAACCTGGAAAGACTGCAAAGCTCAGACCTAGGCATATAGCTGGTATGAGCAAGAGTAATAACTCTGTTTGTATTTTGTGTTTTCTAGCTAAATTGCATTTGGAGAAAAATTTATAAAGTCTTTCTTAACTGCCCAACTAGAATTTGTGCACGGAATGCCTCTTATAGCTGTCATACCACTGATTTCAATAACATACACACAAGCACACAGCAACACACACGTGTACACACACGTGTGCACACATGTATATACACAGAGCGCACATGCACATACATTGTACACACATGCATATACGAATGCATACTCGAACACACATGTACATGCACATGCACACATATGCACCTTGTACACCTCAGAAATGTTTCTCAGTTAATAATAGATCCTAGCAACACTTTTAGAGATAGAGAGGAAAATATTTTAACATGGGCACTTTATTTATGGCCAGTGTTAATGTTATCCATGTCTTCCTGATTGGTAGAGTGCATAGATTAGCATCAACAGGCTTACGGGGCTTAATGGCCATGCAGTGGATGAGAATTTTCCACCTTTTAAATTCTCCTCCTACAAGAGTGGCATTTTCTCCATGAAAAGTTGAAGAAAATGAACTAAAAATAAGATACTCCTTTTACAGAACTGGTCGGTGAATGTGATTCTTTTAAGAGAGTTCTCTCAAAGTGTTTCATTTCGCACGACTACTCCACAGGACATGTCCTGATTCAAATGCTTAACACCTAAGGTGAAACTTGTCTTCTGCATTCAGAATCTGGTCCAGGCACTTTCATTCTAAGTCTTCAGGAACATTATTTCCAAAAATCTCATTTGAAAAGACTACTGCTACTTATACCATGAAAATACAAAAGTTCCTTTATAAAATAGCTGCATGGGAGACTTACCTTAGCCATGATCTTTTTTCTCAAGCTCAGACTGAATTAGATATAGCCACTAGACTGGAGGATGAGAAAATGAGTTTAAGTGGTTCACGGTTGGAGTTTCGAAAAGCTCTATCCCTTAATCCCCAAGCCAACACCCTTCCTTATAAAAATAAAAAAAACTCTACATGTTATATAAACAACTTGCTTTATTTCCCAGAAGATGGTGAAATCTATGTGTTTTACTATTCATTGAATGTTCAGCATATGTAGTACTGGATCTACAATAGGCAGACTAAGTCAGTAATTAAGAAATGAATAGTTCAGAGATACCAAAAAAAAAAAAGAAATATTTTTTCAAAATAGTGGTATTTTAAGTTTCAAAAAAAATTATCATAGGAAAATTCAAACTTTTCTTTGATTTTCTTATATTTATTTTACAACTTAGTATTTTTTTTTTTTAATTTTTATACCTCAGAGACTTTTGGTCCCATAACCTCAGGATTCAGGGGTCCTTAATTTCTTAATATGATCCTACTACACATCACAGTGAACTCTATAGGCTCTCCTTTGCAATTATACACAAATATCAAATCTAAGCTCAATATCCTGTACTTCAACCTATGTCCTCATGTGTCCCTTCCTCCCTAGTTCATTATCTCCCACATCCTTGACTGAACCCCTAGATCAGATCGTGCTTCCTTTATAGGCTTTGTTATACTACATCTGCTTAAGTGAAAGTGATTTTTCACCCTTTTACATCATATATCGTAAAATTTCAAATGTCATTCCCTATTTAAAAAAAATCTAAGATTGCTTAGATAAAGTGCAAATTTGCTGTATCCAGTTTGGCCATGAGATAGTCAGAGCTATTTCAATCCCATCCAATTATGGATAACTAAATAAATTATAACAGTACAAGTGACAAGTATTATAATATGTGCATAAAGAGTGTGCAGCACAGAGAAAGAAACATTTATCAGTAAGAACTCTTGACAAGATGGAGGAGCTGGGGCTCCAGGCTTAAAAATTAGGCAGGTCTTGAGCAAGCAAAGACCATGCTGTGGAATAAAATCTAATCTGCTGGCTATTACTCCCCTTACAATCTGAATTTACTTCTTTGCACCACTCACTCAAAATCCAAAGTGCTGGGTGGGAACTACAATACTGGGAGTTTCGTCAATTTTAGATCACGTACTTGTCCTTGGGCTTTAGGGGGTGGGAGCAAGGAGAATCTGGCCTACTAACTTTGAGTCTTGAGAGTGGGGACCAAAAGTGAGAAGTGGCATTGGGTCTCTCTCCCTCAAAAATGCTATGCACAATGAAGAATTCCCCAAAGGAAGAGCAAGCTAATAGAAAGGGTGGTGGGTTGGATATTGATCAGCCAAAAAAGTTAACAAACGACTGCTTACGGAATCTAAGTCAGTCTTCCTGAATAGAGAAAAGACCTAAAAGGAGTGTGTTCCTGAAGAAGTATCATTTAAACTGAAAGTATCAAGTCAGAATTTGCAAACTGAAGGGAATAAAGAACATTTTAAGTGGAAAACATACTATATGTGCAGAGACATAGAAAGCCCAGCATTTTCAATACAGGAATAGATTTGCTATGGTGAGATTGTAGTCTGCATGTAGAACAGTTAAAGGAAATGAAGCTGGAGAAATGAAAAGTTAGGTCGCCGAGATAAAATTTTTAATGTATTGTTTTGGCAATGTGAAGTCCACAAAAGATTTTAAGCAAGGGCTTGTCAAGATCAGTTTTATGTTATAGAAAGACTACTTGGGCATCAGTGAAGAGGATGAGTTTTGGTAATTCTCTAAAACGTAATCTTTAGGCTGTGGGACAGATGTTAAAGGTGACAACTTCATGTCCATTTTACAGTTTATATTAACTCTGAATTCTTGTCTCACTTACCAACTCAACTCTCTAATGTATAAATCTCTTGTTTTTAATATTTAAAAGACCTTACTTAGCATCAAATATCTTGTTTTGGGTACCGTGTCTGTTTTCAATGGCTGCTGCTGTATGCATTATCACACAGTGGTTTAAACCAATACAATTTTATTATGTCATAGTTAGAGATCATAGGTTAGAGGTCTAACTCATAGGTTAGAGGCCTGACATGGGTCTTATTGGGCTAAAAGTATAAACCACGCTGCATTCCTTCTAAAGCCTCTATGAGGAAATTGTTTCCTTGCCTTTTGTATCCCCCTTCTCCATCCTCAAAACCAGCAATGTCCGGTTGAGTTCTCACATTACATCACCCCGACTCTGCTTGTGTCATTGCATTTCTTCCTGTGATTCTCTTTTCCAGTTTTAAGAACCCTTTTGATTACATTGGGTCTACCTGATAATCTAGGATAATCTTCCTGTTTTAACATCAACCAATTTGCAAACTTAATCCCATCTGCAACCTTAATTACCCATGGCCACGTAAAATAACATATTCACAGGTTCTGGGAATTAGGATTTGGATATTTTTGTGGGAATATTCTTACATCCATACTCTCAGAATTTCCATGATACAATCACAGGACTCTCAATCTGTTTTCCCTGTTATTGAGCATTCAGGCTCTGCTATGTCCGTGATGCTGGATATAAATTCTTTTGTCCCAGATCTGTTTCTCTGCTTCTATATGATAATTGCTCACTACTCTTATCACTTAGATCCCTTGAGGGGGTGCAGAATACTGACATAAAGTCTTTTCGTAATTACAGGTGA
Organism: Pteropus medius; assembly: GCF_902729225.1. Lineage (NCBI taxonomy): Eukaryota > Metazoa > Chordata > Mammalia > Chiroptera > Pteropodidae > Pteropus > Pteropus medius. Next base: position 33,742,937 of record NW_024349800.1, read on the forward strand.
TTACTCTTATTAAAGAAAGCCCCTTTCATAATCATTCTTATTTAATTCTTGCACCAAAACTTTGAAGTAGCTTTTGTTATTGTTCCTATTTTGTCATTTTTCAAATGAGAAAACTAACGTCAAGAGAAGCTAAGGAGAGAGTTAATGAAGTTGGCACCACAACTCAAACCTAGGTCTCCTGTCTTCACACTGGTATTGTATCTGCTACGTTTCCCATCGTAACAGTTCTTCTCTGGGATGTGCTGCTGGGATCACATACTAACTTCAGTCCTGCATGGAATCCCTACCATTTATGAAGGATTCTCATTATTCTCTATCCATAGGCTCCAAACTCAATCTGAGCTTCTCCTGTCATAGGTAATCCTCTCCCTACTGCCAGGACCCTTACCAGCCTGTCTCCTCACCCATGCTTTTGCAGGTGAGCAGGTTTATTACGGCTGCAGCCATGGTCTTTTCCTCTTAGGATGGGCAGGAGGGAGGGAAGAAGAAGGGAGGGGAAACAGGCTAGCTTAGAGATGTGGAAAGCTTCAGTGCCCTTCTCTTAGTGATACCTGCTGTTTTGCTTTTGTTAAAAATCACCACCAGCCTGGCAACATCAACCTGTAATCTACAGTCACAATCAGATCACACTCTTATTTCCTGGGATTCTGCGAGGGACTGAGGCTTCAGAAAGTTATAAATATAACACTTTACAAACTGAACTGGATGCCCAGGGAGAAACCCCCTGCAATTAGCAACAGGACCTTGTGCTGATTAGATACAAGGCTTTCAAAGAGCTCAGAACATGTGTTGTCAGGGGTTTATCACATATTCCCTACCCTTCCTGAAATTACTCCCATAGCACAAAAGACATTAGATATAAGTTAGGTCCTTCTTAATGACCCCACTTTAAAATTATATTTGTAAAGTATTTTAAAAGTTTCAGATTCCTTTTACTTACATGATTTTATCCAATATTCACAGCATTCTGTGAAGCAGGCAAGGCAATTACAAGTATCCCTTTTCATAGATGAAGATTTGGAAGCCCATCTTTATAGAGCTAGTGAGTGGCAAAGCCAAGAATAGAATCCAAGCTCCAGGTTCCAATTCAATTCTTATTTCCCTACACCATATTATTCTCATTGTCTCTTTTAGTGCCTTACCCACTTCACTGGACGGAGCTTGAAGGAACTGAAGTGGGAATAGACTCTGCATCAGAGAGCTGTCTTTTAAACTAAAGCTTTCAGTGACAACATAGTTACCCAAAGTGTATGTGCATTAGCCTGGTGCATTGTTCTCAATAAAAAGTCTTCTTCCCTTTCCAATTACTGGCATAATCAATAAATATGTGTTGTCTGCCGACTTTGTAACAGCCCTGTGCTCAGTGTTAGAAGAGACTGCACAAGAGGAAAGGTAAAATTGCTGTTGTCACAGGGCTTATCTTGAGTGAGGGAAATAGGTGGAATCCCTGGAATGTTAGAGAACCTTTAATTTTTTAAAGAAATGCATGCTGATTATAAGTGCAGTGGGGGGTCAAAAATAAAATGAGTAGAAATGGAGATTGAACTGAGCTTGAAGAATTTAAATAAGAAAGAAAGAATAGGCATTATTTTACTTTGCTTTTTTGTTTGTGTGTTTGTTTAAGTTGGGAAACACCTTTATCAAAGATCTGGAAGAGATCAAGTCTGCTAACTGCCATCCTGAGGTTCTTGTGGCTTTCCAATTTTGAAACTATCCTTATATCCCTCTTTTCGCCTTTAGAGAAATGACAAGGCATCAACTTACACCCTTGCAAAACTTTGCTGCTAAACTCTTGCCAAGAGTCAGAGTCTGGAACCCTTCAATTTTGAATGTGAGTCCAAGTGATCATGCAGCCTACCTACCAATTCCCCCCGGGACACACAGCACTCTGGTCCTCATATATACACACTGTGGGAGGGAATAAAACTGCTTTTATATAAAAAAGCCACTTTCCCAGAAAATGTAAACACACATCTTAAGTAAAAGTTTTGTTATACACCTATAAACATTCCTGGTGCACTCATACTGTGGTAGAGACTTGTAATGTTTGCATCTACAACTACTTTTCTTCTTTCAGACAATGAGAACATTAACATTCATTATCCCCGTCTTGAAATTGGACAGTCTTGCTCTAGCCAATGGGTTATAGATAGAAGTGATATGAGTGATATGTGTCACTTGTAGATCAGAGCATTTAACTCTGACACAGGACCCTCAGATATTCTTCTTCACCATGTCCCCATAACTGGCAAAATCCATCTCAGCTCCCAGAAGTAGGATGGCATGGAGCTGAGCTCCCTCTCTAGGTGTGACTGACAGATACTGGGAATGAGGAATTAACTAACCTCTGTTGATTAAATCACTAAAATATTGGAGTTGATTTATTTTGCAGTATAACCTAGCCAATTCTGAATATTTTACTTTACATTTTTTGAAAGAGTAGGTGGCATAAATTCCGTCAACTTCAACCCAGTGTCTAATTTTCACTAGCCCCTCTTTATTTTCCTTAAGATACTCAACTTACATGTTCGTTCTAGTCATGATGGGTACGTATTGTTTCCAGGCCCTTAACCAGCTTGGTGGTCATTTTTTCTAAAATATTTCTTGTGGCAAAGAGAATTATCTTATCTAAGAAGTTGAACCAAGTTCTGGGAAGCCTGTCCATAAAGGACGGGGTCTAGAGACACGGATTTCGGTGAATCTCCTAAATGCACATTTTTATCATGTTTCTAGTTCAAAAGGGCTGATCCCTCCTTCTGCCTGCTTTTAGGATGTACTAGATACAAAAATAAAAAAAATAATAAAGCATTATAAAACTTTGGTTTGGGGTGTTAGAATATCCTAGGAAGAAGTTAGCCAAGACACAAACCCAACTTTTCTAAATGGGCCAATATATGTAGGCTGGAGAATGAAAAACGTTTAACTTTTTAATCATTTTTTCTTTCTATTGCTTCAAGGTACACTTCCTTTTCCTCTCCCTTAAAGTTCTAGCTGCTCCTGCTTGTTAGATACCATCTTCATTATTAGAGTACACTTTGTTGCCATAGCAATTCGTTCCTACTCTCACATTTTATTGCAGTTATAGTTGCTACAGGCAAAAGAGAAGGGGTGGGGGTTGGGGAGAGCATGATTTTATTTTCTCTCAAGTAACCAGGCTTTCTCTGATCTGAGGAACTTTTAATTCCTCTTAAAAGGGAGCAGTCTCATAGCCAAGAATAGCACGGGGGATGCACTGCATGGAAAGACAGCTTGTTGCTCTCTAGGTGGCAACTTGCACAGTGTGTGATACTTTCGTGACCCAGGTAGGATTACATCATTCTTATATTAACTCCTTCCTGCTTCAGCAGTTACACGAAAGGAAAAAGTAAGGAGGCCCTCTATCAGCAATAAAGATTTAAGAAGAAATAGAAGTTGGAGGGTTCTACCAAAATGTCTTTCTAAGGTCACCAAGGACAGGGTCTTAAGGGGACTATGAACCCCCAAAGTTTCAATTATAAAATATCTTACATATGCATAGTGCTTTTGAAATTTTAACGTGTTTTTACATACATTGCCTATTTTTTGTTGTTGGTGTTAAATGGTACCTCCTTGATGAAGACTTCTCTATTAACTATCTTTCATACTGATGCCTTAATTTATTCACTTTTTCAACAAATACTTTCATACCTTTTACTGAGTTATTATGTGAATAAAACAGTGTTTTAAATTATCAAATTGTGCTACCATATTATCTTAAACTATATGATTCTGCCACTATTTTCCTTCATGTACATCAGTCTTATCCCACCAGACAGGTCTTGCATTCATAGACAGACTTAGTGTCCCCCATAGGGACCACTCTAATGTGGGGGAGTGTGTAAACTTTGCAGGCTGATTGAGATTCAGATTTTCAACCAGTGTTGTCACTATGGATTAGACACTTGGGACTTTGAAACTATCTATGTGCCACAAACCAATGACTTGTTATTTGTGTATTAAAAAGTGCAATTACGTTTTCCTCTCTCAGCATGATATTAAACGTAATCAAACTTTATGAATACTTCTTAAATATTTTTGCAGGAGAAAAATCTGCTACTTTCAACTGTAATTTTGAAATGTTCAATATGTATAGACAAGCTGCTGTATTTTATATAAATGAATGTATTCATAGAACAAACTTTAAATTTTGGAAAAACAACACAGATTGCAAGAGTTTAAATTCCTGTTCATATTCCAGTAGAAATGAGTAATGTGTCCATTTTGGGAATAGTGGCAAATGATTGAGGAGGAGTGCATTTCTACACTTGCTTGAGATTGCTATTTTGTGGAGAAGCATTTGTGATCTGGTGACTCAAGATTGAGAGATAGGTAGCTGCCCATTCTGTATTCTAAATTCTGCTTCCATTGCTCCATCTGTCCTGAACTCATGCTGAGATCTTGTCTAGGTAACACTGCCCTCTACTGGGTAGATCCAGAACTCCTCCTCAGTCTTTTAACCCAGCAGCAATGTGTCCCAGAATTTATACTCTTAATAAATCTTTCAGGATTATTTTACAGATGAGGAAACTGAGATCCAGGAAGCATTATGGTCTGGGATATGACTCTTGGCAGTTCATATCAGAAACCATTAAAAAGAACTCTGCTTTCCACATTCTTAGATGGCTAATTTTTTCCTAAAGTACAGAGCAGAACTGAGGCTCTGAACACAACACACAACAAAAATTATAAATGTCTTACTTGCGGCTATAAAACATTGGTTAACTAACCAAATGTCTATTATTGTACGCATTACCTGTGCTATTTAAATCTAGCTCATGTGAATTATTTAAGATTTATCATAGACCTTGGTATTATCCTTAAAATCACAGGAGTGTACTGTTTTCTATTTTCTTTCTTTGTAAAATATTTCAGCATATTCAACAAGAATGTATGTATCTTCAGATGGAACTTTGTCCTAAGGAGCTATAGAGCTTTAATTAATGGACGCATTTTAAGAGCTGGGTTTTTCTATTCAGAGGAGTTTAACTGGTGTCCTTTTTCTTTCTTGCACTTTTTCATAAGGTATTGTGTTTAGCTCCACCTGCATAGAGTTGGTCACATGACTAGATGGAGAGGAAGCCATCCACATGGAAAGGGGGAGATTTGAGGGGTCAAAATACTACATGGCCCAAATTACAGTAACACCTCATCTCTTCCTAATTCAATTCTATCAGTCTTACTTCTCTAGCACATGGTTAAGAACCTAGAAGTAGGTAGTAAAAACAACAAAAAACAGTGTTTTCTAGCCATTAACTTCATAAGAGTGGCCTTTGTGCTCTCACTTAATGTTTCTTATTTTACATAAATCCCTTAAAATTAGTCTAAAATATATGAAGATAAGTTTGCACAATGACAGATGATTACTAGAATTAGTGCCATAATCACACTGTAAGTTATAAAAATGTTAAATCACTATATCTATACCTGAAACTAATAAAACCAATATAAGACTGTATATCAACTGTATTTACATATATATAGATAATATATACTAATATTTGTATCATATACATATGAAGACAGCAAATTATGGAGTAGGGACAGGTGTGGTAGCTAAATGAGCTGTTAATGGTGTATCATACATAGTAACACAAGGTAATAGCTGGTGGCATGACAAAGAAGAGGAGCCAAAAGGAATAGACATAACTTAAAGAATTATGAGTATTATGGTATCAGGATTACTAACAAGTTTTTGCAAAGGAACCAAAATTTGCACACATCTCAGAAGAACCTAATAATCTTATAATTATGACCTAGAATGGTTAAAAAATGATTAGTGTTCCATTTAATCCAATTTACAGTGAAAAACAGCTCAATATTTTCCATTTATTTAGCTTTCTATTAAAAAATAGTTAATAGAAACTTCATGAGTTCATCCTTAGCTATTCAGAAAATGCAACTATCCAGAAGAAGCCATAAAATAAGAGAACTTGATGAATTCTCTTTGGTTCTTTAGAATTTCCATATTAAAATATAAAATTGCTTTATTCAAGTCATGCAACAAAAATATAACCAATGCCTAGTCTACCACATGACAGGCAATGTTCTACTCACTAAAGATTCTGTGGGTAACAAAGAGACACAAATTCTGGTTCTCATTGGGAACCAATGGAGGAGAAAATACAATAAACTAAATAAGTAAATAAATATATACAGGATGTGAGATGGCAAAAAGTTATTTGGAGAAATATAAAACAGAAAATAGGGACACCAAGTGCCAGTGAAACTGAGAAAGTTACGATTTTAAATATGCTAATGAGGAGACATATCCCTGAGAGGTACTTTGGGGAAGAAAACCTATATGAGGTGAGGGAGCAAGTGATGCAGCTGTTTAGGGGAAGACTGTCATTACACCTTATATATTTATATTTTATTATCTGCAATCTCGCCATAATCTCAGTGAGGGAGCTGTTTAGGGGAAGACTGTCATTACACCTTATATATTTATATTTTATTATCTGCAATCTCTCCATAATCTCAGTTTTAAACTCCACACTCTGACCACTATCTCTTTTATTGTTAGCTCTCTCCTTCTGCTCCCTGACTCCAACAGTCCTTGCATCCGATGTTGACCCTTCCTCCTTCGCACTGTCTGTCAGCCTCCTCAGGTCCTCACTTCCCTTTAAATTCGGTAGTCAACCATTATGACTATTCCATAACACTTATCCTAAATTTTCCTGCCCCTTCTTACTTCTCTGTACTTATTTAGTAAAATCTTAGTCCTGGGGAAATCCAAATCGTCTTCTACCTTGTGCCTATAGCGCATCTCCAAATTAAAGACCTCTAACCTCATCTGGGCTCTCAGTGCTGCTCAGAAATCATACCACAGTAGTCTAATCCATTTTATCTTCTACATCCTTGATGAATATTCCATACCCTTTCGTGTCTCGTTTTAACTCCAGCTTATTCTCAGTTTTATGACTGTGCTTTCTATTTCATTACGGAAAAGAAATCAATGAAAAGAAAACTTCCAGAAGCTCCGCCACCATACCTGCCCAGCTTCCAGCAGTGCTGCCTTCTGTCCTATTATAGCAGATGAACCGTCTATGTTGCTAACGCCAATGCCTTTGGCCATCCCCATTTTATCTTATTTTTCCTATCCAAAGACATTCCAGTAATTTTGTCCTGCAGCATCTTTCTTTTCTCTCTACTGAATCCTTCTCATCAGCCTACAAACAAACCTGCTCTTGAGTCTAGGTCTTTTCTCAGCTACCAACTTACTTGTTTGCTCCTTTACAGCAAAACTCTCCAAAAGAGTTGCCTGTCATATATCTGATTCCTCTTCCTCCCGATTGTCTTTTAAAATGATTCTAATCAGGTTTTGTTTTTATTAGCCTCCCATAACTACTTTCTCAAGCTCACCAACAACCTCTATTTTGCTAAAACCAGTAATTAGTTTTCTGTCTTCATCTAGATTGACCCATCTGTAACATTTGACTTAGTTTTCATCATTTATTAATGCTTCTTTTTATTGCCTCTCACCTAGTAGGTCCTAAAGGAATTTTGATGGAAATACACTTGAGTCTGGAACACTGAATAAGCAGGGCACTATAAGAAAAATCACATTTGTATAGCACTTTATAGTTTCAAAATAGTCTATATATCATCTAATTAATATTTAGAATCATCCCAGCAGAAAGGCATTTTTCAGAAGAGACATATTAAAAAGAGAAAAATGACAAAGATAGGATTACATCCAATCATGTATTTTCCCAGAAGCAGAAGCAAGCCTGTGCTGGAAAGGGGGTATTAGATAGTAGGGGTTGAGTAGAGGTGAGCAGTTCAGCAGGCTGAAGGAGAAAGTGCACCATACCAAAAAGCAGAGGACATTCAAAAAGAAAAGAAGGATGGAAGAGGCTAATTTTGTCCTATTTGCCATTTTATGCCGACTAATTTAAAATATAAGACACGTTATTAGGGAAGAATACTTGAGGTTGATTTTAAGGATAAAATAAAAAGCCATTGGGCTGTGCTCTTAATGAAAAATCACTAACAATGCTCTAAATTCCAAGTTTTGTACTCTCTTTGCAAATATTCATTGATAAAAAAAAAATGAGAGGGCTCTTATGGGCTCAATGTTTGTGTCCCCTCAAATTCACATGTTGAAATCCTACACCCCTCCTCCTGCTATGTGATGGTATTAGGGAGTGAAGCCTTTGGGGATGATTAGGTCACGAGGGTGGAGCCTTCATGAATGGGATTATTTCTCATAAAAGAGACCCCAGCCAGCTCTTGCATTCTTTCCAGCATGTGATGATACAAAGAGAAAATGGCCACCCTCCCAGAAGAGGGCCTTTATTAGAACTGGACCACACTTCCACACTAATCTCAGACTTCAAGCTCTAGAACTGTGAGAAATAAATTTCTGTTGTATATAAGCCACCCAGTCTACGGTACTTTGTTACAACAGCCTGAATAGACTAAGACAAGGACATTACAATTTAGACAAGGGCATTCAGACTAACAAAAATACCACAGACTAAGTAGCTTAAAGAATAAATGTATTTCTCATAGTTCTAGAGGCTGGGAATTCCAAATCAGGGCACTGACATACTCAGTGTCTGGTGAGGGCCTGCTTCTTGCTTCACAGACAGCTATCTTCTAGGTAGGTCCTCACATGGCCCAAGGGGAAGGAATTTCTCTGCGGTCCCTTTTATAAAGGACACTAATTCCATTCATGAGGGGTCCACGCTCATGACCTAATCACTTCACAAAGGCCCCACTTCCAAATACCATCAAATTGAGGATTAAATTTCAACATATGAATTTTGGGGGAACACAAACATGTAGTCTACAGTAGTGCCCAAAATTTTTCATCCTGAATCTCTAATATTCCATCCAGATCCGGAACTCTCTAGAGTTCTTCTCAGAAACTGACCTGAGAAGGTTGCAGCCACCAGTGTTTCTAGAGTCAGTCTTTGTATATAAGCAAGTCTAGGCAATACTTAAGAGACTAAAAAAAGTTGCTTGCTAACCACCTATAGCCTGTCTCCCATGCTCATGCTCGCTCACTCACTCTCTGTCTCTTTTGCACACACACACACACACACACACACACACACACACACCCGCACACACACACACACAGAGGAAACCCATGTGGCTCTATGGAAATAGCAGCAGTTCAAACTGCTAAAGTGTTCCTCTGAGAATCCTTTCACACATATTACACCTTTGTCTTTCTTTGATCTGAAACTGATAGAAAATACTTTGAACTAAATAATAAAGAGATCCCATTACTGTCATTTACTTCCACACATATAAGGATAAAAAGGCCATCTTCACATGAAATTGTAATGCTGATTACCTTCCTCTGCTCACTTTAAACCCAATCACTTAGCTCAATCCATCAGCATTCAAATACATGGAAGATTGCAGCTTCATAAATTGAGTCAATTCAATTCAGTACCTTGACACTGCATTTGCTATCAATTATGGTAGTCATAATCTCAAGTATTAGAGGAGGAATGGTATATTAACCTAAATTCTGCTCAAGGGACTGTGCTGCTTTTACAGGTTTTTAAAAATTTTTAAATGACTTTATTTTATGCATTGTGTTTCTATGAGCCTAGAAAGACAATAACTGATGTGGGCACTATACTTACTCTGGTCTCTGCCTTTTGCCCACTATTTTAAATCCTACTTTATCATTCTCTTTCATGACCTGTGATCTTGATATATCCTCAGCCTATTTTTGTTCTGTGTTCAAAGGCATTTAAATAGAGATATACTACCTATCATATTTAGCAGTGTGACTGAAAAAGAAAACTCAGGAGTGTTTTAAGCAAGTTATCTCTCTGAGTCTAAGTCTCTTTATTATAAAATGATGATGATAACATCCACCTCAATGAATTATTAAGAGAACTAAATAGGATAATATGAGCCACTGAACTTTGTCTAATCTTTCCCTTACCTAAGGTTACCCCTTACAAGAATCAAAATGTGTTTTAGTTACAAATGCATCTTTCCTTTTGCCCTCCCCTAGCATGTTTTTCCCTGCACAGAGATCATTATAATGGAAAGGAAATAATTTAAAAAGACAAATCACCCATAGTTCCACAACTCATAATACGTACTTATTCACTTATTCAACAAATATTTCTTGAGTATCTACTATGTACCAGGTACTATGTTCTAGGTTTTGGGACTACAGCACTAAATGAAACAGACAGAAATCCTTGCCCTCAAAGAATTTAATGCAAACAGCTTACATTTTATTTTGCTTCTTTCCATCTCTCTTCTATATACAGACATAATATGTATTTGCAATAACAGTAGCCACACTTTTTATTCTGCTTCTTTCAATCAATATTAGAATTTTTAAGGCTCTATGTTGCTAAACTTTATAATTATAATGTCAACATAAGATTCCTTGGAGTTATATACAATTGCTTAGTCCCCTAATGTTAGAAATTTAGCCCCAGTACCCACCCCCAACTACGATGAACATCTCTGTATATTTACATTTTCCTACTGATTCCTTTTGTATAATCACATCAGGGTGGGATTGCTGGGTCAATGTTTAAGAACATTATTAGTATCATTTAGGTAAAAGTAAGACAAAAGTTGAACTCATCATTCTCTGGTGGATTCTCTCTACATAGTTTAGAAGCAGCAGATAACTTAGTATTCGAATGTGTGAAACATACATCGAATGCTAAAGGAATTCAAACCACATTCATTTAGGAGAGGAAGAAATATAGACAAATTTCTCTTAAAAACAAAAAAGATAGGATTTACAAAGTAGAAGGTATATAGCCCAGTGTGGCAAAAGATAATCAGATGGGCAGAGTGGGTTGAGATTATGCAAAGGCCACGAATGTGGAATGAATAAATTTGAACATGATCTAATAAATGGAAAGTCATTGTCATTTCTTCAACAAGAGAATGGCACAAAGAAATGTGCCATTATGTCATCTGTAAAAGCAATATTGTCTTGCTCTAGAGAAGCTGGGGAACCTGGATACTACAGTTTATTTTACTAAGTTTTTACATTTGTTATTAAACCCAAAACCTTCTTTTCACTGTTCCTCAGAGCACAAGGAATATAAAACACCTAAAGCAGCATCCAGCCCAATGTGCTGATAGAGAATATCTTAAATGGGGCATGCTCGGTCAGCACAGCCTGCTTGACCCTCAGATGATGATAAAGCAGAATCAATAAGCCCCAAGAAGGGGGTAGCAGCTCTTTATGATGGAAAAGTTCTTTCAGCTCCTAGACTATCAAAATGCAGTCCCTCTATTCCAGGTAATTAGGCTTCTACTCATTAAATGAGCAGCATTAATAATCCACTGACACTTCAGCCCAAAGGCTAGAGAGTATAGATGAGGAGATGCTGCTTTTTGTGTATCTTTCCTTCTCATTAAATCGAAGGTTATTGAAATGGACAAACTGGGCAGGAGGCTGAAGAGGATACTCAGTTCCCTTTGGAAGACTTGAGTGTATTAGTGATCAGACATCATTCAGGCTATTTGTATCCAATTGGTAGAGTGGAAAATAGACTTAAATTAGGCTGAAAATGTTTTGAGAACAGGATTCCTTTACTTTATACTTGTTTTTCTCCCACCTAACTGGAACAGTGTCTGGATTGGTGCCTGCCACACCGTAGATGCTCAAAAAATATTTGATTAGTAAATGAAGGAACCATACATAGTAGTTGCTCATTAAATATTTGGTACTTGCCTATTTGCTTGGTTTACAAGTTTTCTGTCTCTGATTCTTTATGACTAGAAGTTAGTAAGGTAGAACACTGATTTTCCCCAGTGAAGGAAGTTTTTGAGAAGAAATGGAAAAGAAAGGAGAAAGTAGTATAAACTTCATAATAGGGAAATGTGCTAGATGGACCTTCATTACTTTTAGTTATTATTTAAAGGTCTCCTGTTGGTTAGAAGAACACTTTTCAAGACTATAATCTAGAATAAAGAGATAAATGACGTGTTTTGTCCAATGTCCCATTTTCACAGCCTAGTATAGTAACTAGTACATAAGACACAATTATGTATATTTGATGAATGAGTGACTGAATGAATGGAATATGGTCTCTTTCTTCAAGGATTTCATAGCACAGGTATGGGCATGGTGGCAATTCAGAAATTTTCTATAGCCTGTAACTTCTTTAGTGGTCAACTATTATGAATATTCCATCAGTGATGAATCCATCTAATAAGCCATTTTCCAGAATAGATCATTCTGTGTCCATAATGCTATCTTGAGAAACTCGTGGTTAATTTATAACTCTGTATCTATCTCTATGCAGGTATTGGCAGAGTGGAAGCGATTTGAAAACAAACAAAAAGATCAAATATCTCTCTCTCTCTACTTGGGGAAATAACACATATAACTATGAAATAATGAGAGAATAAGAACATAAATACAAAATTTCCCAATTGGAACCTTTTTGTCTTAGATGATGGCCCTAAACACATGACAGAGTTTGAGAACAAGCATCAAATGTTTGGGATATAAAGCTGATTATAACCTGAGAAGCTCTTTTTGTAAAATTATCTTGTGAGTATAGCTCACTACTAAGATAGCCTATGTACCTAAACCAGATGGTTTAAGATTTGCTACCTCAAATATGCAGCCCACATGTTCACTGAATTGTGCAAGGGACTAACTGGAAAAGTTAGATAACAACCCAAGCAACTTAAATGCCCTTGAAGTCATAGAAAACTGTATAAAAATATATAGATTTCTAAAAATTTTAAATGTTTAAGACCCCTTAAGAAATGGAACACATGCAAAATGAATATAAGAAATGTTAAATTGGCCTTGGATTAACATATGTAGCATCAGTAAATAAATCTCTTGGTATCTGAATAATTAAAAGCCAAGGTAGGATCTATAATCTAGGACGACAAATACACGGAGCTGCAAATGCTGGTCTAGCACTAAGAATTCAGTACAATTGTATTGATGTCTTCCTGTGGAGGCTTATATTTTTTTCTGCTTTATTTTAGGACAGGAGAGTACACAAAAAGGTGAATCAGAGATCTATATTTATAGTTCTAGTTCTATTTGATACCACGGTTTGCATTAGAACAATATCAAACATTTTAAAAGGTTTTTGCAATTTGCATTCTTAGTGTTAAACACTTTAAAAACTCTTATGCAAGACATCACTCCATGTTCATTTTATCTTCCCTTGCCAATTAGTTACTAATTTATTTAATTCATTCAACGAACATTTATTGAGTTCCTACTAAGTGCAAGATGTTGTGCTAGGATTTGAACAGATAAAATGACTGAGATATAAACTATGCCCTATTGGAGTTCAATCTTTTGGAAAGCCATTTAGTTATGAGTAGTGATGCAGGAAAATGTCACTATGTTTAGGTAAAAGCAAATCCTTTGGTGTGGTTGTTATGGACACAAAGCGTGGAAGAAATGTAGAAAATTAAGCTGGAAAAATTATTAGACATTTTCCTGGTAATGGAAGATCAATGAAGAGATAAATTTGAGTTTTAAATTGGGGTGTGTGAAATGATAAATGAGCAGGTTACATTTTTTTTTTTTTATGATGCCCTTAAAAGCCATAAAATGTAGTGGAAGAAGGATGTACTAAAGACAGACAACTGGGGAAATTTTTGAAAATTTCCAAGGATAGAGTTTTAGACTAAAGCTGCAGAAGTGGGAATGAAGAAAAAAAATATTTAAGGATTTTTGAGGCAGAATTGACAACAGTATTACAAATTCACTATGGAATTAGTAAATAGGATGTGTACGGTTTATGACTGAAGACATAAGAGTTGATGAGATCCTAAGTGGAAACATAAAATGAGGAGGGGGCAAAAAAGTCCGAGGCTTAACTTACAGAAAGTCCAATGTTTAAGAGATCAGGAAGAGAAAAAAGAGACACCAAAGAATCTAGAATGGAACCATGAGTGACACTGAGTTTTAGTGCAGGTAAACACAGTAGAAGCAAGTACAAAAAATTAAGTTCAAGAATTACTTATTTAAAACAGGAAGAGACCTTCTAAAGCATTTAGACCAATCTTGTAACGTTCAAGGTAAGAAAAACAACTTCCCCAGTATACTTGCCTATTTAGTGACAGAGATGAGACTTGAATCCAATGTTTTGACTCAGCAGTCAATTTTCTTTTTGTCATATTATACATTTTTCTTAATATTTAAAGATTAATGTTGACTTGTTCTCAGATCTTTCTTTTTCTCTTGTACCTTATTTTTATCTCCTGGAAATCAAATTCTAACTTAATATATAATTTTCTTGATGTACTCCATGCAGCCTTGATCTGGGATTCAGGAAATCTGAGTTCAAGACATGGTCCTGAATATCTCTGTAGCTTAGTTTCTCAGCTGTAAAATTAATGACTGGTCTAAGTGATTTTCACTATTCATTTTTATCTCTGGGATCTTAGCTATCTAGTGGTACTGATTAGCAATCATCACTAGGTGTGTCCCAATCTGTGTGGGGACAAACTAATGGTCAATATAGTCCACTGGCCAATGAAAAGCAATGCCAAGACTCATAGCTCTGGAAGACCATGATGTGGACCTTAGAAATATTGATTCCTGGACTATAGCTGGGGAATGTTCTGTGGCTTTTGCTGATGGTAGTCATTTCATCTCAGGTGATCCTGACAGCAGACGTAGGCTACTTTGCCGTATCTGCTATTTTCCTATTTTTATGTCTTTGGGGAAAAAGCTGGCCAAATAAATTAGGCTTTCAGCATATTTTTAAACATTTGTGATAAAGCTCAGAGCTGCAGCATTGCTCCAGTTTCTTATTCATGATTTGTTATTTAAACAGAGCGTGCATTATTACACAATGTTGATCTTCCTTAAAAGGAAAAGACTGGCCCACCTCTGACAGACTGATTTGTCAAAAAAACAAAACAAAACAAAACAAAACAGTAAATTTCCTTTACTCACCTTCTCAATCCACTTAGGCCCTGTAAATGTTCCTTCTAGTCCATGACACACTGAAGAAAAGCAGATTTTAAAAAAATCCCTAGAAGGGCTGTTGTAATAAAGAGGGCTTTTAATGATGTTTGGACATTTTCTGGATGAATGCTTTGGTAGAACAGACTGAAAAAATGTTCAGGAAAGGATATGGGAAGCTTTAGCCACTTGTATATGAGCTGCCAGTAACTATTTTCTATTAACACAGTTATTATACATAATATAGAGGAAATAATACATTTAACACATTTTTAAATATAACACATTTTTGGCAGTATTATAATCTCCAATTTTTGAGGTCTTAAAATGAATATATAAACCTGGACCTAGGGAGTATCTGTTCCATTAAAAATGGTTGAAATAGACTAAATAAATGGACATTGACATTTAAAAAAAATACATTAGAGCAGGGTTAACAAGTGAAAAGGCAGAATTTCTTTCCCTGGAGATATTTAAAAATAGAATGAGTGTTCATCTTTCCAGAATTATTTAGATACCCTCTGACCTGAAGGCTAGCAGAACTATTTCACCTTAAAAAATTTATTCCAATATTTGAACTTTATGATTGCATATTAGTGTATTATCTCATTCAAAAGTCAGATTAAAATGTCCCTTAAAAACACATCTGACATGTAAAAAGTTTTTGTTTGAGGCCTTAGCACATTGATTGTGCTTAGATTGAAACATAGAGTCAGTCTTGTGTAACATGAAAGAGTCAGGGCTGAGTTGCCGAAGCATGAGGGCACAGTGGTGTCATTAGGGAGAGCTAACACCCTAGCAGTTTGCCTAATTTGATAAATGGTAAAGAGCATCCACTAATCTCTAGTGCAATGAGAACCTATCTGTAGTGATTACAGACTGGAAGAATTTAGTGAGTATGTGTTGGGGGTGGGAGGGAGTTTCCAATCTTGCATTATGAGTAGTTACTCACACATGAGCACACACACATACACAACCCTCAAACCCCAAACAGTTGCAGAGTCAAAGTGATTATAGCTAAATTTAGTAGAGAATTCTAATGATGCAGTAACTTCCTATCTGAGAATGCCTTATCCTCTTTCCCTCTCACACAGTACTTCTCCGGCCACTCTATATGTAGCCCTTAGCAAGTGGTGGCCTTTGCAAACTGGTTTTATCTGGCTGAGGACCCCACAGTCCAGGTGCTGTGTTCTATGCTTGGCTGCCAGAGTACTAGAGGGTGTGGCTTAAACTACATGCACTGTTGACCAAAGAGGTACTCTGGAATATAAACCTCCCCTTCTCTTGCTGCATCATCTGGAGGAAAGCCATGAGTTAATATCTCCCAATAGACTTAGTAAGGGCAGACAATGCTTGACATGAGCCAGCTGCCTTGAGGGAGAGGCGATGATCTTGGCTGGAATTAAGTAACTCCAGGTATCAACACCTGCTGCACAGGTACAGGCCATCTACATGACTGCTGTTTACTCTCATCTTGAAACAAGTCATTTGGTGCTTGAATCAATGAAAACAAGGTCTCTTTGACCTTAATTTGCCTTCCATATTAGGCAAGAAAAATACAAGCTCAGCAGAATGAGCACATGACCCCCTTGGCTTGCCCACTGAGAAAAAAGGTATATGTGAAGTTTGGAGTTAACATTACAAAAACTCATATTTTGAAAACGAAATGCAGTTTAAATGTTCAAAAGTGAAGCATTACTAGCATCTTAAAATTTGGCATTCCCGAATAAATGTAGTCATGGCCTTTCATTTTTCATCATTGCTGCCGCTGCTATTTTGTTTTTACTTGTGACTAAATTGACATAAAAACTTCTAATAAGTATTTTGCAATGAGATGTCTTGTGCCTCAGTAAATATTTGTTGAATGAATAAAATCTAGTTTTTGCTCACCAATTTATTGAACCTTGTTGCAAAACCCGTCTTCTTGGTTCACAATTTCCAGAGCCCGGCTCAGAGTTCCCATCTTATGAGAATACATCGCTTACTGTATATTTCTAGAATACTTCCTCATTTCCTCAATTTCCCCTATTGCTGCTCAACCTGTTTTATAGACCATTAGCATTAACATCAGTGGGGGGCAATTAGAAATGCAGACTCTTGGTACCACCCCCAGCCTCCTATTAGATCAGAATCTATATTTTTTAAAATCCCCAGAAATTTATATCTGCATACAATTTTGAGAAATACTGATATAAAACATTTCAACTTCACAGTGCAATTATGTGAGTGTGTGTCTATATATATACACACACACATATATAGATACACACACACATATATACCTATACATATACATATATATAAATAGAAATATGTATGTATATATGTAGGTGTGTCTGTCTGTCTGTCTATCTCTCTCTTTCTCTGGCTGGCTTCCCCAAAGAATGAAAATTCCTTGAGATCAGGTCTTTATTCATTTTGAGCTACCAGTCTGGTTTTCTGCTCCTCACATCTCTACTCTTGCAACTGCTTCCTGCAGTGTCAGTCTTGCATTGGGTGTGACTGGATCGTACCCATATTCATCAAATATCCCTGTTCCATCTCTGTCCCTCCCACTTTAAAAGCACAGGTTTTGGTCTTATTTCTGAAATCAAGTCTCCACTTCATTTCACAGTTTGGAAACTCGATATCTCTAGGTTACTCCTGGGATTAATCTTCTCCTGAAAATGAACCTAGTGCTCCAGTCCTGCAGAGAAGGCGCTGCATTATGCTTTGATTATAAACTGCCAGAGGGCAGGAGCCAGTCTCATTCTACTCTCTTTTCACAATGTGAATGTAGCACAAAAGAACCTTGATCAATGATTTTTCACAAGCTATAGTACCTTCAATTAGATGCAGCTGCTTTAGAGATTGTGTTATCTCTTTGAGGCATCTAGCATTTGGTAAATAATTGTTTCAAAGCATGAAATTTGTCCTACCAACTTGAAAGAATGAATATCTCTCCCAAGCAAATCTAATTTATCCAGGTAATGTGTAACTCACCCAACAGATTTAGCTCCTTATGGTGCTATTGAATTTAAACTCACTTTGGCAGAACTGGAAATTCCCAACCCTGTACAAAATTATATTTAAAGCTCTTTGTTGGCATGCTTTTTCATTAATTTGGAAGGATCTTTTTTTTTTTCCTGCCCTCCTTGGCCCTATTTTTACCCTGTTTACAAAAGGAAATTGTGAAAAGACTACAGGTAGAAGAAGCAATACCAATTTTTGCTTGTTAGCAGTAACACATTATACTTTTATTATTTCTATTTGCTTATTTCAAAGAACTTGTGGGCCATCTACACTGGAGTGAGTGGCCCTGTGCAAATAATGAGATCATGGTCTTCTCTGTTTCAATAAAAATGATTAGATTATGCCTTTAGCTTGCACCATTGGTGGGACAGGGGTGGAGGTGAGAGTAGAGATATACATATACCTACCAAAGGAGACAGAGTAAGAAAGAGGCAGAGAAAGAGGGAGAGAGAGATCTAGTGTGATGAGAGCAGTTAGATGAGAAATGTTCAAGCTTTTGTGGCCAGGTAGGTGTGACTTCTAGCTCTGTAATCTACCAGATGTGGAAACTAAAGCATTAAAAAAAAAAAATCCCCTGCATTAAAAAAATGTTACCTAACATATGGGAACTCTAAATCTCTCATCCATAAAATAGAAATCATACGCCTAACTCTATTCATAGCTACCATATACCTGTGCAGGTTGTGTATTGCACAAGATATCTGCTGAGGGGAGAATGTGAACACTCACCAGGGCATTCAGCCAGGCACAGGATTATCTCTGCCTGAAGGGACAAACAGCTTTTCCTAATTAGCACAAAAGTAGCATACAGGCTAGCTCATAAAATGCCCTTGCTCACATGATTTCTTTTGAGGGTTAAAAAGATATAGTATATAGAACTGTAAATGAGTCCTTGGCATTCACTAAATATTTGCCATGTTAACAGTCCTTGTTTTGCCTCTCTCTGAATATAGATTTCATTCTCCATATACAACTTTCTCCCCCAGGCTAGAACCAAGGCTGCCTACTATTCCTGGGCTTACATCTTCCTAGCTCTGCCCCCAGGGAAGTAACTTGTCACCTCAATTTCAACGTGAAAAATCTCCAGAAAGGCATCTGATAGACCTGTCCAGAGTCACAGGTCCAGAATGATGGAGTATTCTCATTATCAATCCTCACCATAACCATGTGAGGACCAGAGAGAAGTACAGAACTCAAAGAAGAGGCAATCATATCCTGCTCTCCCCCACACCCTAGAAGATGAGTGATCTGCAGGGGAGATAAAACAAATATTTCCACCACAATTCATATAAATATCGAGTACTTGTGTGCTTAGACTCCTGAAAATCCTAGTGAAATACACAGAGACAGAGGAGGTAAAATTTGTTTGAAAAAATAGAACAATGATTTAAGAACCATTATATCCAGATAAGTTAGCAAATACAAAATAAAAATTACAGTACTAATTAGTGTTGCCCTTGATGGAAATCATTTCTCTTTTCTGGGGCCCAGTTTCCTTATCTGAAAAATGAAGGTTGTGAATCAAATCATTGGTAGGTTCCCTTTGATTAATGTTAGCAACTCATCCATCCCTTCATCCATCGTTCCAGCCATCAATCCATCTCTCTATCACTGTTTGGTGTTTGAGACACTTAGATCCTAAGTCAGCCAGTGTTTATTGAGAGCCTACAAATACAAGGCATTATTTTTGCTACTGTAGTATATGCAAAAAAGCAAATGACTCCTTTTTCCCAAGCTATTTCCAGTCTGTTTAGAGTATATAGTATATGTAAAGCAAGAATTATGTAATAGAAATAATTATGTAATAGAGAACACAGCAGTAAAGGCAAAAACAGTTCATGAACAATTTTGTAAGACATCTGGTGAGGAGAATTTGGGCTTCAGAGTAAGCAGGATGAAACAGCAGGAGTGGGTGGAGATGGCTTCATGAGAGAAATGGTTTGACCTCTCTTGCATACAGAGAGAGGCCATCACTGACTAGGCAAAGAGGACAAATATGCATCTTCTAAGCTGGAGAAAAGAACTCAGTTCTCCATCCCTCTAATACTAACACTGTTATTTTGGTTTATAGTTTTTTTTTTTCAATGTTTTACTGTTTTGTTGAGTTTATACTATATAAAATAAAAAATGCTGACATATATTGT
The DNA here is from genome assembly GCF_902729225.1 of Pteropus medius. NCBI lineage: Eukaryota > Metazoa > Chordata > Mammalia > Chiroptera > Pteropodidae > Pteropus > Pteropus medius. The sequence goes on from NW_024349800.1 coordinate 33,763,013, forward strand.
AAGTATATGTCAGAAACAGAAGTTACCTGAAAACATTCAAGGTAACTACTAATTGCATTTATCTGCTAATTAGCACTTTCTTTTTCACTGACTATAATACCAGATTGGATTTCCCACTGGGAAACAGAAATAAAACAAAAAACCTAGTTATGTCCAAAATACATATAATAGCAGTAACTGCCTTTTCATTTGAACAATACTGATTCTAATCGACTGCAGATCCACATGGAACTGATAGCTCATTAGAAGTCAATTGATATAGGAACTACAGTGGTAGAGTGAGCAGAGGAGTGAGGCTGAGTAAGGAGTGTGATTACTCTGGAGACTCTAATCATGAGGACTGAGGAAATCCAAGTGTTGTAACCAGTGTTCTAAACATGGTTGTGTTAAAAGGAAAAGCACGTGTTTACAAGTCATTAGATGCATTAAGGTATAGTTCAAAGTTCTATAGGATTTGCCTTTGAATTTACTGTCATGAACAGACATACTTCCATAAGATATATTATGATAATCACACCAAGTAGAGGTTGGTCAATTCAAATGGGGTTGAATTTGCTCCTTATCTTTCTATTGCCACATAATCAATAAGGAGGGATGAAACATACAAACGATACATCTGGCTTTTTACTTTTGCAGGAAGGATGAGTCGCCTACAACAGATGTTTAGAGATCTTGCTATTATTTATCACAATGTGTTTTTTTGTTGTTGTTGCTTAGTATTTCAATCATCTAATTTTTCTCATTTATTTTATCCTCTTCTCCTATTATCATTACAGAATGAGGCGCGTACTTTGCTGATTTTCCTCATTTTGTGTTATGATTGTTAAGCAGACCAGCACACAGTCATGTGCATGAGTGATACAGAGATGGATAAGAATTTCACACCTCATGTTCTCACAGTCCAGTGTGTCATACGAATAATCGTCATGACTGTGTAGTCTTTCCTATGAGAAGGTATTACAGGGAAATATTTAATGATTACTGGAAAAAGAAGAGAGGGAGGGAGTGGGGAAAAAAAGGAACCAATCAGCCAAACTGGGTAAATCTTAGTGTCAGGATTGAAAAATAAGAACCCAATAACAGGAATTAGATCCATGAGGGGAAAATCCCTGTGGAATGTGTATGAGGAACCCACTTCTCCAAAGCAGACATATTTGTAACGATGTGGTATTATTTACATCCTAGATACGATAGATCTAGGGTGTCACAAGGTGCAGGCTATCACTCTGAGAGCCTGAAGAAGTTTTAGTAACAAACTCAGTTCCTTTGTAACTAAAACATCTCTGCTTCTGAGTATAGCTGGCATGATACATCAAAGGACATAATTTATTTTAATAACCTGTCAGAGCAGCTTCCTTACCAGGGGATTGCTTGAGATTCCATTCTCAGACCACAGAATTAGCCTGCTTTTATTCTGGGACTGGCCTAGTACATGAGGCTTATTTTTGGCAAGGCTGTTCTGAAACTGCCAGACTCACCTCTTGTAGTCTTAGTTCTGTTACCAGAAACAGACTGACCATATTGTGCATAGTCCTTGTACTGGCCTTGCCATTCATCAGCCCTTGCCCATGTGGGTGTCCCATAGGCCTTCTTGCCCCACCAAACACAGAACACATGTAATGCTGAGCAACTGAAAATATATTATTTATATTAAATGAACCAATTATATAGTATTAAAAGGTAAATAAGACCAATAAATGTATGTAGGCTTGAAATTACATTTTTAAATATATGTTAATAGTTGATTTCTTTTTCTCTTTCCAACTATATTTACCTACTTGCACAAACTTCAGCCAAACTGGCATATCTATTTTTACATTTTCTCATCTCATACTTTGTCCATGTCACACTACTCACCTAGAATTATTTCTCCATGTCTTCTACTACCAACGTACATTCTGACAGTCCTTCTAGACCCAGCTAAAATCTCACCATCCCCCAAAAGAGTATATTTTATCTTTCTTTGAGGCTCTGAGAACATCTTGTCTGTACCGTCTGTCATGTTGGACATGAGTTGCTGTCTTCTTTTCCTCCCACTGTTAGTCTGCATTGTTGTTTTACTCTTTTGCTGTAACACACATTTTCACTAGCTTATATTGTTTCCCTGATAAGTTTTAAAAGTTTTTTGAGAGCATATATCTCATTTCAAATTTCTATATATTATAAAAATGTCAAGCTTAGGTAAAAATATCGATAAACATTAGTTACAGGTATCTGTATTTTTATTATTTAAATATTATCTGATATCCTGTACTTTGATAAAAAAGATCTGGTCAAGTAAAACTAAACTGATGTTCATCAGTCCTTTCCATGGTTTCTATAATATCTGAATAAAATATATTATTTTAAAAATTCCAGGAAATAAATTTTTAAAAATAATTCTTGTACATTACATGTATTATGTATTGTCTAAATCAGATTGCATATTACATACACTACGGCATTCCAATTCCAGGTAAGATGGAGTTTACAGAAGATGGAGTTAAGAGTTTCACTTCCACTGAACTCAACTTATAAAACCTGAACAGAATCCATGGCCTAGCTATTTGAGAACTCTGAAAAGTAAATGGCAGCATCTGGATCAGAGAAGGATACCAGAATTTGCAGGACCATTAAATAAGCAATGAGTTTCCCTTTTTTTTTTTCTTCTAGATTGCTCCAGTCTAAAATCAGTGCAGTCTAAACTTGGAAGTGAACACTGTAGTGTTGACAGTAAGAGATATAGAAAAAGCTGAGACAGAACATGAAAGGGGACTCCTAAAACTCAGACTGGAAGAAATCTTTTGTCTTTCTTTCTCCCTTTTCTCTTTGTTCTCTCACACTCCAGTCACCAGGAAATCCCAAGGTAGAGATGTCAGTGGCAGTGACAGTGGTTGGCAATGGAAGCCTGAGAGAGCCAAAACTGAGGGTAGAAAACACTATCTCCTTTTGGTGGAGTTCTGGCACCAAGAGGATAAGGCCAAACCCAACTGCCATTTTTTCTCTCTCTTGGACCTTCCACTAAATGACCTCAGATGTGGTACAAGTATGTTGTTTCTGGCTGGAAGACCAAACAAAAAGAGAAGCTTAGAAAAAAATGTTGAAGATGAATAGAAAGGGAGAAAGTGACACCATGAAGTTGTTTATGAATCTCTGGGCCCAGCTCTCAAAACCGTACATACGTAGATCTGATCCTAATTAGCATACCAAAGCTTTGAAAATTGAGCTGATGTGTATGCCTCTGCCCAGATTCGAGCCCATCCTCTGAGTAGAGCACATGTGGGATGGCCCTGAACAACTCTGTAAAAGTGTTGAAAACTGAACTGACATTGGAACCACTGGCCAGAGAAGGCTAAAAGTAAATACCAACCTTCTCCATACGATTTGAAAAAGACTCGTGTCCCATAACGTGATTTACAAAATGTTCTGGCACATAACGAAACACAAAAATCTCAACTTGCATCAGAAAATATCAACAGATGTTAATGAGACAATATAGATGTTGGTATTATCTGTCAAAGGTTTTAAATCAGTTACTATAAAAATTCCCAAATAATAGTGAACATCCTTGAGACAAATATATTCAAACAATATGCTAGCAATATTATTAGATGAAGGACTAGGTTCATGTTAGAAGTACCATACTCACAAAACTATTTTCAAAATAAATTCATTTTTTAAAAATTGAGGTATATTTCAGATAGAATATTTTTTAAATTAATCATTTTAGGGCACATAATTCTATGGTTTTAGTTTATTCACAAAATTGTGAAACCATTAGTGCTATCTAATTCTACAACATTTTATCACCCCTATACCTATTAGCAGTCACTCCTCATTCCTTCCACTTCCCAAAACTAGCTTTACTATTGTTGCCAGTTTTTAAACAGCATTAATCAGACCACATCAGGTTAATTTGAAATAAAAATAGATAATAAAAATTTAATATCAGTCTATGACACTGGTTACCTGCCCAATGTACTAAATATGACATAAATTCTTAAACAGCTATAAGACATTTTTCCTTAAGTAACAAAGTAGGTACATGCATAGAGTAATAAGTGGTTTAAACGTTCCCTATAACCATCACCAATTTGGAATATTTTATAAGTCTGAGTGTTCTATAATGTATAAAAAAATTCTCTTCATTATTTATTTATAATGAAAATACCAGAAATATTTAAATATTATTTAAAAGTGTACTTTAATTTAGCTTCAAGAAGTGCTCATTTGTTAATAGGGCTGTGTAATAAAAGGAATTCTAGGAGATATTTGAATGGTGCCTCCTGAGAACAGTTATTCCTGACTCTATGCTAGGTTTTTCTGTCTAATCCATTTCCAACAAAATAAAATCACTCATACATCTTTCAAATAAGTCTATTTTTGGAAATCTGATATTATCTTGAAGTCAACCTACTTGTAAATGTTCACTAATCTATTTTGCTGTGTAACAAAATAGATTAATAATTTATCAAAATTTATCAAAATGTCCTTATTTACATTTGACTCCCTTTTATGCTATTTTTGAAACTAAACAGCAAGCTGTAGAAATAAATCATCATTTGCCAGAAGATAAAGCATTGAAGTAAAGTCACAGTATTATTTAATGACTTGTAGTCCATAAAAGGCAGTATAAGGGCAGCTCTTGTTCACATGAAATCTGTATATCATGTAAATTATCTAGAGTTATTAAAACCCCATCAGTGTTTTGCATATTATCAAACATTTTCCTAAGTGCACTACAATATATTTTTTCCTATAACATCTAAATCCACAAAATGAAAAGAACTATTATACATTTTTTTCTAGAAAAAAATCAACAATTAAAAAAACTATTTTCTTGATTGAATAATACAACTATATTTGAATCTTCTGTTTATAAATGAATACTGCAATTAGTGGATACTTTGCATTTGAGTGTGTGTATAGGACTACGTGAAAGAATTTGAGTGTGTGTGTAAATAAATATAGATACACATATGGCTGTAGATCAAATAAAGATTATTATTTTCAGCAGAGGAAAAACAATTAGGTGACTCATGAATGTTGGTCCTGTTTACACTTCTGTCTTGAAGGATTAAGATTTGTTAGCTCATAAAAAGCTAGGTTTATTACAGGTATCAATTAAATGCTGCCTAGGGCAGAATACATGATGTGAAATATAATATCATGTGAAATTGAATCATACTTATGAAATGTAAAAAAATAAAAATCCATATGATTACTAATATACTTATAAAAGTAGGAATGCTCCCTACTCACTGCCTCTCCATGTCTCTCTTGGTCCCTTTCACTCTCTCTGCCTATGACAGGAGACCACACTATGGCTATGGAGTGTTACTCCTTTTCTAATAAACTTTCCTTTTGACTAACTTTGGTGTGTGTTTGTTGAATTCTTTCTACACTCTCTGCCAAAGGACCTTCTCCTCTCGGTGCAGGGCTTAGGCTCCCCCACCTTCAGGGAAATTTGCCCTGTTCTGCAGCAAAATCATCTCCCTAATTTTAATCCTTAAATTTTTTTAGTAAAAGAAAAAAATACATAGCTTGTTCCGTAAGAAAAATGGAAACATGTAGCATGAACTACAAATATGATCATGATATATAATATGGATATTCTACTTCTAGTGGTTTATCCTGAGAAATGAATTTAGCTAAGCAAAAAAATATAGGTCTGAAAATGTTTATGGCAGCAAGCTAAGGGAACTGTTCAATATGTTATGGTATATCATTATGATGGAATCTTATGAATTAAAGAAAATGTTTAAAAGATTTAAAATTTGAAAGCTTTTGTATGATAAACTAGATAAAAATACAAAGAAATATGTATACTATAAAAAATAAGTCAATGTATACAATTAGAAATTAACATAGAAAACAAACCTTTTTAAAAAAATAAATAAATAGAAGTAGGAGTGCTGAATTATAACAAGTTTCTGGCTTGCTAAAAAATATAAACAGATCACATTTAATGATCATTAACTGTGTATAAGTGAGTGTATACATGTATAAATACATATAAATATATTTATAATAGCATATCAAAGTAAATATATTCTACTGTAAGAAATGTATAGTAAACTTGCCTGAAAGATTATCTCTATTTCTGAGGGATTCAAATACTTGCCAAGGGTAAAGTTGAAAAGACAAACTTTGATACAAGCTTACATGCTCACAATTTGCTCACGATTTGCTTGATTTTATTTTTCGAAGTTTTTTCCCCCATAGAATATTATGAAGCTCCAATGCACATTCAAAAAATGTGTAAAGTCCTTCATAGAATTCATCACTTTATAAGTATTAAAATGTGGGGAAAAAATGGTTGCGAGAGCTTAGGTTCATTCTTGATATACATAAATCTCCCAGATAAATATTGAAATGCTATAGTTGAAAATCTAAAAGTGATGACATTTATAAATAATGAGTGTATTTACTATGTCTTAAATATCCTCTAGTGGAAAGAATTTGTTAACTAGACACTCATCAAGCCTTCGATATACGTTACGTTTTGTTTTGTTTTGTTTTGTTTTTTTTGGTCAAAAAACAGAACCCATAACTCCTAAAATTTAATCATAGGCACTAAGGGGAATGTAAATGTGTATCCGCAAGCAGGGTTTCAGAATCAAGGTGAACCAAGCAAGAGATCTTAGTCACAAATGGAAGTCTCCTTTTTCTCTATCTCATAGAAAGAGATTTCTCTGGTATTCTGAAATGACTGACAATTTTAAATAGTATTCTGAAATGATGCAGATGCACATCTCCTGGCAAACACTTTGAGTAAATGGGTCCACACAGGAGACTACCTCCCACACCTGCAGTCAGGCCTATTCAAATTTGTGTCAGGAAAAAGCAGCCAAACCACTGAGTAGATTTGAAAGACAAAAGGTCAACTTCTCTACAAGCAAAAACATTTCTCCAGACCTTTCAAAGTGTTTATAATTATATACCAGAATTAGAATACTTTGAGTATCTCAGAGTCCCACAAATATACATAAAAATATCCCCTGAAATGTTAATGTCACAAACCACCATCAGTGAAAATTTTAGAGGAATTTCTGTGTATCTCAACAGGGGTGCTACTGTCATTTCTTTTCCTTTTGACAGCTTTATTGTGGTATACTTGACGTACGATAACGTTTACATATCAGAGTGTGCAATTTGATAAGTTTTGAAAAGCTATTAATACAATCAATATAGTAAGCAGATCTGTTGTTCCCCAAAGTTTTTCCTGCCTTTGTAATTCCTTTATCCTGTTCCTATTGCCCCTTTCCCAGGCAACCATTGTTCTGCTGTCACTACACGTTTATATAATTGGAATCATAAATTATGTGATTTTTTTGTGTCTGGCTTCTTTTGCTCAATATTTCTTCTTTATTGTTGAGTAGCATTCCATTGTACAGATATACCATCGCTTATTTCGTAATTCATTAGGCATCTTGTTTGTTTCCTGGTTTTGGCTATTATAAATAAATTAGATGTGAACATTTTGTTCAAGTATTTATGTGGACATATGCTTTCTTTTCTTCCCAGGGAGTGGAATGCAATTTCATGTGGTAAATAGACACGTCTTAAGAAATTGCCAAGCTACTTTCCAAAATCATTGTACAACTTTATACAAACACCAGTATGTATAAGGGATTCAGTTCCTTCATATTCTCACCAACACTTGGTATGATCAGTCTATTTAATTTTAACTATTCGGCAGGCATGTAGTGGTATATCATTGTGGTATCTTAATTTGCATTTCTCTAATGACGTATGATGTTGAGAATCTTTTTCTGTGTTTATTGGCCATCTGTGCATCATCTTTGGCCAACAATCTGTTCGAATAATTTGCCCATTTTTTAATTGGGTTGTTTGTTATTTTTTTATTATTTTTGAACTTTTTTTTTTTATATTTTGCATTCAAGTCCTTTATCAGCTGTGTTTTTATAAATGTCACTAAATCTGCATGTGAAATGTGGTTGGCTGAGGTCCCCAACTCAACAGATGAAAAATTTTACTAAAGGCTGATCACTCTCTTTCAAGTAACCAAAGATAAAAAAGATTTTAAATCTATCAGTACTGAATAAGCTAGCCTTACTTCTGAGTCTATAGTAAAGCATTTTTCTGTAGTGTAGTGATTAAGGGTAGCTTCTGAAGCTACTCTGCTTGAACTCAGATTTACTCAGCTACATCTTAGCTGTATCATCTTGTGTAAATTTTTTAAACTTTTCTATGTCTCTTTTGTAAAATGTAATAATATTAGTAGCTGCCTCATGGTGTTGTAATAGAGGTCAAATGTATTTATGCACATAAAGCATATAGTAAATGATCAATACATATTTACTATTCTTTAATACAGTTATTACTATACATCCACTTCCTAAATCCCTAAGTCCTATCTGTAATAAGACCTAATTTAGCTTGACTGCCTATCAGGCTGACTTCTTTCCCTTGGAGAAATGTATTTCAGAGGCCATAGGCTGTCAGGAGGAAGAAATTATGCTCTTGAACTTTAAGTCAAAGAAACTGTATGAATTAAGTGGAAATCTCTGGATTTTGATCAAGATATGAGTATTGGGCATTGGGAAAAGGAGGGTAGCACACATTTGTAGTTTGTCTTCCATCAAGGCAGTTTATTTGAATTCATGAATTTGCTACCATAGATAGATCTTGACACTAAATTTTGTTTAACTTACAGATCTCCAAAATAATAGTATGTCATTCAGAATTGGGAAAGAGTGCATAAATATAGAGACCTTGGCTTTGGTCTTAAAAAGATTAAAACAGAAACTCTCCCCAAACACCTGCTGACAGATCCGTTTCCTCAAAAGAAAATTCCAAAGTGGCCAATGGATGGTTGTGGAAATGATACTTTCAGAGAAAGTGGGGATTCACCTCAGGTGGTAAATAAATACAATTTTGATATTTCCTCCACCCAAAAAAAAAAAAAAAACTTAAGAAGGGGAGAATGGATTTGAGGTGAGCTAGGCTGGGAGCCATATGGAAGGAGATGAGAAGACATGAGTCTGCCATTTGGGGAAACAGCAGGAAACATTTTTAACAGTCAAATGATTTTTGTATTAGCATCAGGAAACACTTAAAATATTTGATTCCTTTAGACTGTGAGTTGTGTAAAGACTGAAGACCATGGCGATTTTATGCATCATTTTATTTCCAATGTCTAGCACAGTGTTTATTATATAACAGGTGCTGGATAAAGATGTGAAATAAGTATTTTCAAATTTTCAAGTGCTCAACCTCATCCCTCCCTCTCCATAATGCAAAATTCAGCTTCTAAATTTCCCTCCTCTTCACAAATGTTGACAGATTAGATGAAGTATGGTTTCGTGACAGTTTCATTTGTCCTGAAACAACTACATCATTTTCTCTCCTGGGCTAAATATTGCCATTGCTCCAGCCTCTACAATGACTTCAGGAAATCACCTGTTCACAAGAGCTATCACTGTTTATTTAATTGATACTCAATCAGCATGATCTAGACCAGGATGAGAACTTTAAAGCTTTGAGAATATTGATTTTTCTTTATCCTTTTGATTTTACCTCTTTTACTCCTGTAAGACTGGTTACCTAGAACAACAGAGAGGCTCATGTTTAGACATGGTGACTAGTGGGAAGGGGCTGATGCTTTCAGTGAGCTGCTTCTACCCAAGCCAGAACATCTGTCATTGGCAGAATATAAAGGGGACCCATACTTTCTGGATAACTGAACCTATTTTTACTGCCACAAGCTTATGCAGGTCTCAGCTTGTGTATATGAGCACTGTCGATAATCTAAAAGCTTTCAACTACACATAGCTTAGTACTATATTCAGTGTTATAATAACAGAGAAGGGGAAGGAAGGGGAACTAAGGTACATCCAGTACCTGCTATGTGTAAGACACAATGTTAGGTACTTTAAATGAACTATAAAAAGATTAAACCAGCCAGCAGCTCTATAACTTTTTTTATTAAATACCATTTTATGTATAAAGAATTGAGACAAAGAAGTTGAGGAGCCAGAATCACGTAGGAAATCAACTGGTAGATATACATTTCATATCCAGGTCTCCCTGGTTCTTTTGACTCCATGACACTGTCACTATTTAGTAGATGAAATCAAATAAATGCCAGGAAAGAGTAGAAGACTCCTAAAACTACAGATTTGTCTCTTAACTGTTATTTGTAAGTCAATTAACTTTATTTTTTTCTAATTCAAGTGACATTTTTAAAGCACTGTGGAGAATATAGTACGATTGTACTTTTTAAAAAAATATAACACAATTATTAATTCTATAATTTACAACTTTTTAAAACCTGAGATTTATCAAAATAATTTCAGTTAAACATTGATATGCTTATACTAAATTGTGCACCATGGTGGATGGTAAAATCGAAGAAATTCAGGGCACATTTTTATATAAATAATCTGCACATATGTCCTCTGATATAGATAAGTATGTAGATAGTTGTACACATCAAATTAAAATGATATGCTTACCCTTTATTATGTACATTCAATGTAACTTTAGATGTAACATGCATCTTTAAATTCTCACTGAAATCCATTTGTGCATTTAAGATTTACAGATAATGTGTCTTATAGAAGCAAGTCATACTAATATTGAAAAGCAAATCTACCAATAGACTAATTATGTTATTTTGGGGGAAAAATGATATTTTAGATGGTATAACAAAGGAAAATGCAATTGTCATAGACATGAAGGTGAACTGTCCTCTGACCAATAGATTTGACCTCATCTCAGTTCTAAATAAAGAAATTTGTTTTCTTAAGAATGCTAGTAGATTTTTTTCTCATACTTATAAACTCATATTTTAAACTGTAAAAACTATACAGATTGCTATGGATGAATCTGCCTACCCCCGCAAAAAAAATTTCACATGTTGAAGTCCTAATCCCCAATGTGACTATATTTAAAGATATAAGGAAGTAATTCAGCTTAAATGAGATCATAATAATATTACTGTCCTTATAAGAGACAACAAAAAGCTCTCTCCCTCCCTACCATATGAGGTCACAGTGAGAAGGCTGCCATCTCTAAGCCAGGAAGAGAGTTCTCACCAGAAGCCGACCATACTTGTAACCTGATCTCAGACTTCCAGCCTCCAGAACTAAAAGAAAATAAATATCTGTTGTTTAGGCCATTATTCTATAGTATTTTGTTATGGCAGCCTAGGAAGACTAATATATCAGTCTTATCCCACCAGACAGGTCTTGCATTGATAGACAGACTTTGTGTCCCCATAGGGACCACTCTAATGTGGGGTACTGTGTAAACTTTGTAGGCTGATTGAGATTCGGATTTTCAACCGTTATTGTCACTATGGATTAGACACTTAGAACTTTGAAATTATCTATGTGATTTCACTAAGGGGTCATATGAGAACTTTAGTGACTGAGAATTTCTTGATGTTATGATATCAACTATGTATGTATCTCAAGTCACTGACGAAGATACAAGTTCAGAAGTTACCCTCAGGTATTTGGTAGAGGATGTACCAATAGCTCATATTCTCCATAAAGGCCATAATGACCAATGGAAATAGTATCTTCAGGAATTTAATGATCTGCTGAATTGGCAGATGTGCTGAGGTATAACCTCAGACCTTTTAAAAGGGGTTATTAACTGCCAGTGATGCCTAACCTGAAAGTCATTATTGTTTTTAGAATTTGTAGACATATGAAAAATTAAAGTAAAAAAGTAATTACCTATTTTTGTGCTACAGAGTAAAAGGGTAAGAAGCCACATGAAATAATGGATGTGACTGTGCAGGACTGACAATATTGCAGAAAACAGGTCAAGCAAGCGGCAGATGAGAGATTCTTTGAAATACATTTTCTATCTAGCTACAAAAAATAAATGTTATGTCAACATATATGATGGGTCCCAATAATGAAACTACATGTGTTAGACAAAGGGGAAATTAATAACCACTGATCTTGGGCCTCAACTTATTTGCTGACAAATCTATATTACATGGTTCCATTGGAGAGCTTCTTAAATGATATAATAAGGTGAAGCATCCCTAAAGATGAAAGTTTTTACAATTTTAAGTGTGTGGATATATTCATATATTTATCAGTTTTGATGACTATGCATTCACTATATAATATATGACCATATGAAAGTATTCTTTTCTATTTAGGTAATTCTGAGAATAACCCACAAAGAGCTTCCCCCAAGTCTCCCCTTTATTATCATCCATCATGCTTAGCTATTTTAATTTGACACTAGCTATATTTTGCTGCCAAGCAGTGCCTGGATAATTCCACATTGACATTGCTAATTTCTAGAATGTAACCACAATGTTTGGCATGATGCAGTCAGGCAGTAACTCAAAGCATATTTTCCAATCCCCCTCATAAAACCTCAATGAATAAAAGAGATTTTAAAAAAAGTATAGATGGCTCACTTTAGTTCATCAAAGGTGGGAAAAGATAAGTGAAATCTCAGTCATTAAAATGAGAGGTAAAGTATCTAAAAAATCATAAAAACAACAAAATGCATCTCAAGTCAGAAAAATATGGCAACACTTTAATTCATCAGCAAATATTTATTATGAACCTATATGTGCCAGCAACTGACCTTTCCACACTCAGTTTAATCTATAAGAATTGTATACCTAATTCACTACACTGTTTGTAAATATTATCTAAAAAATGCTCAAAATTCAATTAATCTTTCTCCCTCTCCCCTTGTCCCTCTCCCCCGCTCCCCGCATCAATGGAAAAAGGTAGAATGATGAAATAATCAGAGGAATCAGATAATTAGACCATTTTTGGTTTATAGTAAAAAAGAATAGCTTAGGGATTATATGTCCTGTCATCAGGTACATGATCTATGATAAGTCACTTAACTTATCTGATGACAAAACAATACTCTATTAGTAATGCGCTTTGAGACTCACATACAATAATGTATGTGAATGTGCTTAAAAGCTATCCAGTGCTTAATAAATGTTAGATATTAACTTATTTGTAAAAGTATTACATGAATATCAAATTTATATGTGTGTTTGTATGCATTTGTCATATATGATTATAAATAAATGTGTAGCATATATAATGCAAATATATGTCATTTCCAAATTCTTTTTCTCAAAAGGAATTTTAACATCTTTAATTTTTTTAGCAATTTGAAGTTTTCAATAAAGAGAGAGTTTTGATGAATCTTGCTTATATTTAATTAAAGGTTAATGGGAATTTCTCTATATTATTATTATAATCTTATATAGTATCCAGTAATGTGCTAAGTATTATCAATCATAATGTTATCTGAATCTTTTCTTTCTCTAAATAGAGTAAAATAAATGTGTTTCTGCATTAAAGAAGTTACAATGTGAGTAGAGAAAATGGGTGTACAACAGGTCCTTAAACAATGTCTTTTCATTCAATATCATATTGTTATAACATTGATGAGATGATTAGAAACTTAACTATTTTTTATATGAATCAGCCTATGGTAAAATTGGTTTTGTTATATGTCATTTCACTTAAAGTCACAGAACCTATCGACAACGTTAAGTGAGGGCTTATTGTATATAAAAAATGTTCACTGCATTAAAGTATGTGTGGTAAAGGCCAATATTTCTGTAGAAATTCAGAAAAGGAATTATTCAACATGGGTGGGATTAAATGGAAAAATCTTCATGAACAATGTATTAGGAGTTAGAATTAGATGCATAGAAGTTTGGGGACAGAGCAGTTTAAGGAAAACAACTCAACTTTGAAAGGTTGGTATAGTAGTGTTTGGACAGATGGTTTGAAATTAGCTGATCTGAAAGGCTGAGTAACTTGCTAAAAAGTTCCTGTGATGGTGTAGGGATGAAGTGCTGAGATCTCAGGGAAAAAGTCTTGAGAAGGAAGAAGAAAGGACCAAACCAAGTTCCCATAAGGTTTAATAGGGGTGGCACTACCCAGCCACTAGTCCTCCTTCCCATTAACCTCTCTGCTCTTAGTCCAACTCAAAGTATACCTCACTTCAAGGCCTCTTAACATGTTGTTTTCTAATCTTGGAAAAACTTCCTCCTAGATATTTCCATGCCTTTCCCCTTTACTATGTTCATACCCTGGCACTTTATCTAAGAGGCCTTCTCTGATAACTCTGTCTAAATTAGCACCACCCATAGCATTAATCACCATGTTTACATATATAATACCTGTTTCTCAACCAGCATATGAACTGTATAAGAGAAGACAACTGGTCTATTTCATTCACTGTGGTGAGAGAGAAGCTGAGAGGTAGTAGTAGGCAGGTGGAAATGTGGAATTGGGAACTGGGAATGAGAGCAGGTCTAAGATGTCAATAAAGGTCATTTGCACAGGAGAAAGTCATGAAACCATAAAAGGTGACTTATCGAGAGAAGTATATGTTGTTGAGATCCGTTCCAACTTTCTGAACCTTCATTCATCCCATGGTAAATGAAATGAGTGATGGAATAGTTCTTCGATGATAAGTGGTAGTAAAGGTTCTTGGAGTCATTACTCTAGCAATCATAATCCAGTTGTCAATACTCTAGATGAAGCAGGTACAGGAGAGTGAGTTTGGTATGTACTGAGCCCAAGAAACAGCAGGTTGTTGTGGATCCAACAAATAAATAACATATGTCCCTTTTCATATGATTTACAAAAGAATGGTTTAAAAAAGTCTAAGTATTTGAAATTGTGGTGATTGAGTTAAGGTTGTACTATAATTATGATGAAGAAAGAAAATAGATTAAATCCTGAATATCCCATGGGTTTTACAGATGCAAAATAGGCTGGACTCTTTGGGTGCTAAGCATCACAGCCTGAACTTTGAAACAATCAGAAGAAAAAAATTTAAAAGAAGTTGTTGGCAGATCACAATACCTACTAGTTAAATGCTTAAAATAATTGGACTCAGCCCTCACCATGGCTAGTATGCCTTGCCACTCTGCTGCGAGTTTTGTTACTGTGTCTAGATGTCATTTTTGAACACTTAATATATATTCCCAAAAGCAAGGTACTTGGACCATATGGTTGATGGTTTATCCAGAACTAGTAATTTATTTACTTAATTTTTATATGTGTATACCAGAGGTGACTATGATACCAACTGCCTAAAAAGGACAAACAGATGGCGAAAGCTAGATTATATACAAAGGTTAAAATATTTGTGACCATGATTCTTCATGTGACTGAACACAAATCCAGACAAGATTTCTTGCTGGATAATCTAAAGTTGAAGAATTTCTACCATCTCTTCTAAATCATATTTATCGAGTTATTTTTATTTTCTTCTATCCATGAGCCTTCCATTTCAGTCAAACTGGTCCCCTCACTGTCTGTTGATTATTTCTTATATATCCCTGTCTTTATGTTTTTGTCCATACCTCCACTTCTAGAGATGCCACCTTTTGATGTTTTGCTGGTCCGAATCTGACCATCTTCCAAGACCAAGTTCAGGTTGTAGATATATTGAATCTTTCCTTGATCATCCTGACCCATTATCAATCTTTCTCTCTTGTAGACACTGTAGTGCTCATTGTCTACATAATTGAATCATCTCTTTTATACATTAAACATTTTTATTCCCAGGTTTTCTCTTTGCACAAAGATTGCATTCTTTTGTGTTCTGTCTGTTACTTCTCCTGGTACCCACTATATGCCTAGTTCTTCATCTCACATATAACTGGTATTCAATAAATATTTGTTGATTGATGGAAAATATAGTTAGTATTTATTTCTAATGAAAACAAACTCATGTTTAAGGGAGTGTAATGATTTCTTCTTAAACAAAGCATCATAATTTGAATACTGCTAACAGTGACCCTAGGGGCTGTAGTTTTGTATTGTATTATTTTTCTGTTTAAAAATTAATAATCTTGTACCATTGCTGCTGCCTTCTAAAATTTATTGGCATTGATTGGAGTCCACTCTGGGCTGTGATGGATAGCTTTGATTTGGGTCTTGGTGCTACAGTAACAGTTGAGGGTAGAAAAAAAGCGAAGGCTTTGTCAATAGGTCAAAATACTGGGAATATAAATAATACATTAACGTTGTAATTTTCATCTTCAGAAAAAATGAGGACATATTAACAAAGGCCATAGGGACCTCAGAAATTGGTATGCAGTCATTTAAACAAAGGCGGCAATTTTTTTTTTTTAAGAAGGCACTTTTGACACATGAACTTGTATTGCAAGAATTCAGAATCATTGTTTCTGAATATATATATGGTCCTAAATATATTCGGTATACTAATTAAAGTCTATTTAGAATCTTTACTAAAGTATTTCTATTATATTTTATTATATGTATAAAATATAAAATGCAGGGGAATTTGTCACACATCCATTTAAAGGGACTGTTTTCCCTGCAGTCCCTTTCACCCTAGTCCTATTTTTGGATGTTTTACCCCAAACTCCCCTGGGGCCTGTCCCCAACCCTGAGATAATGGAGTTTCCTTTTCTCTCCATGCCTAACTCCGAACACTTAGAATAGCCGTTCTTTTCAACAGCTGCCTGTTTGATATTTTCCAACATGGGGCTGCTTCAACCAACAGCCATATACACAGACTATATGAGTTATATCGCCAAGCAACATTTGTATTTATTTTCCATAATCCAGAAGCTACTTGATAAGCTATTTTTGAATTGTAGAGTAAGAGGAAAGAATTTTTGGAGATTTCCAGATCAGCAGAGCCCAGGAATTAGCCCCCATAATTAGTTTCTTCCTCATGCCCATGTTGCCTTACTTTCCAGCACTGAGATTTTGCTTTTAGTTAACCTTAACCCTGCACGCATTTATATCTGCTTGTCAGCTCCCTGTGTAAATGCCTCCTGAATGAAAGCCACTGCCCATCTAATTCCCAGCCAACATTTTCCTCCAATTCATTTCTATCACTGCCTTTTGTCAATATCCTTTTGGGATCCTGCTCTCTTCCATTGCCAAAACTACATATAAACTTAGGTTTGGTGCCTGCACAGCACAGAAGGAATGTTAGTATTGGTTTAGCACCCAGATCTGCTCCAATTCAGCCATCCCCCTCTCTCAGCCACCATTATGCTGCTCTATAAGCCTTAGGATATGACACCAACTTCCATTAGTCTCCACTGCTTATCCAGTACTTTAATTGTACCAGCTTTTTTTCTAAAATATTCGCTGGTAAGGAAATAAAGGTTTTCTGCTGGATGTGTTCTCAGAAATTCCCCCCAAAAGTAACACTCAGTGCTGATCATCAACCTGATTCCTGGAAAACAAACATTCACTTCTGATCTATGCATTTCTGCAAAGAGAACTAGGTTGTGGAGAGTAGATCTCTAGCCCAGCAGTTATAGAAAACATTGGCTATGGAGAAGTCAAACACAGAAGAATATTAGAGCCAGAAGTGGCCTTAACAATCATGTATTCCAAACCTTTCATTTAAAAAGCTGAGGCCAGAACTCACAGCTTCTTAGTGAGAGAGCCAGTACTCTACAACCCTAGTCTTCTGATTCATGACAGAATATAACTATATTTATAAATATATGTTACAGGTATATAATTCATATTTCTAACAAAAGTTATAAGCATGAGGATAGCTAACATTCTTTGACCTCTTACTATATGCCAGGCCTGCTACAAAGCATTGTAGACTCATTGTCTCATCTAATTTGTACAATAATCCTAAGAAGCAGGTAGTATTATCATCCCCATTTTACAGATAAGGACACTGGCAGTTAGTGTGCTATAATTATTATGAGTAGCAACCAAGATCAAAGCGTAAGAGATGTTCATAACTCAGAATAAAAGTCTAGCTTTTGTTATACAGGGAGAAGGATGGGCTAAAAAAGCAGCAATTATAGAAGTTTGAAATTTATGTTATCTAATTTATGTTTGTCATGACAACTAATTGGCTGTCATGCCACGAGCTAAAAATGAAACTGGAAAATGCCTTCGGCGATCACATTAAAAAAAAGTTGCTGTTCTTCTTGGTTTTATTTGGGTTAGATGAAGAGACAGAAGACCTGGCTTATTGCTTAACATTGCTAATCCAGGGCGTCCAGGTATCACATTGTTATCCATGTTCCTGCTTATTTTCTTGCCTATGAGTTCCTGAGACCTTGCCAGATCCCGTTCCAAGAATCACAGGTCAGAAGAAGGTTAACAATGAGGAATGAATGGTTAAAGATGAAGGAAAATGTACAACTGTGGATGAATATTGTTATAACCTAAAGTATGGGTACTCGTGATTGCCAGCTTTTGTGTCTCAGGGGGCTGGGGAAGAAATAGCTAAATGTCTTTCCAATGAAATCAACAAATTTCTTGACCACCTCCATCACCATCCATAATTAAGGTTCTCTTCATTTGGATACTTTTGTCTGGCTCGACTATGTTTTTCCTTTACATTGGCAGTTTGAGCATTTTGTAGGAAGATGAGGAAGGAGAGGGAATGTGACTTAAAATATGGTTGTGGGTGTTTTTTAACAAGTTCTCTAAAATCTTAAAAAAAAGACCTTTTAAAAAATCTCAGTGGATTACCTTCTTTTGCTTTAAAAATATCAAATACTCAGTGTTTCATACTAGTTCATGAGGTATACCCTTTAGAAGAGAGAAAAGTGATCTCATTTTAGGCACCCAACCAAGACAAAATAACATATTTCTTTAAAAAGAAACTTCTACTACTAAAGTTGAAAGTATGAAAATATATGGAACATATACATTAGACACATTAACACAAGGGTAACAATTTCTAAAATTTTTTAAATTCCTTAAAATTTTTATCTTTTAAGTTTTAAAGGAAAATCTATCGCAATTTCAAAATAACATCTTTAATCTTTTCAAATTTAATTTTTTAGCTGTGTTTTACTTTTCTTCTAAGAACACTAGGAAATTGTCATTTCGAAAGCCAATTCCAAAACCTCTCCAACTTGTAAACCATGGGAAAAAATCAAGTATCTTTAAGCAGAGACCAACGTAAAGTCAAGAACCCAAAACACAGCAAGACTTGTGCTTTGGTTTTAAACTCCAAAAGGTCTTTGGGATTCTAAATATGGTAGGCATCACTTGTCAAGGATCTACATTAACTTTTTATTCAAATCAAGCAATCATACTTCAAGCTATATCATTTGCATACATGTTTAATGCCATTTTAGCATCCAAATGAAAAATATTGAGGTTCCCAGTGCCTGTGTCCACAATATGGTAGTCTCAGTTCTAAAAAATAGAAAATACACTATTGCAAAGTCAGCATAAGATCCCCCCAAAATATAGATCTGCCTAAACATTGCAGAGAATAAGAATTTTGTAGACACAAATGACTCTATAAAAGTGGTAGAGTCAAGGAAAAGATGCTGACTTTAGGCTGTTTTTTCATTTTTTCTTATAAAAGTAAGTCAAGAAATACTTTGGTCTTATATACCATGTGCATGCTAACTGAAAAATGAAAACAGTGTATCTGTTCATTTGCAGAGTGAAATCTTTATCCTCCCTGGAAATATTAGAGAGATATAAGAAGTATATATGGCTCCTGATAAAATATGGCACTTTAGAATTTGTTCTAGTACCTTATTTAAATTGGTATAGTGAACACTTTTGGGGAGTACCTTTCTAATTCAAGAGCCATTTACTCTTCTCAAATAACTAAACTCTAAGCCATGGTTTTGTTTTCTACCAACCATGGTCACATTTAAACTATGTGATCTTAAATCCTTGTCCATAGCTGATTGTCCAAGCTGAAACAATCTAATTCTTTCTCCCAGAAATTGAGAATTGGGGTTGAACGAGAGCAGGTCATTCACTTCTGAGTATCACTGGCACTGAATATGGAAACTTGGAATGCATTGGGGTAGTCAGGATTCTCTGTAAGAATACAGGAAAGAGAGAGCTACAGAGAAACAGAGAGATTTCTAGTTGTCCTAGTTCCTGCATAAGACTCAACCCCAATTGGCCTTATACTTCGTCACATCCTACATCATATACTATTTTTTTAGACTCTCTTTCCCTTTTTAGCTTAAGCTAGTCTTTCTTCTGATCGAAAGACTCTAAATTAATACACATAATGTATTAAGATCCTATAAGGGCATAAATTATAAATACCGAGATGGAGAGAAGAGGAAGATAAAATTGGAAGGCTTTAAAGATTGTCTTTTACTCTTTTCCTCCCCCTAGCTTTTTTATATACTGCTAATTTCTTCAACTAGACCTTTTTCTTAAAACGGAAGGAGTTTTATTGGGGAAAAATATCCTCTCAAACTTCTTTTTGTACCTCTTTCCAACGCCACCCAGCACAGTCCTGGGATTCATAGGATAACCTATTTTATTATTGATTTTATACATATTTTTCACAATAATTTCCCACAATTCCCAGTGAGGTGATTTTCATTTTTCCCTTCTGCTCCACTTCTTTTTTCCCTAGATGGGGAGTTAGGAAACTGCGAAAACTCCCGAACAGAAGGCAATTGTCTGTGTAGAAAGAATGCCTGCCCTCATAAAGAATATGTTATTTGAATTTATTGCCAAATGGCTGACCGTTCTGGTGAAAGTCCCTTGTAATCATATGATTCAGTAATCATTGAAAATAGATTGCTGATAAATAATTTAAAAACAACGAGGCACTGTTTTACGGTTTGCAGAGTAAATATATGAAATGTAACAATTTAGTCATCTGCAGTTAAGCTCCTTAATGAAAATATAGTCTCCCAATACCAACACTTCTTTGTAAAATGAATGTTTCTACACTTTCCCGAAATAAGAAATTATGTCATGGTCTAAACAGAGAAATTGCAGCACAGGTTCATCATCTTAGTGGGAGAGAGACCCCAGATAAAATTCAGAAAATTTAGTGAAAGCAGCAGAACAAATGGGATATTATGTGAGTGACAATGACTTCAGCTTTCTTTCTAATATGAAAACACAGCTGGACTGAGGCACTCGGGCCACCCACTGCTGAAAGAAAAATGCTTGAATCCTCAATACCTTTGATTCACCAGTTTGTGGAGGTGAGAATGTAGCTCTCACAGCATGCACGGGAGAAGTTAAATTTCATCTGCTCAACTCTTCCCATCCGTCGCCTACAGAATATTTCTAATTGAAGTCTTTGCTAAGGAAATGTCAACCTAATATCTACACTGAAACTTTATTTAGAAGTTTTTGTGGGATTGTTGGGCCTTTATTCATCCCTTTGAGAATGAGATACATTTTATAATTTTTGTTCAGCTTATTTTTTTTCTGTTTGTGTGTTTTGTATCTATGACAGCAGTAGGTTAGAATGTGTTTCCTCCTAAAATATATAAGATAATTTCAGAAACAATTAAGATACTCTGACGTGGTTTCTGGATAGCTTCAAACTATAATTCCTTAGCCATTTGTTCATTCTATCCTCAATCCAATAAATGGTGCAAAATACTTCATCTTTAAAATAAAGGATTATACTTTTAAATAAATGATTACATTTATTTGTTTTACAAGTACAGCCTTTGCCTCAAAATAACACTTTGCCACAAAATGTATTGGCTACCGAAGGATCAGGAAAACATGCCTTATCAGCTCTTCTACATATGATCAATGGATGCAAAATTCAGTAATAGAGGCAGGTTCTTTTTCACCAGTGCTATGATCAGTGTCGAAGCCAAGCTCCTTTGTAACAGTAGAGGAGGAAACAATTATTTCCCACACAATGTCAACCATAGGCTCTCAAAAAAATATTAAAATCTATAAATGTATATATTTATCATGCAGTTTAATTCTTGGCATGCAAATTAAACCCATGAATGCTGGGAGGACCGAGTCTAATGTCTGTCACCTCACAGAAGTACATCTACCAAGCCCAGTAACAAACCCCACTTAGGGTGAGATCACCCTTTTCTCCTAGAAAGATTGAGACTGTTTTCCTTTTCTTTTAGCCCTGTAAGTATAGCACACATCAGTGATTCTAACATGACATCTAGTCCCTGCCCCCTCGATCTTTATCAAGAAATGGCAATATCTATTGCTAAAGAAGAGAACAAAAATAAACCAAAGCAATATAAACAATAATAACAATACAAACATGGCACAAAGTAACTTTTAAGATCTTGCTTCAACCTATGTCTTAACCTTTAACTCTTGTCAATCCTACAGTTGAATGTACTCTTCAATAACAGTAACAGCATTACCTGTAATTCCACAAAGGGTCTTGTTATTAGAATTGCTCCTATTGCCTGAAATGTTCTCTCTCACTCCAACAACTACTGACATCTCACATTTTTCAGTAGCCTGTTGAAGGGTACATTCACCCTTGAGTGAAATCCCAACCTTTTCAGAGGTCCAGGTGGATCTGATCGCCCTGTTACAGAAGTAACAGAGTACTGCCTCTATCGATGAACTTTTGTTGTGTTGCACCTAATTAGCCACAGGTCTGCAAATTTTATGTAAAAAGAACTTTTCAGGTCAGGAAAAGTGTCTAATGTGTCTAATTCATTTGTCTATGTCTGTTATCAAGACAGTGCCTGGAACACAATGGATGTTTAAAAAGAAAGGTTTATTCAATCCAAAGTCTCTCATTGATTCAAATGGTGGAAATGGGAAGACATTCAGGATAATTGATATTCTAATTAACTCAGTAACCTACATAACATAAAATTGATTAGGATGTTTGTCCAACTGCATACAAATATCTAAATACAAGGTTAATAATATGTGAAACATAACCGTGTTTTATTAATACTAAGCATGTTCTCTAGGATGCTGTGGGCCTTGAGTGAACACTGAAAATTCCAGGCCACGTCTGGAGATAAAAGCAAACCCTGCCACTGTTGGCTGAGGTCTACACCAGTTATTTACAGCAAAAGCAGTGAGGATTAACTCCCCTAAGAGCAATGTCTCCATCATCTTCCCTCGTTTCTAGCCCCTTGTATTCTCTGTATTGTTGAGAGGACCACTTATTCTCCACTCATCACTTTCCTTGGGAAGGAAAGCACAGAACGCCAAGCTCTTCTTGCTGTACCCTCAAAGCAATTCCTCTCCATTGGAAATGTAAATCATCTGATGAATGAGTTTGGCAGAGGGAAGGGGGATTGTGTGGCTCAGATCCTGCTAAATTATCTCTGAGACTGCATTCTATCTGGTCTGCTCTCTGAACTGCAGCAAGGGGCTTGCTCCTGCAGAGATGTCATGCAGTAGTCCAGCGGAGCCAGGAGTTAGTTGGGTAAATCATTGATAAAGCCTTAGTAAGGCCCTCGGCAACACTTAGAAATGTTGTCTTCCATTCTAGGTTTTGTTCATAATACAGGATTTTTTGTGGGGTTTTTTTTGTTTGTTTGTTTTTTTAATCTCTTTCTGCCTCTTGTGTCTATCTTTCAATTGGCTTTAAATTCTGGAGAGGAATAAAGATTGTAATGCATTGACACTTCTCTTTAAAATCCCAACAATTATTCTACAGAGCTCATAGTGAAGTTGTTTTCTTTAGTTTCTACTCACTGTTTTTCTCAGTCCACTCCCTCTTAGTCCGTTTCCCAAGAGAAAAGTGGACTCTGTGCTCTGTCTCTTGATTTAACCTAGCCATCGACCTTGAGACAAACTTTGTCATCTGGATTCCCTCTCCATTTGGTCATCTGCAAATGGAACACTGAACGTTTTACCTGCAAATTCTCCACATATGACCGAGTCTACCTGAATCCTCTGATTAGCTGCCCAATATTAAACTGGTGCTCCTTAAAAAAAAAATCAATAGAATCTGTCAAAATTCTTTAAAATATCCTGAATATTTGAACATGTTCGATTGAAGGAAGTAAGAGATGTATTTTGTGAAAAATAATTAGGCCATTATTGTTAATGAAAGATTATAAAACAAGAATTTACAGGGTATAAATTTTCTAAGCACCTTATAAATAGAGAGGGTAGTTATCGTTTATTTTCCCCTTCACATTTGGGCCCTCTTAGCCAAATGAAACAGCCATTGGTGGGTCTGAGCAGCATATTCCAGTCATGAAAAAGTCATTTCCTAAGGTTAGAGTCACTCTTTGCATAAGTATTCAGAGAATGGATAGCCTAACCTAAATAATGTTGGCCTACCACTCAAAACCATGGGTTCCTTAGTCTGTAAAGCATAGCCTCCTTTTCTTTATAGGAGACTTTAGTGTTTCACCAAACCAGTTAATATGTTCATCTCAGTCTTATAAACCTCATCTCCTTATATCGACTTGAATAATTTTTGGACTGCTAGCTTCTTCAATTCCTTTTTTTGATGCAGCATCTCCTATCTTGTTTGCTCATGGAGACACGAGATCAGGAAGGTGGTTTTACCAGAGTAGTTACCACCATTTCCCAAACACTGAAACTTTGCTGAACATTTGGTGGTAGAGAGAAACTGTGCACTTCCTTAGGGAAAAGTAAAGCCCTTTTATTCTTGGCTTCTTTTAGGACTTCCAAATGTGTTGCCCCTCAGTTGCCTTGGTGATTTCTTTGCTCATCTGTCATCACAGGTGGTCCTTACTCTTCACCTGTTTCCTCTCCTTCCATTGTTTACTGAGTGACTTTCCTTGTGATGATATAAACACAAGACAGGCTTCAGAAGTCAAGATGACTATAGGATGAAGGTGATAGAAAGCTTTCCTGTAAGAAATTTCACTTCAGTTTGTATATTTAGATGACAGAAAGGCAGCAGAGTGACTTTTGATCACATCAAACTACTTCCTAAGCCTTATGGTGGTTGATTATCATTTGCTTCATGATAAGAAGGCTGTCTATATTGGGGTATAATATAACCACTGAGGGCAACCATTTCAAGTCTGCTTTGGAGTTGATTTCAAGGTTTCCAACATCGATATAACTTAATACATTCTATATTTTTATGTTTGTGAAGACAGCCCTGCACCTCATAGCTAGTATTCTCCTCTGAGAGCAAATTCTGAATGGCATGTCACTTTTTATTCACCATGGCTGCCCAGTGCCCTTCAACCTGAGATAAAACTTGGCAGTTACACCTAGCATATTCCTCTTCCACATTCTGCTGGGAAGCCTTCCTGAGTTTGGCATGGCTTTCTTTTCCCTTTGCTTAGTTGGTGAATATAGAGAAGCATTCATTATGCAGATTTTCACACTGCAATCTAACCTTGTATTCATCATCTGTGCTGCCTCTGTTTCACATGAACCTTATTTAGCATATCTACCTGATTTTTAAGTTTTTAAATGTTGGTGGGTTTTAGTAGCAATAGAACTGCTCTCTGACAAAGTGTGATGGTCTAGGAACTCTCTACCTAGATACCTTTTTCTTCCAAGCCAAGGATTTGAAATATTTTCTTGATGAAACATAGAGATATGCTTTAGTAAGGTTCCCTGTGAATGTCCTTGACTAGTCTCTTATTGCCGTAATCAACTAGAACTATCTTTATATGTAATTTGTTTGCTCACCCATCTTATAATGCATTTAACACTGCTACTATTTCCACCTGTGTGAAGGTTATTTCTTTGGTCCACGGGACATTCTTTCCTTCATAGTATTGTTTGTTGGCATATATCAATTGGCTTGAAATTGATCCATATGCTGAGAGCTAGGCTTGATTCTTGTTTTGTTCTTGCCTGTGAGTGAAAACCCAATCCCAGAGAGCGTCTTTCTGTTTTGAAATGAACAAAACACGGAGCACACTGAGGGGGAAAAAATGAGGTTTAACGTAGGAGCGCTACACCAGGATAAGTATGTCGGGGTCCTAAATGGAGCCTCAACTAGCAGTATGACCTTAATTAACCACCTCACTTCCCTTCTGAGCCCTGATTCCTCCTATGTAAAATAAGGATATTGGAATATGTAGTTTCAAATGCTTATTTTCATTTTGCTTGTCTAAGTTTCTAAGTATTGTTGTTGCTAGTGTGGCAAAGAACATTAATTTTTATAAATCAGAACTACCTTTGTAGAACAATAAAATTCTTTCATATGCTGTTTTTCTACACTATAGATTATATTATCATGTGTTCCAAGTTGTCTCTTAGGTATAAAAAACACAGAGCTGTCTCTAATACTCCAACAAAACCAACATATTTCAATCTGTTATCTCACCACTCTGCATATTCTCTTTTCATGTGAAGCTTTTTCCACCTTGGTTTCTTATGATCTTGTGTGGGAAAGTATCAGATTATCTAAATTAGGCAAAAGGAGTCAGGGGAGGAAGGAGATTCTTAATATAAGTTATTCTTATAAACAGTTAAATTACTTCAGATAGTCTAGCTTTTAGAAAAGTTCTACCAGTCAAACAGTAATTTTATGAAGGCTCACAATATGTTGTTGGTTATAGTAAACCTTCCAAATGTACGTTAAGCCATGGGAATTTCTAATATGCAGGAGATAATATTTGAGGACATTTTCAGAAATCTCAAAGTTTTCCATCAGATATAATCAGGTATAAGTTCAGTTGGGAATAAATAGAAGAGAAGGAAGGTAATAGGTTGAAGAAGGGAATGAATAGGAAGTTTAAATCTCCTTTGAACCCAAAAACTACCTACAAGAGTCTTGAAAACAATAAAAAAAAAAAGCTGAGAAGAATACATTAAGACCTTGGGTTTTTACTTCTGCTTTCCTAAAGATTATACATCTGGAAACATCATGGGACACACAAAGCAAAGCCATAAAAGCAAATATTCATTAACATCTGGATTGAGGACTAGACTTGGGAAAAATGTCCTTCAGTACATATATGTACAACAAACCAAGACAGGTCTGCATGTTCTCAGTTCAAACTGGAAGAGATGTAGCACCCAAGAGGTTTATGGTGAATGTAAATGGAAAGTGTCAGTAAATGGAAAACAAAGTAGAGTTGCCACTAATAATGGGTTACTACATGTAAAATGTTATTGAAAATCTTCCTAGATTTTTGTATATTTGATTTTATGTTAATAAAAAATATTCAATACATTCTCTTTCCACTTGAGTGTCTCTGAATTTATTTTTCCTGTAAGATTGTAAATGCAGTCATGGAAAACTTTAAAGTGACGATATATTTTACAAATGTTTTTCTTTTGAGTTTTCTGTTTTGTTTGTTGTGGCTTTGTGGGGAAAGAAAAGTGTCTAATTTGATCCATTGGAAAATCCTGAGAAATGGGATTATATTTTCTTTTTCTCATATGAGGAAACCTATAATCATCAAGGTTAAATGACTTGTCTATAATTTGTCACAAAGCCAATAAGTGACAGAGATAGGATGAATATCAAAGTTTACAGCTTCTCAAATCTTTACCAGATATCTATGTTCCTCTCACCAACATCCTAAAAATTAAAAAAAAAAAAAACTCTCCACTTAAAATTGACATTAACCAAAACAGCTCTACCCCTTAGCTTTTCAATATAACCTCTTTACAGTGTCTTTTAAAATCATCTGCTAGCTATGGTATGGCAAAAATTACACTATCCTTTGACTTCAAGACCTGCATCTCAATCACAGCTACGCTACTAAGTCCTGTGAGCTCTTGGAAACATCGTTTAAGCTCTCTAAGTTTTAGTTTCTTTATCCGTAAAATCATAATCAAGATATCATCCTTTCAAGATTAATGAGGATTAAATTATGTGTTTGGAAGTACTTTGTAAGCTATAGATTATCACTAATAATTTGTCATGTATGCTTAAGTAATTCTTTTTTTTTCAGAAAACTTCAACGGCTTCCTCTTACTTACAGAATAACATTTATACTCTTATGCGAGGCATTCAAAGTCCTCTTTGACATTCACTTTCAATCTTTTTTCCCCACTAATAATAATAGCTAACATAATATATATGGAGCAATTACTCTGTACCAGGGATATAGAGAACATTTATTATCTCATGTAAATCTCATACCAAACCTGTAATAAAGGCATCGTTATTATTCCAATTTTGTAGCTATTTATTGATACTTGGAAAGCCAGAGAAACTTGCCCACTTTCACACAGAGAGGAAGGAAAGATGGAGGAGGGAGTCAAATACTGGCTATGTGATTCCAGAATAAATTTAATCATCATGAAGTATTGCTTCTAAATACAGCATTTCTCTTGAACATCACCCTATCATAAATCATTCCCAATGATGTGAAAACGGCTTTACTATACCATGAAAAATTTTGATATAGAAACTCACATAGATGCTGGACATCACGAAATTATCTAACTTTCTGTTTCCTTTGTTAGTTAACTGACCTAGTTAGTTCAGATCTCAGCCCAATCTGAGTGGGTGGTGATCAAGAGTACAGTCTCGGAAATCTAATGGCCCCAGTTCAAACCAGCTCTACCACAGACAAGCATCATGATCCTGAGAGTTATTCTGCCGTTCATCTTTAAAACAGGATAATAAAACTGACCTCAGAAAATTAAATAGGGTACATATAGGTGAAGCTCTTAAGCTAATGCCTAGTACATAGATGATACTAAAAAAGTGTTAGAGGTCACCGTTTTTCCATTATTATTATTCCATACCACATCATGTCTATGATGGTTCTGTATGCTATTGTTCTTCACACCACAAAATCATCTGACCTTCTGCCTTCTTCACTAGATTGACCTAGATAGTTTAGATCTCAGGCCCAAACATTGCTCCCCTAATGAATTAGTCTTTGGTATGCCTGCTATGCCTTCCTTTTTCTTGCCCACCTCCACTAATTCCAGCTCTCTTATCACACTTGTAGTTCACACTAATGTCTCCTTTGAGCATTTATCATAATTGTAGTTAAATGATGAACTGGAATATTAGTCTCAAAATTTCTGTACCTTTCACTAGAAAGTGCCATGAGGGCAGAGGCCATTGTCCATTGGTGCATCTTACACTGTAAAGTGCTTGATAAAAACTTATTAAATGAATGAAGATGAATACATGAATCTCATTTTCCTTTGATTTATCCGTTTAATTTATATACTGTCTCATGGGTTGAAAATCTATTCTCTTTGTCTTTTTTCTCTATGAATTGTTCTGTTTATATCATGAATTTTCAAACTTCCTGGCAAACTCTAATTGACTAAAAACATTTATAGGAATTTCCCATAGTTATATCTGTGCCAATGACAATCAAATTAGCAGTTTCTTCCTTCTTAAATATTAGATTTCTGAAATACAGGTAGATTAATGCAGCAAAGAAAACAATAAATAGAAATCTTCATGTTTTGCACATTGCTTTTAAACTACATTTTTAATGTGTTTCTTGAAATTTGCATAATCATTCATGAATCTCCTTTCATTTGAATGCCACAGTAATGACAACTTAAGATATACTGTTTGTTGTTTATTCAAAATAGATTTCAATTATTAAAGTAGATCTTTATGTATACACCTGTTTCCATATTTGTGATGGACTCAATTAGTAATATGATTATATACGCTAATGCTCTTTTGAAATTGTGACTTGAGATATACCACACTAACTTCTGCAATCTTAAGGAGCAATTTTTTTTTATTCTGTTAAATTATCTATGATAAATTTTTAAAACTCGATCTTTTCAGCACATGCCACACTACATTTAAGTGTTTTTGATGTATTTGGCTCAATATATCAAGACTTCAAACATTGTGGGAAAAAGCTTAGCTGAGTGCCAGTTCTAACTAAAATTGAACTCTAATCCCTTGGGAAATCTCCCACTTCCTATGAGCTGAAAATACACAGAAGCTGTGTCTTACCTATTCTCCAACATACAAAATATTTTTTTAAATTTTATAGTGAGAACATATGATTCTATTTATCATTTAATTCCACCATCTTAGTGATGCCTCAGACAGAAGTAAATTCTCCATTTTAGAATATTATGAAGTCATGAACTCAGAAAAACCTGTTTCAGCTCTATCTTTTACTTTTTGAGTAAAGCTAAGTATATAGATAACCTCTCGAATACACTTCAATCTGTAGAATGGAGATAATGATAGTAACAAAAAGTTACTCTGACTTACAGAGTTTCTTAAAAGTTCAATAATATGTGCCTGAAAGAGTTTAGCATAGATCTTAGTATATAGTAAATGCTCAATAAATATTAATAATTTTATATTACTATTACATTGTTCATGTGTAGGTACATATGTCATTCACATGGGTACTTGCAATCTGTTCTTTCCAAATGTATAAGTTTATTCTTTAGATAGCATGTATCTTGGTGCCTGGTCGGCAGCATTTTTCTTTCTATCCTTCTTACTGCCTTACATACAATAAATAATTATTTGATTGAAAGCTGATGTATCTGCATTATAACGAATTCACTTGCCTTCCAGAACTGTCAACGGAGCACCTTTTTCTGTGTGACATTGTGCTAGGCACTGGAGAAACAGAGGTGAATAATGTAATATTTTTATGGCTTTTTAGTTCAAAATTTATCCCCAAATCTACTATTTTTAAAGCTATGGCTGAAGCTAAACTCTAGAAAAATGATGGGAAAAAAAAGCTCTAAATAATATTACATTTTATGTATTTATGCTAAATGGGATATTCTCTAGTTAATTATCTAATCTAATATAGTCACAGTTGAATAACTTCAGAAGTAATTGGGGAAACAAAACATTGATAAGGTGTGTATATGCATGTGTGTTTCCTTGAATAATAGCATTTAATATGGGTTACCTTTGAATTTTAAAATGGAATTTAAAAATAACAAATATGTTGAGCCCAAATTTCAAGATGAAGACAATTATTTTTATGTGTAGTTATGGTATTTTAAGTAGTTGATCTAGAAAATCCTGCCACAATCAAGTTTATACTACTGGAGATGTCCTAAAATATGACACATTCCTTATTTTTATTATTTTTTTTTAATGAGCATTGATGGGATGAGAGAAGAAGCACTTTATTAATTTTGGAATCAAAATTGTGGTCTTATTGGTTCTTCATTACTTCAATAGTTCTCAGATTTTACTGAAAGAAAGTGCCCTACTAGTGAAGAAGCTACATGAAGCAAACCTAATAGATAGGAGTGGCAAGGATGAGGCTGATAGGGTAGGCTGTGGTCATATTATAAAGGACCTTGAATTCCACACTAAGGAGACTAAAAGCAATGCAAGTTTGAGCAGGGTAATAACATATTTGAATTTGTATTTAGAAATCACTTTGATGCCCTGGATAATGAACTAGAGTTGGGGAGAAATGAGGTGAGAGGAATAATTTGGAAGTCAGAACAGGAGCTAGAGCAGCTGGAAATAGGGACATGAAAGTTTCAATGGGAAAGGGAGGTAAGAAATTTCAGGACCTATTATTAATCTTTATAAGATGGAAAAAGGAAGGGGTGAAATCTTTCTAGAATCTTGAATATTTCTAATATATTTCTTACATATATTTAACTAAAGCTTTGTATAATTAATAAAGTCTCAGCATAAAAAATATAGACATCAAAGAACCTCAACAAACAAGGAAAAATTTCAGGAAGTCAGCACACTGACAGAATAAAGACTAGAGGGTGGGGAAGATAGAAGGTGTGTGTGTGTGTGTGTCACAAAAGAAAAAACATTCAAGTTTTTCAGCCTTGAGTGATTTAATGGCAATGGAGCAGAAAAGCATAGATGTAGATCTAAATAGTAGACGAATAGTTGTGGAAGAGGCAGGGATAGAAAATGAATGAAGCCACTGAGCCACTGGCAAACTCTTTGCTTTCTGTTTTAACTGGTGTTTGTAAGAACATATATCTTTCCTCAAGCACTGATGGAAAAGAACTAGGAAAAATCAAACTATTAAACTCTAATCCTTTGGGAAATCTCCTACTTCCTATGAGCTGAAAATACACAGAAGCTGAAAGTATGGAGAAGGAAAAGTATGGAGAAGGAAAGCTTAATTTTGAGAAAGAATAAAGAGAAGCCTATTCTCATGCTACTTTTTCAGAGTAGCCAAATCCTGGAAAAGTACAATTCTAAAGGAAATGCAAGATAAATTGCTGTATAATGAGGAAAAAGAAAATTGATGCTTTAATATCCTCCAATCTATAGCAAGATGGTTGGCTATAAAATGAGTTTTCAGTTCATTTAAATAAAATTGAATACTTCATTTTATCACATTTATCACATATTTATCACATGGAAATAGCCCCTTAAAATTATTACACAAATCTACATATCCTTAAACAAACGTATCCTTAAAGCACCCATCTAGGCTTACGGTGTCAGGAATAATGTATGTCTTTTCTCTTTTGCAGCACTTCATATTATCATGTTCAATGAGTTTCAGTGATTTGAACTCACCAGGTGCACTGTCTGCAAATGTGAAAGAAACACTGTACGATGCACACATACAACCTAAGGGCTAGAAATGTGATACCAAAGGTTAGATTGAGTAGGGTGGCGGGGGGAACCAATCAACTAAAAGTAAGAAATATGTGAGAGAGACATGCAAAATGATACTTCATATATAGTACTGAAAAATTTTCTGGCATGTACAATGCGGAGAAAATTGAATTAAACTGCTTTGAGAAAGGGTTCGAAAATTCAGTCTGAGTTCCACTAGTGACTTAAGATATGACCTTGTAAATGCCTTATAACTCAGTTTGTTCATCTACCTAAAGAGTACAATTGTTCTTGGAAGTACAGAATAAACCACAGAAAATCATCAGTATTAAGATGCATTTGGAAGGGCTTTGGAGGTCAAGGATTTTGAAATTCTACATGTAATACAAAATCCAAGAAGAAAATATAAATTTTCTTCTGCTGGTCTAATACAGTAATCTAAGCATTCATCTTCCAGCTAAATACTCAGATTATCTTTCCATAGCTATCTAAAGTTCATTATATGAAGGCATTTTCTCATTTTCCTGATAAAATTTATTTTTATCAACCATCATACACTTTGAATTTCTGTATCCTGTAGAATCTCAACACCAAAGCAATATTATTTTCAACTAGTCATAGACTGAGGAAAGAAAAAAGATTAGTGGTGATGAAGGAAGGGCTTTGCTGTGGAATTTATTATCTTAAATGCCAGTGGTTTAGTGCCCAGATAGCTTGAGAATAATGTGATTTATCATATTCAGTACCATGAAGAATGTAGAGATTTTACTAAATTCAAGGAGATAAGGCAGAAAACAACACAATAACCACTGAAACATAGCCTCAGACAGTACGGGGGAACTGTTAACATGGGGAAAGAAATGCAGTGGACAGATCAATTACTGTAAGAAGTAATCTTGGGGTTTTTAACACTGTATTTGTTTCACATTAAAAGGGAGCAGGAATGATCATCGGTAGCTTCAAATGCTGTTCAAAATTCAAATAATATCACTCTAAATGTGTGCAAAGAAGAATGGAAAACTTTTCAGCCATATCCACACAGACATCGTAATTACTACCATTAGCATTATACCAGTTAGGATATAGATTCGTTTCTTGTAATGAAGGCCAAAATAGAAGTTTATATAGTTTCACTGTTGCCAGAGATCAAGGGCTTTATTTATTGTTGCTAAATCATCCTCATTACATATCTGCCAATCTTAGATAACTTCTTTTCTGCTCCTGCTAATACATTCACATTCAGCCAAACGCAGAGAAAAGGTAATGGAAAAAAGAAAGGGACAGGCATGCCACATCTTTTAAAGGCACAACATAAAAGTTATAACTATTGGCACATTTGATGCAAGGGAGGCTAGAAATTTAATTGTCATTATGACTGTATTACAAAAGTAACACATGAATGCATGTTTGCTTTTTTAAGCCACATGCTTCACGAAAGTTCTCTTACTGTAGAAGGGGAGAATGGATATCTGAGGGGCAACTATTAGCCTTTGCCACAGTTCACTGCTTATCTCTTCCCAAAAAGTTCAAATCCCCTCTTCCTACACACTAAACCACAACCCAGTGGAACCATATCGAGCCCCAAGGGAGAAGACTCAATATCACCCAGAGATCAACTTTGAACTCAATGCAAGTTTTGAATTGTTTGTCTTGTAGAGGGAGTGACTATTCCAAAGGGAGACAATTCCTCCTGATGAGGCTTATAGTTCAGGATATTAAAACATAAAAGGAAATGTGTTT
The DNA here is from genome assembly GCF_902729225.1 of Pteropus medius. Classification (NCBI taxonomy): domain Eukaryota; kingdom Metazoa; phylum Chordata; class Mammalia; order Chiroptera; family Pteropodidae; genus Pteropus; species Pteropus medius. The sequence continues at coordinate 33,796,853 of NW_024349800.1, forward strand.
TTCCCTCCCCTACTCCAACATAAAATGGTAGAATGAGATTAGCACAAAGACATTGAAAACTCTTTTTTGGAAGGAAGCATGGGAAATTCATAGCAGCCACTGAACTACAGCAGCCATCAAATCCCACTGGACAAGAGTGGTTAAAAGACTGTTTTGTTACTGAATTAAGTTCCTTGCTTAACCCATATGGTAGCTCATAATAATACCCTCTGGATGTTATCACTGTGGTTTTGTCCTTGGGGAGATTGTCTTTATCTTTATTCTTCATAATCAAAACACTGGAAAGTATATTCTTTTTAGAAGCTGGATAGTTTGTGCAGTTCACACCTTAATAGTACAGGTTTGAGACCTAAGTTCTGCTTTAAGGTTAGAAAAATAACAAGTTTATATAATGGCTTGCGTGTTTTTGGAAACACAGTTACTTAAAAAATTTAATAGGCTTCTAGTCAATTCTGTCTGCAAGTAATCATAAGCAAAAATCTCATCAAAGGATTTTTTTATATGTAAATACACTGGCCTTTAATTTAGTGGCCTCTTTTACTCATCCTTTAATAGACTGAGAGCTCACATCTTAATCTGATTTTTACACATTTATACATGTCTTAATCTGAGCTCATTTTCACTGTCTAAAAACTCTTAATAGGAACTACTTGGGAAAGACTTAAGCCTCCAGTTTTATTTACTACTAAGGCAGCCTCTTCAGAGCCACCCATTCTAACTAGCCTATATTGCAATATCACTGTTCAAACTTAAAAATAAATAAATAAATAAAATCAACAATGAGAAGTTAACACGGAGCGATATTCTCAGGTTTTCCAACCAATGCTACTATAGTTATAAGCTCTAATTGCAGGTTTGCTTTCCAAGGTACCTAAAGTAATAGTGCAATGAAATATTTGTCTGCATAACAAAGGTCTGCCACTGCTACAGCTTGCCTTTCCTGGCTGACTTTCAGCAATCACAAAGAGAGCCACATATTTTAGATTACTTGTTTTTTATTTTTAATGTTAGTATTGCTCTTCTAGGTATCACCTGTATTATATGAATGTTAATAATAATAAATGTTAACAATAAAGGGAATTTAAAAAGATATTTTTATCTTTCTCAATAACTGTCCAGACATCTAAAATGAATACAGAGAAAGTAGAAATAACAAAAAGAAACATGTATTAAATAGAAAATAACCTAAAATAATAAGAATATCAATGAAGATAAAAGTTATTTCTTATAAATGACCAATAATATTGACAAATCTCTGGTAAAATTGATTAAGTAAAAAAAGAAGAGAAAGACATGACCAAATATTAAGATTTAATATTTATACATGCTGCAAATAAGAGATAATAATATATTATGAAAAATGTCATTTCAGTAAAATTCAAACTCAAATATTATGATCAAATTCTTGGAAAAGTTGACATCACTGTTACTAATTTAAAAAATAGGAAAATTAATAGACCAATTACCATTAAAAAATCAAATTAACCAAAAGTATTTTTTTTACAAAAAAAGTTAAGCTAAATGTGGATTTCTCCAGAGAGTTTTGTCAAATATTTAAGAAAAAAAAAAATCCAAATCTATACAATCTCTTCTAGAGAATAAATAAAGAGGGAACTTCTCAACTCATAATGAGGTTGGTATTATCTTGGTACCAAACCTGACAAGATAATTTTATGAATAGAAACAACATACCAATTTGACTTGTGAACATAGATGAAAATGAAGATATTAGCAAGATATGAGGTGTATAATAATTTGTGACCGAGTCAAGTTTACCCCAGGAATAACAATTGGTTTAACGTTAGAAAATTAAATGTAATTCTCTGGTTTATATAAGCGAAAAACTAAAAGTCTGGTGGAAAGAGAATAGTTTTGCTCCACAACAGAGAATCATCACCTATCATTCAATTCTAAAACCTGACCTGATTCATAGACCTGACACTTGCACCGAGGGGAAGCTGGATCTTGTTGCCATATGTATATCTAGTAATTTTCTTTCTATCCTCTGTTAAAAGACCTGCAATTATTTACCAAGTTGACTGTACCCAAGGAGGAGGGAAATAGTGAGACTTTTCTAGAATAGGATGTTGATTCTGAACTAAAATAATCTTTGGAAAACTGAAACACTTTTGTGGCCTACTCATCAGAGAGGATACTTATGGAAGTCAGGAAATAAACAAATTTTGGCCTAAATCTATTACACAGTAAACCCAGTGAATATGCAAAAGCACCTGACAGTCATTTCCTCAATTCCTAGATGCATCCAAAACATACTCATCGATGAGGATAACCCTCATAATGTTTCACTGACCTAAGGACTAAAAGCTACTATGCTAGAAAGGGTCAAGTAAAATAAGTAACCCATCTTTTTTGAAAACTGGGACCATGTTGTTTTATTTCTATATTACAAAAGTAACACATGAATGCATGTTTGCTTTTTTAAAATTTAAGAAAACATCATTGTATATAGAGTAAAAAGTGAAAATACCCCTTATCCCCATACACCACACTACTTATCTCCCACTGGTTAACCATTAACAATATTCAGTAGAACTGAGAAGTATGAGATGTACTTTTCTTCTTTAATGTGGTAAAAACATACAATATGAGCTCCATGCTCTTAAATTTTGAAATAACAGTACAGTATCATTAACTATATATACATTATTGTATAGCAGATCTCTAGAACTTCATTTTGCATTACTAAACTTAATACCCATTTAATAGCAATTCTCTATTTCCCCCTCCCAGCCAGCCCCTGGCAACCACCATCTACTTTCTGTTCCTATGAATCTGACCACATTAGCTAACTGAGTGGAATCATGTATTATTTGTCCTCCTCTGACTGGCTTATTTCACTTAGCATATATTCTCAAGATCCATTCATATTGTGAGTTATGACAGGCTATCCTATTTCAAGGCTGATTAATATTTCATTGCACGTATATACATTTCTTTATTCTTTTATTCTTCAATGGACATTTAGGTTGTTTCTACCTCTTGGAGACACCTCTTCAAAATCCTGATTTCAATTATTTTGAGTAAATAGTTATAAGTGGGATTGCTGGATCACATGGTAGTTTTGTTTTTATTTATTTTTTTAAGGACTCTCCATACTATTTTCCATAGTAGATACACCATTTTACATTTTTACCACTGGTTCACAAGAGTTCTAATTTCTCCACATACTCAACAACACTTGTTACTTTCTGGTTTTGTTTTTTTTCTTTTGTTTTCTATAATGGCCATCCTGACAAGTGTGAGGTAATATCTCATTGTAGTTTTGATTCATATTTCTCCGATAATTTGTATTGTTTAGCATCTTTTCATGTACCTGTTGGCCATTTGTATGTCTTCTTTGTAGAAGTGTCTATTCAATACTTTGTCCATTCTTTTTAATGAGGTTATTTGTTCTGGCATAAATAGCAGTTAGCTCAGATCTAGGCCAACTCTCCCCCTCTGTGTGATCATCAAATTGAAGCGGATCTTTGCTACCATCCGGAAGGACATTATGCTTATCTACTACTTTGGTGAAATCATGCTGACTAGATCTGATGAGAAAGAAGCAACAAATACATTTGATGCCTTTTTAAGACATGCATATGACAGAGAATAATACATGAAAACTATGAAAACTCAGGGATCTTCTGCTTTACTAACATTTCTATCTATTCAATGCTCTAGGGTAAAACTCAGCAATCATTTTCTATAAAAAAACAGATAAGTAAATATTTTCAGCTTTGTAGTTTATTTGGTTTGTGTCACAACTACTCAGTTCTGCCATTATGATATATATGTAGGCAGCCATAGACAACAGGTAAATAAATGAGTAAGGTTGTGCTCTAATAAAACTTTATTTCCAATAAAGTGGCAATCCACATTTGGCCTTGATATGCTACTCTATAGCATATCAAGATAACTCTGCAAAGTAAAAGACTTCTCAATATAACATGCATTTTTTTTCTTATTTATGTTTGGTACAACTGAGCTCTCAAAGACTGAGAGGAATGTGTTTATGGTTCACAACAAGTGTATTTTAAAATTTAAATTTTTTTTCCTATTTTTTTCAAACAACTAAATTTTTTAAAATCATCTTTTTATTTTTATTTTTCAATTACTGTTGACACTCAATATTATATTAGTTTCAGGTGTACAGCATAGTGGTTAGATATTACATAATTTACAAAGTGATCCCCCTGATTAGCCTAGTACTCACCTGCCATTATACATAATTATTATATTATTGATTATATTCCCTATGCTGTACTTTACTTCCCTGTGACTATTTCTAACTACCAATTTGTATTTCTTAATCCTTTCACCTTTTTCACCCAGTCCCACAATCTCCCTATGAACCCCTGCCAACCACCAGTTCGTTCTATCTATGATTCTATTTCTGTTCTGTTTGTTCATTTATTTTGTTCTTTAGATTCCTCATATAAACGAGATCACATGGTATTTGTCTTTCTCTGTCTGACTTATTTCACTTAGCATAATACTCTCTAGGTCCATCCATGTTGTCACAAATGGTAAAACTTCATTCTTTTTATGGCGGAGTAATATTCCATTGTAGATATGTACCACCTTTTCTTTATCCATTCAAATTTTGATAGACACTTAGGCTGCTTCTATATCTCAGCTATTGTAAATAACACTGCCGTGAACACAAAGGAACATACATCTTTTAAAATTAGTGTTTTGAATTTCTTCAGATAAATACCCAGAAGTGGAATTTCTGGGTCATATGGTAGATCTATTTTTTGCATAACCTCCATAATGTTTACCATAGTGGATGTACCAATTTGCAATCCCATCAATAGTGCATGAGTTTCTCTTCTCCACATCCTCGCCAACACTTGTTTTTTGATTTACTGATGATAGCCATTCTGACAAGTGTGAGGTGATATCTAACTGTGGTTTTAATGTGCACTTCTCTGATGATTAGTGACCTTGAGCATCTTTTCATATGTCTATTGGCCATCTGTATATCCTCTTTGGAGAAATGTCTGTTCAGGTCCTCCGCCCATTTTTTTAATTGGATTGTTTGGATTTTGGGGGGTGTTAAGTTGTATAAGTTCTTTATAGATTATTTGGGGGGGGCGTTAAGTTTTATGAGTTCTTTATAAATTTTGGATATTAACCCCCTATCAGATGTATCATTTGCAAATATCTTCTACTATTTAGCTGGTTGTCTTTTCATTTTGTTGATGGTTTCCTTGGCTGTACAAAACTTTTTAATTTGATGTAGTTTTTATTTATTTTTTATTTTGTTTCCCTTGCCTGAAGAGATATGTCAGAAAAAAATTACTAAGAGCAATGTCAGAGAGTTCACTGCCTGTTTTCTTTTAAGTGTTTTTATGGTTTGGGGGTCTTACATTTAAGTTTTTAATCCATTTTGAGTTTATCTGTATATATGGTATAAAAAGGTGGTCCAGTTTGATTTTTTTGCATGTATCACCTCAATATAATAAAGGCAGACCATATATGACAAACCCACAGCTGACATCATACTCAAAGGTGAAAAGCTAAAAGCATTTTCCTTAAGATCAGGAACAAGACAAGGATGTCTACTTTCACCACTTTTATTCAGCAAACTACTAGAAGTCCTAGCCATAGCAATCAGACAAGAAAGAGAAATAAAAGGCATCCAAATTGGAAAGAAAGAAGTAAAATTATCATTATTTCCAGATGGCATGAGACTATGTATAGAGAACTCTAAAAATTTCACCAAAAAACCTCTTAGAACTGATAAAGTTAGTGAAGTAGCAGGATATAAAAATGTTCAGAAATTGGTTTCATTTCTATGTACCATTAAAGAATTATCAGAAAGAGAAATTAAGATAACAATCCCATTTATAATTGCATCAAAATAAAATTAAAAACAGGAATAAATTTAATGAAGGAGATTAAAGACCTGTACTGAGAAAATTACAAGACACTGAAGAAAGAAACAAGAATAAATTGAAGCATAAACCATGCTCATGGATAGGAATAATTAATATCATAAAAATGTCCATCCTACCCAAAGCAATCTATAGAGTCAATGCCATCTCTATCAAAATACAATAGCATTTTTCATGGAACTAGAAAAAATAATCTTAAAATTTATATGGACCCACAAAAGACTCTGGATAGCCACAATAATTTTGAGAAAAAAGAACAAAGTTGGAGTTATCATGCTACCTAACATCAAACTATACTACAAGGCTATAGTAATTAAAACAATATGGTACTGGCATAAAAACAGACATATAGATCAATGGAACAAATTAGAGAGCCCAGAAAAAAACCCACACCTATATAAATTTTTCTTTATTGATTTCTCTAATGAAGAAATTTGTTCTTAATATATCCAATACAGAGGTTTAATTCTCTTTTGGTGCTTTTGGCTTTTCTACATTATTTTCTTCTCTCTGTCAACCCCATCTTAATCAAAGTTTTTGTATCTTATTTATTAGACTAAACTTTTCTCTGTATTTCATTGAGAATGCAAAGCATATGCAGTCTAAAATTGTCTTTTTTTCCTTGTAGTAGATCCTTTTGTCCAGCATGCTTTTCCTATTATTTATTATAAAATCTTCCATTATTTATTATAAAATCTGTTGCTGTTTTTTATTTTGCTTTTTACTTCTTATTGAATAAATATATATGTATATATATATGTCTGCAGGTTCTACATGAAACTTCGGAGTAAATTTATTCTCTTTGATTCTTATAACAGTCTCCTGAAAGGATCAGTAACACCATGTCTAGAGCTTAAGTCCAAGGACCAGTTAATATGCATAGGCTCTCATCAAATTTCCATTGTCCAGAAAGCATTTACCTAGTGTGGCTTTGCTGAAATGTGATGAGATGTTTACCTGTTCCTATATCCTGTTTTTCAGAGTATCATGAGAAAAATGTATTCCTGGATAGTTTTAAATAGTTTGAAATTCTTATTTTTCAAAAGTAGTTCATAAATGCTGTAAGTTTCACAATAAAATGTACCATTTATTCTTTATGGATCAATCACAAAAACCCAGAGAACAAGCAGTCAGATACCACCTCTAGGAGTTAATGAATCCAGAACAAATGTAAGAAATAAGCTATTGAGGAGACAGAGATGAGTCCTGGTAGGCAACTCCTGGCTGTCTCAGAAGGCAGAGTGTGTGAAGTATTGGATTATTGCCAGATTTTCTTTTCATTTGCAAGGACCGAAGGATCTGATGTAGTAATAACTATGTTTATGTGTAGAAGCTATCTATTATGCCCCTTTAATCTGATAGTATTTGTTTCATAAGCGTGAATCTCCTGGGAGACTCCTGGGAAGCATGGGATCCTGAGAAGACCTTCTCAATTTGGTTTATCTGTGATGCAATTATAGGGTCGTTTTTATGTGAACAATGTCATACACACAGTAGATATTCAAGAAATGTTAACTATTTGCTATTGACATACAATTTATGGTATCTTTAGTTATCAATGCTATTTGAATTGTCCATTTATTTTGTTTTTGATCTTTCCATGGGACATCCTTCAACTTAGACAAGTGAATCTCGAACTTATATATATGAAGTAGATTAATTTCAGTTTTCTGGTCTCCACCTTTAGAATGCCTAAATTAATAGAAGTGAATGAAACCTAAAAAACAGTTTTTTTAGCAAGTTCCCCAAATGATTCTGCGATGAGAAGACAGGGATCCACACTTTGACAAACTATCCTGATGGCATTTTGAAGCTCCTGAGTGTTTCATATTATATAGGAAAGCATCTGCTTTATTGAATATATATTTCTAAGTTGCTTCAAGATCTTGGGTTGTCAAGTAGCACAGCTTGAGTATAGACAGGTATGAGAACCTCCTACCTTGCAGCTAGAAAGTGAGTTCTGCCAGTCATTTTAGCTGCAGGCAGTGCTGTCAAAAGATTAGAAGTGGTAATTATTATTCCCCTGGTCTGAAATGGTCTTTATCTGCAGCTGAGTAGTTCTTAGGAAGAAGTAGAATTGTCACCATTTTTTTAAAATAACAAAAAGAAAATGTTCCCTGTTTTAGTGCTGAACTTCTATGGATCCTTAGAATCAAAGGGCAAGTATATTAGCACTGGGTGTACATTTCTTCACAAAGTATGGCTTGAGATATAGAGAAATGGAACATACTGACAAACAATGATTTCTGGACTGAATCATATCCAGTCAGGGTACCAAGTTTCACATATTTACTACTCCCTTTGTTAAATGCTATCTTCTTAAATTTTTTCCTTTACTTGAATATGGGACAAGGTTGAGAGTTAGTACTCTGGAAATTAGTATAATGCCTGGCTTAAGTAATATTCAATACATTTTGTTTAGATTCTAAACAGAGCATCTGTCCACCATTTTCTGGAATTCCAGAGCATTAAGACCACTTTCCAGGAATTCCATTTAATAAAATGGGCCTTATGAGATAAATTCATCTCCGAAAGATGAAAACAAGTTTCATATTTTATCTATATTTCACCACAGAATCTTGTGCATTGCTTTGGAAAAGGTTGCTCAACTAGTAACAGTTACCTAATTCTTAATTATACTATTTCAAATAATCACTGTACCTTGACTATGTTTTATTCATTTAGGAAAATTTGTAGCTCTTATCACATATTCTATTCTATGTTCTATCATAGTGATTTATGTCTCCATTTTTTTTCTTTGCTACCAAATATTGAGGTCATGTAGTATCTTGATATTCTTATGTTTCCCCTGTATTTATAGTCTTTTGTATACAGTAAATGGTCAATATATATTAATGATTTGATTGTGTTTATTTCTGTATTTTTTGTTATGTTTCACGTTTTTAAATTTTTTATAGAAACTCCCATTATCATCATTACAAATTCTCTAAAAGGAAGATTAACTGATATTTTTATTAAAGAGAATGTTTCTTATAAGTGGGAGCTAAGCCTACCATATCTAGTTATAAGCCTACCATATCTAATATTTAAAGAACTAAATACTTATAATTGATTTCCAATTAAAGCCAAAATATCCCCGAGATACATGAGAATATTTATGAGAAGAAATAAGGTTAGATTATTTCAGTTTATTCTCAGGAAAATTCTAATTGATAAAAAAATCAAAAATTAGAAGTTAGTAATATCTTTATTTTTAAATCTATTTTACAGTTTACATCTCACACGGCCTTTCTATTCAGTATCCATTGTTTATTTGAAAATAACACTGTAGATAAAAGTGATTAACTATTTATGTAATGGGTTATAAAACACATCAACTATCAGCATCCAAAAATGCTTATTAGCAGCTAGATACTGGCACCACAATGCACAATACTATGATACAGAGGTTTCCATCTACCAGCTAAGATCCCACAGAATTGATGAGGAAATGGGTGGTCTAAAAATATCACATATATGCCAAGGCAGGTTGTGCTTAGCCTAACAGATCTCACTTTGAGATTTGGACTTTCTCTTAGTGTCTTTCAGACATTCTCTTGCTACTACTGCTCTCTGGTTCTGTCCTGTTTGTAACTGTGTTTTAGCAGGCACTTAATAAAGCCTCCCTCCTGCTGCCTTTCAGCCTATCACGAACAGTTTAGGTATTCTGTTATCATCCATCTCCCCATATATCCTACCCAGAAAAGTTACGCTTCAATATGCATGGCTTCAAAGAGGATAGGCTGGCTACCACCTAGGATCCCATTGTCACCATCTAATAGAACTTCCTAGTGAAGCTTCTCTGGAAACCATTTATTGAGTCCAGAGCCACATGAGCTCTTGCCACTCTGTACACAATGAGAGATCCATAGATTTTCAGTTCTATTCAGAGTTTGGGGCAAACTGAGCTAGATCTCTCTCTCCCAGGTGATGAGATGACATAATACATCTGTCTCATTTGCATGAATAATACCTCTATGTTCACTAAACACCAGTTTTTGTCAGACTCGTGCTATATGTCTGCAGTACTCAAATATAATTAAATTCTGTGCCTCGAGGAATACATTGTTTTAAAATTAGGATAAAATGTAATGAATGCTAAAATAAAAGTTTATAAAATATATTTTGTAAGTACAGAGGAAGAAAGAGCTCTGCCTATCAGGTAGAATAGGAAGAAAAGTGAGGCAAAGATGAAACAAGCATTTAGGAGGTAGACAGTATGAAAGGTATTGGCAAAGGGGCCCATTTCCACCAAGAGTGGGAAATAAACTCTAAGAAGGGAAATGTGAACCTGGTGAAAATTTAGTGTAGAAGATCAATAAAGAAGCATGGTTTGGCTCTTCCAGACCTTGATTTATCTCAATCCATTCATATCAGAAGTGTCCAGTCCCATGAATTTACCCATTAATAAAAATGCCCAAAGAAAGTAAGTCATTTCCCTAGAATACACAACTAGTTAGTAACATCCTTAGGTCTAGAATGCAGACTCCATGACTGAAGTGGGGTTATAAAAAAAAAGGTGTCGGGGGCATAGCCTAGTACTGGAATGTTCTGAACTGTGTAAGTCCTCCTCTTGGCCTTTTGAATACATAATATACAGGGATCAGGATTTGGAATTACATGATTTCTCAAACGCCAACACATTTGTGGTGATAAAGTCTTCCATTTTACAGTGAGTTGACAAAAGTAATGACATTAATTCACTCTGTGGTCATAATGACCATTATACATACCAAATTAAAGCCAGACTCAAAATTTAAATAATACCTGTTTTTTAATATAAACCAAGCAAATAGTTTACAATATTACGTCAGTGGAGAATGGATTTATTCTTATTTAACTTCTCTGTCATCTCTGACACTGTTGATTACACATCTTCTATTATCAAAATTGTTATTTATATTTACATTTTTGATACCATTCTACTACTCTCTCCTGGTTTTCTCTTACCTTCTTTTTGTGCCTTCTTATTACTCATTTAGGGTCATTCTTTCTCTTCTCTTTCCTTGAATCTTGGTGTTCATCAGGTCTCCAACGTTAGCTCTCCCACCCCCTTTTTTTTTTTCACTTTGGGGGATCTTACTAAATGTATAGCTTCTCAATGAGTTATTTTTAATTGGACCATTTGGCCAAATGAGAAAGTATCCAATTGTCTTTTCTACTTAAATGACCAGAGGGGTTTTAATTCAAACATGTTTAAAACCTAACATTATCTTTCTCAGACCTGTTCCTCCTCCTGTATGCCCTAACTTTGGAAACAGCATCACCATTGGTCCCGTTGCCCAAGTCAGAAACCTGGACGTCATCTTAGACACCCTGCATGTCCTCATACCCCAGTCACCAAGTGCTCTAAATTCTACCTTTGTGTGGTTCCTCTGGTTTCTATACCGATTGTCACATCTTTCATTCATGTCCTAATCTCTTCTTGCCTGGATAAACTTAGTCAAAAGGGCTTTCAAGGTTTATCTCTGATAAAATCTCCCTGCACAATCTCATGTGCATCCTCCATCCCATATACAGCAGCTGCTTCAAGATCTCCAAATATACTGGGCAACCTCTTGCCACCACCATTTTCACTTGGTGCCCCTTCTCAGATGTTTCTCTGTCCACCCGTGATGGTTTTCACCTCCTTCCTCAGCTAGGTAACTTCCATTGATCCTTCAAATCCCAGCTCAAGTGCCATCTTCTCAGGGAAACCTTCCATGATTTGAAAGCTCTGACCCTCTTCCCCAGCCGCATCTGGTGCTTAGCTCCACCAAAGTGTGTGCAGCTCCCTCCCTATAACCTATTAACAGACTATAAGCTCCCTGAGCTCAGAAATTGATCTTACTTAGATTTCTATGTTCAGCTTACAGCAGAGAATCTAGAACATAGATGAATGAAAATCCTCTTTAATCAAGCATGGTGGAAGCAAAAAAAAAAAAAAGGATTCTAAAAACGGATTTATTTAAAATTCCTCTCAGACATCCAGGTAGAAATAAAAATATGAGATTGACACTAAGTGGAAACAGCTGGCAGGAGATACAGGTTTGAACCTTTGCTTTACACGGAGACAATGTGTATGAAAAAGGGTAATGCTTAAATCTAGCCCTGCAGATACATCATGACTCTAGGTAATTAGAGAGTCCCCTGAGGAACAAAATATTTATTTTAATTTAAATGACCAGGAATTTCTGTTTAGAGCAGCTCAAACCAATTTTTAATCTCTTCTCTATATCAGGCACCGTGCTCTTCCCTGGGGACACAAAGATGAATAAGATAGACGCTTACTGTCTAGTGGAAAGAAAGATACTTGTACTCTGCAGAGTAAGAGACGGTGTGATAGGTGTTAGAACAGGAGTATATCCGAGGTGACATCGAAGCAGAAAAATGAGGCGATGCTTATTTTGTGAGGAAGGAGGATGGCTGAAAAAGTATTGCTAAGGAAAACCTCACAGAAGAGAGGATATCTCCAATTACTTGAAATAAAATTAGGGATATATCAGTTAAGGAAAAAAGCTCCCCTCCCCCAAAAAAAGAAAAGAAAAGAAAATACCACACGAGTGAAGACACTAAAGCACAATAGCTGTATGGTATGTATAGGAAATAAGTACTTCAGTAATTTTAGAGCATATTATGATGGAAACCGCTGCTACTTCCCTTTCACGGTCTCTAGAGGGTTAATAGGGGTCATACCATGGAAAATTGACGTTCTGTGCCAAGAAGTCCAGACTTAACATATAATTAGTAGGTAGCCGTGAGACAGTTGTATGGAGTGGAAGTGGCAAAGTCATATTTGCAACTTAGAATGGACCACTCAGCATAGAGTATAACAGATGTACTACAGGTAGAAAGGGAAATGGAGAACAGAACTGGGGAAGAGAGACCTGTTAAAAGGCTTGAGGTTGAATACACATAGAAAAGGAGTGAAAAGGCTGCTTTCTCAAAACATTTAGGAAATAAAACCAGCAAAAATTGGCAACTGTAATTTTTCATGTGAATATATTTCAAAATCACATCTTTAGCTAAGAGGTTTCCTTCTTAACTGGAGAAAATTTAACTTTGTAAAATAAAATAGCAAAAAGATGCTAAACATTCACTAGTTAAGCATAGGTATTGTTCTGTTTTCAGGATTTAGGCCTCAAGAAAAATGTATCGTGTACATCATTATGAAGTATTTCCAGCACATTGCAGCCATAGTGAGTTCACTCAGAATTGACACTCCTCTGGGCCCTTAATTAGATGCACCTGACATGGTTTATTTTTTAAATGAGGAAATGCAACTTCTGCTAAATGGTTCCTGGGAAGAGGACAGGAGGGCACTCTGGTGCCACATCAAGTACAATGTACACTATGCTAACTCAAGCAAATGATTTAAGTCCAGACTGATTTAAAGAGAAGTGCAAGTTATTAAAAAAAAAAAAGTTGAATATGTAATATATTAAATATTTAATTATTGACCAAGTAACAGAGAAATAGCAGAGATTTTGTCTCAAAACATTTTGAAGATCTTTAATCAAAAGAAATTTTTATAATCATATTTTCATGCCTACACTTGCTTTATTTCTTGTGTACAATTTTAATGAATGTTTACTTTAGAATATTTTTAGATTTACATAAAAGTTTCAAAGATAGTACAGAGCATTCTCATGTATCTATCACTCAGTTTCCCTAATGTTAGTATCTTATATTAACCAAGATATATTTGTGAAAATTAAGAAATTAACATTGGTGTGTTACTATTAACTAAACTATAGACTTTATTCAGATTTTACCAGTTTCTCTGCAAATGTCCTTTTTACGTTCCTGGATACAATTTTAGATACCACACATTTTATCATCGTGTCTCCTCTACTCTGTGACAGTTTCTCAGTCTTTTCTATTTTTCATGGCCTTGACTATTTTGAGGAATATTGGTCAGGTATTTTCTAAAATAACCTTCAATTTGGGTTTGTCTGATGTTTTCTCTCATGACAGAACTGGGGTTATAAGCTTGGGGAAGAAGAGTACAGAGATAAAGTGCCCTTCTCATGGCAGCCTACCAGAGGATACATGACAGCAACATGACTCGTCCCTGGTGATGCTAACCATGATCACTTGGTTAAGGTGGTGTCTGCCATGATCCCTCACTGTAAACTGATTATTTTTCCTTTTCATACTCTGGAAGAAGTCACTAAATGCAGCCCACGCCCACGGTAGAGGGAGTTATGATCTATCTTTTAGAAGAGAAAATAACTACATAAATTATTTGGAATTCTTCTCTAAGAGAGATTTGTCCCTTCTCCTCCATTTATTTATTTATTCAAACATTTATGTCAATATGTACTCATGGACATTTATTTCATACTTTGGGCTATAATTCTATACTATTTTTTGGCTCAAATTGCTCCACCTTTTGCCTCTAGGAACTCTTCCAGTTTGGCTCCTGTTCCCTTTGACATGCCCACATCATTTTGCTTTTTGAACACTTCATTACTTTCCGGCCCTTACAAGATGCTCACGGCTCAGTTGTATAATCTCTTCCCTTGCCTTAGAATTACCCATTTCTCCAAGGAATCCTGGTTCCTTGTGTTGGGGAATGATATTTAGCAATCAAGATGTGGACTCTATTGCTTTTTGAAAACAATTTGTTTTTCCATTGCTTATCTTGGATTCTAAGAGCAAACCACAAAGGCCTCATCCTGTCCCATCCATCGTTCTTGTCCAAAGATTAGTTGTGACTTGGAGAATTTTTAAAAATACTAACTCCTGGTCCCCACTGCTGGGAACCATGACCTGGTAAGCCTGCAGTTGGCCACTGGCATGGTGGTGTTGGTGTTGGCATTGGTGTTTTTTTGTACTTATGTAATTTTGTTATGAAAAATAGTTTGAAGATATATATAGAGAGAGAGATATCTAGATATATCTTCAAACTATTTTTCATAACAAAATTATTTTATATATACATATATCTAGATACATATATCTAGATATAGATAGATAGATAGATAGATAGATAGATAGATAGATAGATAAATTAACTCCCTTCATTTTACAGTGGAACCAAATGAGGCCCAGAGAAATAAAGCACATGTCCAAAGACACAGAGAAAGACATTATCTCTTTACCCTAATAAACTGAATATTTTCCATGCTTACATTATCAGTGTGTGTTTACTCATACCTTTTAAATTAGCGAGTCTCAACCCTGGTTCATTCTGAGGGAGTTTTAAAAATCCCTATGCCCAGATCCCACTCTTAGAAATTCTGATTTAAATGGTCTGAAGTGGTACCTAACAGCTGGGTTTTCCTTAAAGCCTTATAAATGATAATAATAAGCAGCCAGGGTTGAGAATTACTGATTTGAAAAAACAAACTCAATCCCATCAGGGTTCAGATATTGTAAACTGGTTTCCTCATTGTGACATTTCTGAGTAATGTTTTAAATATATTTTATAACTCGACATCCCAGGTTCATCAATTTAATTTGACAAACATGTATGATATTAACTTTGCACTTAGCACAGTGATAGACTCTCTGGGGAGGGAGAGATTAAGAATATGAATCCGTTATAGTCTCTTCTATCCAAGAGTTTAAACTATAATGAGGGACACTGATATGAATACAAGTAAGTAGAATAACAAGTGGAGATGGGGGTTGCTAAGAAGAGCATAAAGTGCCAGAGAGGGAAATGGGGGTTCAACAAAATAAGAAACTAGATCATGTGGATATAAATGGACAGTTTTGCTCTCTGGCTGAAGCAAGTGGTGCCTTCCTTCTGAGACTTTATCTTCCATGCATGTCCTCTGCCATAGCTATAGCTTTTTGGGAAAGACAGAAATCATATTATTTTGTGTGAAAAGTTCATTAGTATTAAGCATTAGCTAACGTGGTTATCACCCAGGTCTTGATTGAGCTCCCTCAAGCAGGATGCTAAGCAAACCATATAAACAATAAATCCAGCTGTAAGAAAACTTATGTTATTTTTAGACGTCTTGACTGCAAATTGCTTTGTCCCATCACTGGGCAATGCTTTTATTACTGTTTTTACTGCTGGTAGATTAGATTGCGTGTTGTAGAAATTATGCATAACTGCACTGTTTTTAATATTTGCTACTGTAATCATTTCTGTAATTATGATACAGAAGCTATGGCTGCAAGCTGTTCCTGTGGATGGCTATTTCACTGAGTTCTAATGATGGTATCTACTGAAAATTCTATTTGCAAAGACCCTGCTAGCAAGTGCCTCCCTGGTGATATGAGGCAGACAAGCTTTATCAGATGCTGTTAATGAGTTTGATTTATGATGTTGGTGGTTCAATCTGACAAGTTATTTTGGGTTTTAGACATTTACATTCTAGCCTTTGGTATGTCCTTTCCCATCCCTTGGAGAAATAAAGAAACCTGTTAGAATCTGAAACCAACAAGCATTATAAAGTAATATTGTTCACATAACACATTTTCCTATAAAAACTGTCTCCAAGGTGCACTGTCAAGTAGTGTAATACAAATCAAGAACAAGACGCATGAAGCTGTTAATTGAATAAAGACTAGTTACTAATCAAGAAATGGCTTTCATGTTTGCTCTGGCAGTTGCCTAAAATACTACAATTAATGGATCCGTTACCAGTTTTCACAAAGAGAGGTGATGCCCCAGCAGCTGTTGCTTCCCTGGTTGAGTTTGTGCCTCATCTTCAGTTCTTGTTTTGCCTGATTCATACTGTTATTGGAAAATGCATATGTACACAGTGGCCCATAGTAGTGTGATTTGTGGGGTCTCCAGGAGACTTTCTTCTTCCTCAAACCCATCCTACAAACACCAGCCCAAGTACCATGGTATCTGGAGTTCTGCCACTAGACCTTTGGGAATAACTGTTCTCTCCATCCTCCTATGGAAAAAATCAAATATCATGGGAGACTAGCACAATAAGTTCTTATAGGTTAATGTAATTGTTTTTCCTTGAATGAATTATGTCAGCTTGGCCAAAATGGAATGGATGGCCTCTAGCTATAGTGAATTTTTCTATACTAAAGTGTCAGAGCAAGAGGCTAGAGGGGATTAGCAGGCATTCAGGACTTGAATTCATATTAGAACACTAAATGGTATACATTTCTCTTTCAACTCTGAGTTTTTATCACTGCACCAGGCAAAGAACCTCTCTTGACATTTTGCCTTGCCTATAAAATAGACTACTAGGATTTCTTCATTCACTTCAAGCTCCATAATTCAGCCTTTATTACATGAGAGAATAGTGTAGGCTAATATATAAGAAAGGACACCAGAAGAGGAGAAAAGAGAAAGAGAATCTCTGAAGACTGTTTTACCACCATCATAAAGAAGGTGTTGATATGATTTTTCTTTGGTGGGTAGTCATTTATTTGGAGTCATTAAGGCATGGTTGGCTATAGAATCCTCTGAGCTCAAAAGACATTTTCTCTGTCACCTGTTTGTAAGTCTGGAGAATGGTGTGCTAAATGTCTCTGCCAATACCTAAAACTTTCAGTTAGAAAGAAACAGCATAGGCACAAGATAGTCACCTCCTGACAAATCCCACTGAAGTCTGATACACTTGAAAATCTCATCCACCCTTCTAGCTACCTTTCTTCCCTCTCTTACCCCTCTTTCATCATAATCTGAACAGTGATCGACAACCTAGTTTCTGATGTTTTCTGCTGTTTTCTCCACCTAATTTCTGGTTTCTCTTTCCTTGTCTATGTTTTTCTTCATATCTCTTAGTATGCAGCTTTCTGGTTAAGAAGTAGATCGTGCCACCAAAATGAAAGTGTATGGCATTGGTTTTTCTTTTTTCTTGGTAACTATTAAACATGAGGTTCAACTGAAGAGATAATCAAGAAAATACATATTTTGAATGGGATGTCATTTTATCTTTCTTACCCCAGAATGATCTGCTTTCTTTTCATGTTTCTCTATGTATACAATCTTCTTCACTCAGATTTGTAAAATGTTTATGAGGGCATTGACTCAACTAAAAGCAGAGATAATTAAGGAAATTCATTTGAGCTTTCACCTAATTCTCATTTGTGAGCGCCCTGTTTATCAAGAGGAGAAGCAGTCTTTGGGCCATCTTGATTTTGTATCACTAGTTTTTCTCTCCAAAACTAAAAATGTTTCATGAGTTAGATCACTTTAACAATGACATCATTTGAACACTGTCACCTAGGTAATGGAATAATTACCATAGCAACAGAGCCTTTATCTTTCAATAGCTATAAAGTTTTGACAGATGGGAGAGACCGATTGAAGATTTAAAAGCAGGACATAAATGTAACACATTTTAGTGGCCAAAGTCACAGTAATATGTTCAATTGACATCTTTTCCTGAAGATTAAACGAATATAAGGTATATGTATTACTATTTCTGTATAAAGTTAATTTTGCTTTTGACCAAAAACATATTCTCCTCTTTGGAAAAAGTTGAGATTAGATTATTAAATGCAGGGACATTGATAGTTGAATGTTTTAAAAATTATAAAATGTTAAAAAAGGAGTAAAAAGAAGACTATGTAGAATGATTGTTCTTATTAAATTGGCCACTTAAACATTAAAGTACTTGCAGTTATAAACTGTATCTAATGAAAAATTCTGTTAAAATATATTCTCCTTCATTTTTGACTTTACAACTTTCAATTCACATAAGTATTGGGTGTGTGTGTGTGCGCGCGCACGTGTGTTTGTGTGGTATCTTTTTGTTTTCCTTTCCTTCATAGTTAATCTAGGTAAACTCATGTTTATATTTGTTTTGGTGACACATTGTTATCAAGTAGACAGTTTGAAATTGTCACTTAATTAAAGGGGAAGCAGATCAGAAGGCCATTTAAGTATTTTTTCTCTACAAAAATGTAAAACAAATTGTAGATAATCAACTAAGTTTTTCATTCTTAATTCATTCATTTCTCAGGAAAATATTATTGAGTAGGAAAAGTGGATCCAGTAAATTGTCTTTTTGTCAAAGCTTCTCAAAAAAGAAACACACACACACACACACACACACACACACACACACAGTTTTCATGGCCAAAGAAGTACAGGGCATTAGGGCAGAGATTTGAACAAAAAGAGAATGCTTATTTAATAATAATGTGTTCCTTGGCCTTTCCAGGGACTGAGGAATAAGTTTACTAATATAATCATTTAAGCAATAGAGAGAGAGAAGATGGCAGACTAGGTAAAAGCAGGGTTTGTCTCCTCCCAGGACCACATTGAAATTACAACCAAATTATAAAATAATCAATGTGGAGAATCACTTGAAGTCCAGCTGATCATAACACCTACATCTGATAATATAAAGGAGCCACACTGAAGCTGGTAGGAGGAGCAAAGTCCTGAATCAGGCTGGACCTGCACCCGCGGGTGGGGGAGGATCACCGGGAGGAAGAGTGAGGCTGAAGAGACTCTCCTGAAGGAGAGGAAGGTCCTGATCTCATTTGGGGGCTCTCCAGCACAGGGTCCCATCCGAGGGAAGAGGAGATTCCATAACTCTGACTGTATAAACTAGAGGGGATTCTGGCAGTTTGGGTGAGACAGAAGGTGACTGAGGCCCTAGATGTCCCTTTGAAGGACCCATACAAAGGCTTTCTGACTTGCATACACTCACTCAGGACACCAGCAATGAGTCAGAGGCTCACATGAAATTCATTCTGAAAAAGTCTCCATTACCTAGAGTCAGAGGAGGGCTGGAAAGGCAGCCACCGTTGTGCCTTCAGTCCGGCCCCGCCACAGGGTAACCTACAGACCAGCCAGCTTGATTGTGCAGACCCCTCCCACAGAGCCATTAGGAAGCACTGGTCTGAGGGGATCAGCCCATCCTGCCTAACCCTCAGACTTCTGGAGGCAATTGTTCCTGGATGGCTGCCAAGCCCTGTTACCAGTTATTCAGAGCCAAGGATTCACAGTGGGGCGGCCATTGTTGTGAGCTGCATTACTAATCCCAGAACAGCAGCCAGTGCTGTGAGCCCCATTTCAGAGATAGGGTAAGGCAGATCACTGCTGCCTACAGGAACTTGGGCAGATAACGGGGACCTGTGGGCCAGTTCCAGACAGCAGCTGGTCTGGCTGTAATCTGGGTCATCTGCAGGAACTCAGGACAGACCAAATTTGCAGCAAGACTGAGGCTGTATTGATCTGATTGCCATTGTCTGAGACCCTGCCCCACCCTACAAATGGCCCCAGGTGGCCAACTGACAGTGAACTGACACAGCCCTGCCCTTCTCCTCCCCTGTTCACCTAATCCACACAAGCAACAAACTTTGGTGGGCACAAGGTGGGCGCTGAACGGAAATCAACAGCAGGCAGAACTTTGCTGCCTGCAAGAGCTGCAATATTGTGTCAGGGGAGCACAACTGTCTGTGAGAACACCCCTGATGGCAGCTGGTCTCACTGTGATCTGGGTCTACAGCTGGAATGCCCAGGCACAGAAGTTGCAGCAAAACTGAGGCTGTATTGGCCAAATGGACCTTGTTGCCTTGAGATCCCACTTCTCCCAAGCTGCAAAGTGCCTGTAGCCCATTGAGAAGCAGCCTGTTGTGCCCTGCTTGACTCTGGAGTTGAGTAGGTAGCGCAGGCAACAGACCTTGGCTAGTGCAGTGAGTGCATTTCAAAGAAAACAGTTGTGGACAGACCACTGCTGCCTGTATGAGCTGCAATATATCTTAAGGGGATTGCAGGGGTCTGTATTGGTCTGACAGCCCTTAACTCCCTGAGCTCCTGCCCCATCCAGTACACAAAGTGCCCACTGCACATTAATAGGCAGCTGTGTCTGCTCTGGGATAGCGCATTTAGGCCTAGGGTGGGCAGCAGTTTGACCTTGCTATGAGTGGAAACTTGTACAGCAAGCCACAGAGACAGCATGGGCACGTAAACTGGCATTGCAGTGGCAGGGAGAAATATACTCACTAGACCCAGGAGACTCCCAGGGTCCCTGCCCCCACTCAACACACATATCACCCAGAGGCTCATCCAGTTTCAGAAACTTAAAGGCAACTAATAGGCAGTATCAGGCCTTGAGGAGCACTGGTCCCTCAGCTAAACTGCTATAGGTCAGGGACGGGGGATAACCGAGAGCTGCCTACAGCACTGTCTCTTCCACTTACCTATAGATCTAGCATAGGCAACAACCATCAGCGGATCTCACCGGGTAGCCCTGAGTAATCAAAAGCAGCAGCTGACCTTGGCCTACGTAGGTGCCCCTCCAAA
This sequence comes from Pteropus medius, assembly GCF_902729225.1. Lineage (NCBI taxonomy): Eukaryota > Metazoa > Chordata > Mammalia > Chiroptera > Pteropodidae > Pteropus > Pteropus medius. The sequence goes on from NW_024349800.1 coordinate 33,817,928, forward strand.
GGGGACACAAAACCAATGCATCTGGAGGCTGGCACCAGAACACAACAGAGGAACTCCTGACTAGTTCCAGTAGTGATACACACAAAGGGTGGTTGCACCAAGTACACAGTCCTGCTAGGGCAAATCCCACTCAGTGAGGTCAGCTCCCAAACAACAATTCTTACCCTCAGGGTGCCGCCAATTTCCAAAATTAGCCTGAGCATTAATCCCATCCACTGATCTACTAACAACAATAAAGGATTGTTGACAACAGAAGATCACACACAACCCACACATAGGTCTCCTCAAGAGCTCCCAGCACAAGGGATCAGGGAGAGTGTGCCACTGGGCCACACAGGACACCTTCCACATTAGGCCGTCTGACCAAGGCTGAGAGATGAAACAAATATTCCTGACACGTAGAAAAGAACACAGAGAGGCTAATAAAATGAGAAAACGAAGAAACATGCCGCAAATGAAACAAGAGAAAACTCTAGAAAATAAGCTAAATGAAATGGAGGTAAGCAATCTACCAGAGTCAGAGTTCAAAATAAGGATTATAAGGATGCTCAATGAACTTATGGAGAGAATGGATGAGCACAATGAGAGCATAAAAAAGGACATAGAAACCATAAAAATGAACCAGACAGAAATGAGGAATATGATAATGGAAATGAAGAATACACTAGAAAGATTCAACAGTAGTTTAAATGAAGCAGAAGATCGAATCGGCGAATTGGAAGACAAGGTAGCTGAATACATCCAATCAGAACAACAAAAAGAAAAAAGTTTAAAAAAATGAGGATAGTTTAAGAGAACTCTGGGACAACATGAAGCTTAAAAATATCTGACTCATAGGAGTACCTGAAGAGGAAGAGAGAGAGCAAGGGACTGAGACTTTGTTTGAAGAACTAATGACAGAAAACTTCCCTAACCTGGCAAGGGAATTAGACATACAAGTTCAGGAAGCACAAAGAGTTCCAAACAAGAAGAATTCAAACAGACCTACACCAAGACACATCATAATTAAAATGCCAAAGGTCAAAGACAAAGAGAGAATCTTAAAAGCAGCAAGAGAAAGGAAGCTGGTTACTTACAAGGTTATCCCCATAAGAATGTCTGCTGACTTTTCAACGGAAACTTTGCAGGCCAGAAGAGAATGGCAAAAAAACATTCAAAGTTACGAAAAACAAGAATCTACAGCCATGATACTCTACCTAGCAAGGCTTTCTATTAAAATGGAAGGTGATATAAAGAGCTTCCCAGACAGAAAAAAAGCTTAAGGAATTCATCGCCAACAAGCCAGCATTACAAGAAATGTTAAAGAGTCTTCTGTAAAAAGAGAAGGGGTAAAAAAAAAAAGGAAATAACAAATATGAATAATAAAATGACAGTAACAATGTACCTATCAGTAATCACTTTAAATGTAAACAGATTAATGCTCCAATCAAAAGACATAGAATAACCAAATGGATAAGAAAACAAGACCGATGCACATGCTGTTTACAAGAGATCCACTTCAAATCAAATGATGCTCACAGACTGAAAGTAAAGGGATGGAAAAAGATACTTCATGCAAATGGAAATGGGGAAAAAAAAACTGGAGTAGCAATACTTATATCAGATAAAACAGACTTTAAAACAAAGGCTATAATAAGAGATAAAAAAAGGGCATTACATAATAATAAAGGGATCAATAAACCAAGAGGACATAACCCTAGTAAACATATACACACCCAACATATGTAGGAGCACCTACATACATAAAGCAATTATTGATCGACATAAAAGGAGAGATCAATAGTAATACACTCATAGTAGGAGACTTTAACACTACATTGACACCAATGGACAGATCTTCCAGACAAAGAATCAACAAGGAAACAATGGACCTAAAAGATACACTAGACCAGAAGGACTTAATAGATATTTTCAGAGCATTTTACCCCAAAGTTGCAAAATATACATTCTTCTCAAGTGCACATGGAACATTTTCAAGGATAGACCACATTTTGGACACAAATCACACAAATCAAGTCGCAATAAATTTAAGAAGACAAATCATATCAACCATCTTCTCTGATCAGTATGGTATGAAACTAGAAATCAACTACAAGAAAAAAAAGAACTAGAAAAACACAAAAACATGAGGCTAAGTAACATACTTCTAAACAATGAATGGGTTATTAATGAGATCAACAAAGAAATCAAAAGATACCCAGAGACAAACGAAAATGAAAACACAACAACTCAAAATTTATGGGACATAACAAAAGCAGTCCTAAGAGAGAAATTCATAGCAATACAGGCCTACCTCAAGAAACAAGAAAAAGCTCAAATAAATAATCTAACCTTACAATTAAAAGAACTAGAAAAGAAACAGCAAACAAAGCCCAAAGTGAATAGAAGGAAGGAAATAATAAAGATCAGAGCAGAAATAAAGAAAATAGAGTCTAGAAAAACAATACAAAAGGTTAATGAAACCAAGAGCTGGTTCTTTGAAAGGATAAACAAAATTGACAAACCTTTAGCCAGACTCATCAAGGAAAAAAGAGAGAGGACTCAAATAAATAAAATCAGAAATGAAAGAGGAGAAATAACTACAAACTCCACAGAAATACAATGGATTATAAGAAAATACTATGAGCAATTATACGCCAACAAATTGGACAATCTGGAAGAAATGGACACATTCCTAGAAACATACAATCTCCCAAGACTGAGTCAAGTAGAAATAGAAAATCTAAACCGACCGATTGCCACCAATGAAATCGAATCAGTAATCAAAAACCTCCCCAAAAACAGAAATCCTGGACCAGATGGCTTCATAGGTGAATTTTACCAAACATTTAAAGAATTATCACCTATTCTTAAACTATTCCAAAAAATTCAATAAGAGGAAAGGCTCCCTAACTCCTTTTATGAGGCCACCATTACCTTGATTCCAAAAACAGGCAAAGACATTACAAAAAAAGAAAACTATAGGCAGATATCTCTCATGAACATTGATGCAAAAATCCTCAACAAAATATTAGCAAACCAAATTCACCAATACATTAAAAATATCATACACTATGATCAAGCTGGATTTCTTCCTGGGATGCAAAGTTGGTTCAATATCCACAAAACAATTAATGTGATATACCACATTAACAAATCAAAAGATAAAAACCATATGAATATATCAACAGATGCAGCAGAAGTGTTTGACAAAATCCAGCATCCATGTATGATAAAAACTATCAGCAAAGTCGGAATAGAGGGAACATATTTCAACGTAATAAAGGCCATATATGACAAACTTACAGCTAACATCATACTCAAAGGGGAAAAGCCAAAAGCATTTCTCTTAAGATCAGGAGCAAGACAAGGATGCCCACTTCACCACTCCTCTTCAACAGTGGAAGCATTGGAAGTCTTAACTACAGCAATAAGACAAGAAAGAGAAATAAAAGGCATCTGAATTGGAAAGGAAGAAGTAAAACTCTTGTTATATGCCAATGACATGATTCTATATAGAGAGAACCCTAAAGATTCCACCAAAAAACTGTTAGAACTGATCAATGAATTCAGTAAAGTAGAAGGTTACAAAATATTCAGAAGTCAATGGCATCTTTATACACCAATGATGAACTTTCAGAAAGAGAAATTAAGAAAACAATCCCATTTACAATTATGTCGAAAACTATGAAATATCTGGGAATCAAATTAACCAAGAAGTAGAAGACCTATTTTCAGAAAATTATAAGTCACTGAAAAAAGAAGTTGAAGAAGACACAAATAAATGGAAGCATATACCCTGCTCATGGGTAGGAAAATCAACATTGTTAAAATGCCCATACTACCCAAAGCCATCTATAGATTCAATGCAATCCCTACCAAAATACCAATGGCATTTTCAGAGAGCTAGAACAAACAATCCTAAAATTTATATGGAGCCATAAAAAACCCTGAATAGCCATGGCAATCTTGAGAAAGTTGGAGGTATCACATTACCTGATATCAAACTATACTACAAGGCTATAGTAATCCATACAGCATGGTACTGGCATAAAAACAGATACATTGATCAATGGAACAGAATAGAGAGCCCAGAAATAAATCCACGCTTATACACTTACTTAATATATGACAAAGGAGGTAAGAATATACAATGGAATAAAGATAGCCTCTTCAATAAAGGGTGTTGGGAAAATTGGACAGATATATGCAAAAAAAAAAAAAAAAAGAAGCTGGACTATCTTCTTACACCGTATACAAGAATAGACTCAAAATGGATTAAAGATTTAAATGTAAGACTTGAAACCATAAAACTTTTAGAAGAAAACCTAGGCAATAAACTGTCTGATATTACTAACAGGAATTTCTTTTCAGATATATCTCCTAAAGCAAAAGGAACAAAAGAAAAAATACAAATGGGACTACATCAAACTAAAAAGTTTTTGTACAGCAAAGGAAACCATCAACAAAACAAAAAGACAACCGACTGTTTGGGAGAAGATATTCACTAATGATACATTTGGTAAGAGGTTAATATCCAAAATTTACAAAGAACTTATATAATTCAACAACAAAAAAACAAACAATTCAATTAAAAAATGGGCAGAACACCTGAACAGATACTTCTCCAAAGAGGAAATACAGATGACTAACAGACATATGAAAAGATGTTCAAGGTCGCGAAACATCAGAGAAATGCAAATTAAAACCACAATGAGATATCACCTTACACCTGTCAGAATGGCTATCATCAATAAATCAGAAAACAGCAAGTATTGGCGAGGATGCAGAGAAAAGGAAACCCTCATACATTGTTGGTGGGATCGCAAATTGGTACAGCTGCTACAGAAAAAAGTATGGAGGTTCCTCAAAAAATTAAAAATGGACATACCTTTTGACCTGGAAATTGTACTTCTGGGTATTTATCCAAAGAAAACCAAAACAATAATTCATAAAGATCTATGCACTCCAATATTCATGGCAGCACAATTTACAATAGCCAAGATATGGAAGCAACATAAATGCCTATCGACAGACAATTGGATAAAGAAATTATGGTTCATATATACAACGAAAAATTACTCAGGCATTTCAAAAAATGAAACCCTAGCATTTGCCTTGACATGGACGAACCTAGAGGTGAAATAAGTCAGAGAAAGAAAAATACCATATGATTTCACTTATATGTGGTATCTAAGGAACAAAAAAAAATAAACTAATCAAACACAGACTCACAAATATAGTGGACAATTTAGTGACAGAGGGGAGGGGTGTTGGGAGGCGGGAGGAATGGGGTAAAGGGTTAAAGAAGTACAAATGAGTAGTTGATAGTTGAGCATGGGGAGCATGGCAGAGGGAATGCAGTTAGCACTAATATGATGGTTAAGCAGAGGGCCAGGGGAAGGAAGCAGCAACTGGGGACATCATTTTATGAACATTATAGATGTCTAACCAATGTACTATATACTTGAAACTAACTTAAATAAATAAATTTAAAAAAAGAAAAGAAAAAAAAAAGTGGCATAATTCAGAGGAAAAATCCTGAGACAAATAATCGGGAACGACAGGTTTCTATCCCAGCTCTCTCACTAACTGGCTGAGTGACTTTGGGTGTGACTGTTAGAATCTCTGCCCACATTAGAAATACAGATTCACACTTGGAGATTCTCACAAAGGAGACTTTTTCAAGTGGTGTCTGAGGTCCTTTAATTCTCTGTATGTATGTGTTTGTCTTTTAAAAAAATGGACTTTAACTTGGGCAACTACTGTGATATTTCACTGATGATTCCATTATTACATAGAACCTCATCAGATTTCCCATCTGCATTCCAGTCACCTGGGACCTGGGTAAGTGGAAATATAAAGTAGAAGAGGGAACTCCATGAGGGTAGACCAGAGTAAGCGAAGGCCTGGTGACAGAGATATGTGTAGGGGAACAGTGAAGAACAGCGCTGGGATTTTATGATTGGCCTCACATAGGAAGTGGGATCAGTTAAGAATGATGAGCAGGAGAGTGGAATGGCTATGGTGTGCTTCACGGAGGGCAATCAAGTGCTGCTACGGGAAGTAGAACAGAGGAATCTGGAAGGCAGAAATGTGAGTATGAAAGGAATGTACTGCCCAAGGATGAAACAAAGAATCGACAGGGCTCTAGTGATGGAGTTTGGGGTAATTT